>NC_090921.1:1083799436-1084102466 GCF_040938575.1 Ambystoma mexicanum
GATGTTGATCCTGCCCCCCATGTCGTCCTGTGTGTGGTGGGCAGCTCTGTTATGGTCTCCCTGTGGAGGCAGTTCATGGTGACCAACTGGCTGTGGGCGAGGGCCTAACCCTGGTGATCGGTGCACACCTTTGCTTGGGCTCTCCTCCTCGCTCTGCTCCTCCTCTTCCAACCCCCTATACCATGGCCGGGGTCCGGCCTCTCCATTTCAAGGTGCAGCATGAGCTGCTTCCTGTCCCAACTCACAGTGGCTGGTGGCAGCATGGTGTTAGAAACAGTGTTTGGGGTAGTGGTGTGCCTTATGTAGCCCTCTGGGATCACCTGTGGCTTCATTTGGAAGCTGGAGGTAACCGCGCTGCGTTTTCGCCGTAATTTGCGCTGGTGCTCAAACACGATTTCACACTACTACAGGCCACTGCAAGAGGCCTCAACATTGAGACTAAATGAATAGCCATTGCTAAAGGGCTTTCACGTACAATGGCAGCTGCCCCCGGAAATGGCATCACAAGCTCACATATATACACCCTAGCAATGAAAAGGATGCAAAATGATCAGTAGGAGCACTATTCGAGCCCACACCCTAGAATGAGAACCAAGAGACCCTCCTCCCCACAAACAGTGAGCAATTAAAGAGCCTGCATGCAGCTGCTCAGCCACAGTTTCCTGAACAAAAGTCATGCTGCTAAAAACAATCACCCCGCACAACGATGTTTCCTCCTTACGAACGTCATGATGAGCACGTTAGTAGATTTTACAACACATTTTTTATGCTTGATGCATGTTATGCCGGTTCACTAGGTGAAACAATGAATAGGGTCATGAATTTTCATTAGTGCAAAATTGTGCTTCATTGTTAAGCAATACGCGTTTTTTACCAACACGGGGGCAGTATAGTATTAATATTCTTGGGTTAAAAAAAAAAAAAAAAAAAAAAATCATGTCAAATGAGAATGATACTATATTTAATTAAGTTTAAAATGAAAAACCATATCCAGCAAGTGACTGCTGTAGAATCAAGGCAGAA
Organism: Ambystoma mexicanum; assembly: GCF_040938575.1. Lineage (NCBI taxonomy): Eukaryota > Metazoa > Chordata > Amphibia > Caudata > Ambystomatidae > Ambystoma > Ambystoma mexicanum. Next base: position 1,083,800,460 of record NC_090921.1, read on the forward strand.
TGTGTGTCAATGCTTAAGCCAGGCCCTTCGGCGAAATGTCAAACGAAGGAGCCGTGAAGGGTAAAGTGCTGTACCTGGAGGATTGTTCCTGAAAATGCAGGAGTTAAGTGCCTCTATAACCCAAGCACTTCTCAGAGGCTGCCTGGTGCATGGGTATGGAGTAGCGTGCCTAGTGACTTGCACACCTCGCCAGATTGTGCAGTCATGACATAACCCCTCAGAGTGACACCGAGGAAACGGCTTTAAGAGAAAGCAACACCAAAAGGGTGGGGGCGGTGACTAGAGTTGAAGGCTACCCAGGCTCGGATGAACCTGGAACTGGGGGACTTTTATAAACTAAGGAGATTCAGAAGAACAGAACTATGGAAAGATGGTGAATATTGTTGCACTGCCGATTGGGGAGGTGGAGTAATATGCAAGTTAAATAATGATTTTCAGAAGCTTTCATGGCACAGCACAATTAAAGCGCATTGCAAACTACAAAGATGCTAAACAAACAATGGTGATAATTTGATTTCAGACAGGTAAGCATTTTCAATTAGTTTGTTGCAACTCGTTAAAACTACAGGGCCAAGAAGAGTCACGTTTTTTGCTCGTCAACTTAAGGCCCAACGGTAAGGGTAAACTGCAACTACGCCATATTGCCAGACACTCAACAGAAACCTTTTGGGAAAACAGACCTCCGCTGGGACAGATACTGACGAGACCAAATTCACAAGAGCAGGTAATTGTGTAGGGGCTTCCATTCTCCAGACTATCTTTCCACCGCTGATATGGGTTTGTGTGGGAGTGGGGCGGATTCATGTAGTGGGAGCGGTCAGAGGGAAAGGAAGGGTACCCAACGTCTTTAAAAACACAAACATTAAGTGGGACTAGGAGAGAATACCCGCAAAGAGCACTTTTGGTGGTGTGTGAGGTGGAGAGGAGGGGAGCGTGGCGGGCAGCAGCAAGGTGTGCGAGATCATATTCCACAGAAAAATCCCTCACAGAAACATTGATCTGATCCAAATTCACAGCCTTTGTCCAAAAAATGGGTTCCATCAACAGAACCTGTGTGTTTTTATTCCATTCTGATTGGCGTCCGACCAGGCTGAAAGTCACGTGATCCATCATGTCATGCATGAACATCAGCATGACCTCCTGGATAACCTCAGCCAGGTTAAAACGGATTCCCCAATAACAGACGGCAAGATATATAAGAACACATTTACGTGCAAATTAGAGAGGTCACATACATAGTTACAAATCTAGTACTAAATACAGCGTGGCGAAAGGCTTCGACCCCCCCACCCTCGGCCAAAAATGACTGAAACAGCGATTTTAATGTTGTCCCCGATATCTTTTAAAAATGGGGTTCGATGCAAGGGGCTGAAAGTGAGTGGAGTGCAGCCATGCAGGAGAAGAGCACAAACAGTTCTACAACCAACATGTCCACTACCGCAGGACCCAGATATGCTCTGTCTCTCCCTGTAGGACAGATTTACTTACTGGGGAGCAAGAGATGACAGACGTATTTCCTTTAAGTACAATCTCCAACAAAGAAAACTTTGAAACAATCAATTCCCTTTCAAGATGTGCATATCAGACTAAGCCTTTTAAAAACACTGAATAATACATAAGCCACAGCCAATATAAAACTGAAATATATATACAATTCATACATGATTCATGTAAAAACAAAAAGGTAATTTAAAATGCAATTAATACAATATACACATTTTCGAAAACGGTTCTACAATAACCATTATTAAAAATGCACAAAACAATCAATTTTAAAGAGGAAGCTCCATCAGGCAATGTATTGGCCCGCATGAATGTATTTGTGAGCATTTATCGATCGATCCGAAGAAAAAAATCCAACACATTTTACCTTCAGTTTTCTTACTTTTACACATGCAAAACTCATGGGTCGGAAACCGCCATCTTGTGCTAATCTTATCCATTGAACTATCGCCCTAAGTACAAGTGCATTCTCAGCAGTAAATCAAATCACCCGCTTCTCAAGCTGACATCATTAAGACGCTTACGACCCTTGTCACAACACCTGTGCACGTCATTTGAATGTCCTCTGTGCGCAATCTATTGACGTGTCACCATGGAAATATCAAGATGCCTCTCCTCTCCAACAAACCCTTTCTGATCACACAACATTGGAGTTTCTTCTTCCTTCTTGTCAGTCTATTTCATTTCGAGCCTCCACTGCTTCTTTTTTGCTCTGTTCAGCTATCTACCAAGTACGACGTACTGAGAACAGGTATATGATATGGCATTTGTAACGCACCTATACACAAGTGTTAAAAGGCGCCCTATCTGTATGAGCCAGAGTTTACAGAAGAGAAAATGGTTGAGAAAAAGAAGCCGAAAAGATGGGGAATCTACTGAAAGATGTTACGATCAATCACAGGATCCTGATCCTAGGCACATGGAAGATGTTTCCACTTGGTGTACCTACCATTGATATGAGGTAATGTCAACTTTGGTGGATAACTGCTGTATCAGAGAAAACTCTGGCTGCTTGCCCTACATAGACGAATAACAGCCCCTACCACTATGCGTTACCCAACGACATGACTTCAGAGCAGCCTGACTTACAAGATCGGTATTAGATACAAACTTAGAGCAACAGTTCACCCTCGTTCTACAAGTATGTTTTGTGTTTATACGTTTTGTGACAACTCTGAACTGTAGCCTCTTATGTTGTTCTCCTACTAAATTGCGAGTTTGATGGTTCACTGATATACATTTTCTTCTATTTGAAAAAAGGTATAGTTCTTACTTCAAACCAAACTATTAAACATTCTATTTAACCAATTTATTTTGATTTTAATGCTAGAAAAACATTTCCCTACGTTTCCATCTTTTATTGTTTGAAAGGGCATAGACCGTTCTATATAACCCTTATTTGAAACTAATGTACTGTCAGTACGTAACTCACAAACGTACAACACACCAATGGCTTGTATTTTAGAAGATAGGCCCAACAAGATAAATTCAATTATTGTATTCATTCAACAAAACTATGTCTGTATCTGTTAGACAGATGGGACATGCTTGTGGCCTATCAAGCGTTTAAATGGTGGATTCACGAAAGACTAGGATTCCGCGCTCGACGAGTAATACCTGCTTGTGTGGTTCGAGCCATTCACAGAGAATTCCCTAGAGACTCTGGACCATACAAGGGATTTATACAGACAGTACCTCAACCACAGCAGTATAATTTGTAGTTTGTATATACACCATCAACCTTTTCTAAAAATGAAAAAAAAAACGTACATTTTACTAAAATATTTAACTTTCAAAAATAAAAAAGGTATATAATAATTTTGCATTTTATTTTATCAAATTATTTCTATTTACTATGTTTCATTTAATGTTTTTGGTTTTCCTTTCAAATATCAATTTTTGAACATCATACAGCAAGGCACAAACACTACAGTGAAAATAAAAAATTATCGTTACTTGCATTAAAAGGGCGATTACAATTCATAGTCTTATTTATTCACATGTTGCTTTTTGCCTTCAGGTACTATACATTACACCATTTCTGAATAAATAACTTTCAATAAAAGTTAATGATTCCCCTTATTGTCTTAGTAAATAAAATCAATGAGGTAACGTGACAACTGAATAAAAGTAATTTGTAATTCACCAACATCTCCAAGTATACTATTCAAAAACATTTGCTCTACAACCAAAATCAAGATAGATTACTGTTACTGCCATCAATAATTTTTAAATATCAGATTATATCACAATCTAACCAAAGAGTTACCCCTTATAAATGCACTCATTTATTCAATGCCTTTTAGTTTTCTTTTTTTCCCTTTTGGGGCCAGCAAGTTCAACACAGCATACATGAATATACAACTTGTGTTCTAGCGTCTATTGACAATTCTCCACCTAGGACCTGTTGTACCCATACCCCCCTAGAAGTCTACGTCCCTGCACAGAACATATATTGGTGTTCTTTGACAAGGTTCCTAGCCTACTGCACTAGTTTCCTTCTTATACATCCCCCGCCATTATCAAAGGCAGTTCTAACTTGGGTCCATGCACTCACAAGGGGTGTGCATGGATGGGCATGCACAAGGTGCTGAATACCATGTACACCACATAAGGCTTTTATCAAATGAGGACCATTGGCCGCATGACCACCCGAACCCAGTGTCCCCAGACACCCCTTTGAAGACCACGTCCCTGCAATCAACATATCTGTGTCCTTTGCCTAGATTCCAGGTCTTTTGCGCTCGCCTCCAGTATCAACCACAGTTTGCACCTTGACTGTGCGCTCTGAAAAGGGACTGGTGGATGGGAAGGCACAAGGTACTGAATACCATGTACACCCCAAGTTTCTTTTTCGCATGGGACCATTGGCCACATGGCTGCCCCAGAACTGGTGTCTCCGGACTCCTGTCTGAAAAAGCTGTCCCTAAAATCAATGCATCTTACCATTCATGGGGCCCCAGCTCTTCCACTCATTTCATCCTTATACACCCATGCCCTTATCAAAGGCAGTTCTCAGAGGAGAGCATATGCTTGCAATAGTTGGTTGTAGGTGCCCACATTCTTCCTTGAAATTTGATGTCATCAAACCCTCACCCCCTTCAATATTTAAACATACCTAAATATGGCTAAGTAACGATACTACATCACGCCCCTAAAAAAGGAAATTAAATTTAGGGGCAATCCATCCACATGACACATTCACATACACACCCACTTTTCTAAGCATTTATAAACTCCTTCAAACTTAGCAAGAAAACATCTCAGCAGTCTACTACGGATATCATCGCACTGCTTATCTCTGTTGCTGAATCGCCTTGTCAATTTTTCCTATTACAGGGAATTGAACTCTTGGTTATTACAGTGTCCTCATTTTCAGCTTGGTATTTTCTAGTGCTTTTTACATCCGATTTTTATTTTCATTTATCTCAATGACTTTACCATTATCAACCTTTCTGTGTATTATCTCTGGAATTACCACATCACAAGACAGTGTATTTTTTGAAAAACTGTTATGTAATCCCTCCTTTGCTTTGGTGGCTCCAAGGATGATCAATGTACCAGTAATTCAGTTCTTCATGTGACAGCCATTGATTTAAAAGTACTTTGTTCGCCTGACCGGTTTCAGGGCAGATGCCAAACTCTAAAAAAAGACATTTGCCTTTGCAAGCTTTTTGTTGCTTGAATTAATCACTGTTACTTTATTAATTGAATATTTTTTTTTAATGTTTTCTAGATCTTCTGGACTACCAAACAATGCCTTCATGTATTGTTTTGGGGCACCCCAATATCAGCCATGTCAAAACTCTGGGGACAGCGATGCATATTTTCCCCAAGGATATGTCATTGATAAGAACACGGTTGTTCAATTGTGGATTTCAGATTGACAGCAGAGCCAAGGAGGTCTGGCATTACGTAGAGCACACTGATGGAAGTCCAGACCTTTACCTCTGAGGAATCGACAGACACCTCAAATATCAAAAAGGAGAGCCCTTCTGACATGCATGTAAACTGATCTATAGTGTATTGAATTTTATAGTGTATTTAATTGTCCATTTGTTATGACTAAAATATATTTTTTACTGACAATTGTGATGAATACAAACAATCATTTGAAACTATTCTGGATTCGATATCAGGTTCACTTCTCTTTCAAGTACATTTTTGTGCAATTATAAATTTATATGTGACTAAACTATGGATCTATAAGGTCAACTTCAACTTTTAAACAACTTGATAATTCTTAGTGATTATATTTCTTATTCATAATAATTACAATGTTGAATCTTACCACAGTATCTATTCCCTTTAATTTATATTGCTATACTTCTCTACAACATTATAATTGTAGCAGAGGATAGCACAGGAGCAACACACTGGTCTTGGAAGCAAGACCATGAAGAGCAAAAGAGGTTTGAATCCCGGATACACGCTCAGAAACCGAACTCAGGTATGGTATTAGGCACATTATAAACAACCAATAAATACATGTATATACAGTGGGATGTCAGTACGTAAGCAACAACTCTTCTATTGCAAACTGTCAGCCAGATCAGGTATATGTGATACTTTAATGAATGGACAATAATATTTTGTTTCCAAGTAATAAATGATAATTTGCCAAGAATAACATTTTCAAAAATTTGATTGCATGCAATCATCAATGTTGTTAGTGTCAGTCATTCACCATCCTACATGCAACATTGACAGTAATCCATTCCAAAAACTACGATTGTAGATTAAATTGAATCTTTTATTCTTCAAATGGTCCATGTATGTATCAATATATTGTTGCTGGACATCTAAAGTGCAATAGAAAAAAAATCAACATTTCAATAAACATTTTTGGTGTCTATTTTTTGTATTTTTGCAGGACAAAAATATAGTGCTAACTAACGGCAATTCCCTGTGACACCAGTAAAGTTCAACAGGTACATTTCAAAATCAATTGTTAAAAATGTTATATTTACTTACAATGGTCACCTTTAGCTTTTTAAAAAATACTTTAAAAAAAGTTTTTACTAAAACGTTAGTGATTTATCTTTTCTGGGTTCTAACGATTATGTATTGTTGAAAGTCAACAATCAGAGAATGCACTTATGAAGATGTAATCTTTGTGATCAAAGAAGTTAAAAATAAATTGTCCAAATAGTATCCAATTTTTATTGAATGTTATGTACAAGGAGTCTACTAGTGAAGCAGTCGAGATGAGACACATGGACCACAGGTATCATTTATCATCTATTGTACCTTGAATATTACTTTGATTGTGTAGTTTATAATATTGAAATGATGTTCCTGGTGTAACTGCATTTAGGTTTCATGAAATGGAAGAGTATTACGGTTGTATGCAACATTTTGTGAATGCTCCATTACAGTTGAGTGATGAAATCAGCAACTCAAGATTTACTGTATCAAAGCACACTTGTAAAACACTTGTTATATTGGTATTGGATTGTAAGGTTGATGTTCATATGTTCAGTATGGGTGAAATAAATAATGCTGTTTTTTTAATGTATTAGAGGCCTAAGAAGAAGAGCAGAAAGACCACACGACTAACAAATGATGATCGCGTGCCTTACCGATGTCAATGGGGAGGGGAGCAACTAATATGAGGTGGAGAATGCTCATCCCAAGTTTCAGAGTCTGGATGCCGATGTCCAGTGGCCGGAATTTGAAGTGAATAACACCAGCGAACCATTGAAAGTAATGATGGATAATTGTTACATCACAAAATGTCCACAAGAACTGGCAGACAACACAGAGGATGTTTTGTCATTACTTGCAGATCCTCTCACACAATCCACACCCTCTAGTCAATTTCTATCAAAGAAAGAAATAATTTTCCATGTTTCTCCGGTACATTCTGAAAATCCCAAAATATCACAGATTGAAACCACTGAAGCATCTTCTGAAATGATCGACGAATATGTTCATGACCCCAACTTCACTATTCCTTGTGTGGAGGACCTATCCACCATAGAATCTCAAACCACTGTACTGCAGGACAATTGGCTATTAAGGGGACCAAAATACATTGTTTTTGACATCGGCCTGCTACAGATTATACAAATGATTAAATTTGACTATAGGATAGATAGAAGGATTTGTGGGGAACCATTAGTGAACTTTACCTGAGAGGTCAAAAGGCACCAACGTGAATATCAAGTATAGCTGTGTCCACCAACATAACACATGTTCATGGTCCACGCAACCCATTCTTGGACAAGTGCTTGCTGGAAATGTACTTTGTTCTTCTCTGTTCAGTGGATCAACATTCAGTAAGATTTAAAAATTCTGTAAATTTGTAGGACTTATGTTCTTTGCTAAAACTGCAAACTGCAATTAGAGAAAGTTCTTGTTCCCAGCTATTAGTCAGACCTGGAATCGCGAGCAGATATCCATAGACCATACTCTCGCAAGCAAAAGGGTCAGGCTTGCTGGTGATGGGCAGTGTGACAGTCCTGGTTTTTTGGCAAAGTACTGCACTTGCCACTTGCAGGACATGGACACCCAAAGAACAGTGAGTTTTGCTGTGGTGCAGGTGAACATATGCAATCAAGGGGAATGCAAATGGAACCGATAGCCACTGACAGGCACGGCAGAATAGCGAAGCCCATGCAAGAGCAGTTCTGGCGCATAAATCAATTTCATGTATGGCAAGTCACAAAAACAATATCCCAAAAATATAGCAGGTGCTGGTAAAAAAAAAAGTTCAGAAGACTTTTTAAAAGGTGCACAATCTATCAGCAACCATCATTGGTAGAGTTCAAAAGCTTGTGAGGGTTCCGTACATATTTTTGAAAAGTTGCGTTCAATACTCCAGTTCAAACGTGCACTCATGGGAGGAAAACACGTTTTTTCCATGGACCACCGAGTGAGGAGCACTAACGTAAGAAAAACAAAAGTGTTTGGTGCAAAGCTTCCCTCTTCACACAGACCTTGAAAAGATTGTGTGCGACAAAACATTTACCAAAGATGTGAAAGGTGTGACAGAAGTTTGCCACGCTGGTGATTTGGAGGTTTTCCAGAATATGTGCCTAAAGTACAGGCCTAAAAGGCTGCATTTTAGCAAAGATGGTATTGAGGCCAAAATAAGGCTGGCTGCACTTGCATACAATGAGAACATTGGTAGAGAACAAGCTAGAACTGCAGGCACTTTCGGTATGTTTTCTAACACCATAGCGTTTACAATAAGAGAAAAATAATGGGTGGCAAAGCCAATATTACAGAAGATGGAATTTGACTTTGTAAGAGAACTTACGTTGACGGTTGACTGTGCTGGCCATGCACAGACTGGCACCAGAGTATGTTTCCAGGGGCAAATCTATGACACAGAACTTTGCTAATGTGGTTTGTTCTCCAAAAGGTTGAACTTGTTGCAAAGTTGACTTCAAGATTCAAGTTGTAACGCTCACCTGATTCTCGCAGAGGCGCCGGTCTTGACTGGGCGACTACCGTATCTTCAAAGGTGAAGTGTAGCACCCGGTTGGCTCTTTGGGCTGGACCTCCGTGCACTGTATGCCTGACGTGTAGAGTAAGATGTCTTAGGTAAGTGAATGCCGAGCTCTCCATCTGCCTCGGGGCAGGGTGCTGTAACCAGTTTCTTCACTGGATAGGTAGCGCAGGCCTCTTGACTTCAGAGGACTGCTGTCCGTCGTTTACTGCACGAACGGTAAGTTTCGAGTCATTCAAATGTCTTTAAAGTCTTTAGTAATGATGTCTCTTGTTTTGCAGGGTTCCGGCGATGGCGGATGACGGGCTGAAGTGAGTTGAAGATGGAGCCCGTGTGATGAATAGAAGCGCCTGGAAGCACGTAAGTAAGCGCTTGTTGCCTGCTTCACTATGCGCTCTAACTGTCTTTATTTTGCAGGTACGAGTTCGGAGCGGCTGCAGGGTGCCGGAATACCCACTGGATTAGATGTGGAAAGGAGTAATGGCACGTGAGTATTAAAGTTCCCCAATGTCTTTAAACGCACCTTGTTTTGTCTTTCAGATGCGGGATGCAGCGCCGAAGGCCTCCGGAGCGTGCGAAGAGTTGGTAAACTTTTGTCTTTCAGATGCCGGAATGCAGTGTGAAGACCTCCGGAGCGCACGAAGAGTAGGTAAGCCTTTGCCTTTCAGATGCCGGAATGCTAACCTGTTCTTTCTTGTCTTTATAGGTGTTGCTGAAGACTGGATTCAGGATGGTAAGCCTTTGCCTTTCAGATGCCGGAATGCTAACCTGTTCTTTCTTGTCTTTATAGGTGTTGCTGAAGACTGGATTCAGGATGGTAAGCCTTTTTCCTTAGGCCCAGGACCGGATGCAGAAGACACGATGAGCGTTCTGCTGCAGAGGTTGCAGAATAACGCAAAGCAAGATTCATCCACCGGGTGTGGTTTAAATAGCCTCCTGTAGTGCTTAGGTGTCTCCTTCCACAGCCACGCCTAAGTAAGAAAAGAGTTCCTGGTAAGAAAAGAGTTCCTGCCTTCCAGAAGAGTTCCAGTGTTCTGAATCTAGGGAGTGGCTCCAGCCCCACCCAACAGGAAAAGTAGTTCCAAACAGAAGAGGATCAGAGGCTCAACTGGCAGGCAAGTAAGCAGCATGGTCTGCTGAAGGTAAGTCCACCCAAGCATTATGAGCCCGGCGCTTCCAGCGCTGGGACTGGGCATATTTATGAGCCTGGTGCCACTGGCGCCAGGACTGGGTCCAAAAGGTCCCAATTGGGACTGGTTGGCACTCGGAACCTGGGTTATGGATCTGCTTCCAAGGGAGTTGGGAAAACCCTGACCTTTTGGAAGCAGAGATCATGACACAAGTGTTGTGGTCTTTACAATTTCATCCAAAGCAAGTTTCAATAAATGTTATGTTTTGAAACTGTATAGATAAAACAATGTAAAAAATGAACTGTAAATATTTATTTCTTAATTTATTTACTGTTTTTAGTAAATGTTAGTCGATATTTATTACTGAATGTGTTTATGAACTTTGTATGAACAGTAATAATTGATACAATACCAATAAATGAGAATGGCAATATTGTATGTCTGTACTTTGTTTGCAAAATCATTACAAAGTATATATATATATATTTCACAATTTTAATAGGTCAGATAAAATTGTTGAAAACGAGAAAAAGGAATATAGATGGAAAGGACTGCATTGCCAAATGTGAATTGTTATAGTTAGACAGGTGACATTAGTGACTCATTTCAGACATTTTTAAATGCAGGTTAAAAACATAAAATCTCTTTCCCTGCCATATAACAATCAATATTTACATTTTAGACCACATACCCAAGGGATCACTTATAATGGTTTTCAATGGGGGTTGAGGGGGTATTACAATAGTGTTGAAGATGATACTCCTGCAGTGGCATAAAATGGATAATCCTGCATTGCTAACCTCCATAACAACTGAAGTGGGAGAATGGAAGACCAGGCTCCCGTCCTTCACCTCTCGCGCTTGGCCTAAAGGGTCACGACCCAGACACCCGCCACGAGAAGAGTTTATCCATTTACCAGACGACCAGATACCCTGGTACAGGAACATACGGATGTGTCCATCTGCCTGCCCAGCAGCCCGCACTGGCCATGCCGACACCTGCGGCACGGACCAACTAGACTAAAATCTACATGTCGTTAGAGATGCCATGACGACCTAGACAACGGTAAGCACACCTGTGCAAATATACACACTGGACATTCCTGCACCAATCTACACGAAGAATATACTCAGTGCTATGACGTAGGCGACCGGCATACTCACGGACGTGCATCTTTATTATTTTCTACATAGGCTTTCAAAATGCAGAAACGCAAGACGCGTCATAAACTCATCTAAAAAGCTTGCTCACGCTTCTCTTAAAACCAGTTACCACCATGAGAAATATAATGAAGACACGATACTGGTCATGGAACTATATGGTACTGTAACCTAAAGCACCTGTGCACCAGACGGACCCACTTATACACCAGGCCCAAGTAGGCCGCAAGCAAGAGCTCCCGTGGACATTAACAAAACAAGAGTCAGGTTGCTGATCCTGCAGAATGAGCCCGGCGAAGCAACCAGCCAAGGTCGCAATGTTGCAAACCCACATTCCAAGAGCAAATCATCAAGGGCACGATGTTGCAACCTCGCACCAACGTTAAAGTCACACCTGCAAATTAAACCAGACAGACAGTGGAAAAACAATATTAATTGTGCAGAATTCTGCCTCAAACACGGTCCCATCTCACGTGACCAAGCCGAACCTGACGAGATGCCAAGCCCAGGAGGAAAGAGGCGTCTGGATCCCTCGTTACGAGACACAGGCAGATACACTTGAAAGGCTCAATGGACATCTGCGACAGTGGGAGCGGTCAGCCTTCCAGCTATGAATAAATCCTCACATTGTCTGCACGTACCCATAGTGAAACATTGTTGCAAATTGCAGGTACACCGAGAGCTGGGAACAGCGGTGGTCCCAGGCTGGGAAGCTCACGGGCGCACCAATCAGAACATGGGGCTCTTATCACTGACGCCAGTAATATTAACCAATCCTTAGGAGTCTTCATGTAACAATTCTCATGTATCTAATTGTAGGGACAACCCAGATATATCACCTGACTAACCTTCGTCCACTCATATTATTCTCTATACGTGTGCTATACTAACCCTACCACTCGAGCAACCAATTAAGAGTGGCGATAGGTTTTTTGTTAACTTTCTAAAGTGACGCAAGTAGCGCGTCATATTACAGTAAAAAAGGCCTGCGAGCCCTACGATTGTGTGTGTCAGGACGGACGCGTACGATCCTTGACCCATCCCTGACGTTTTTGTATAATAAACAGCAGAGTCACCTTGCTTCTTGCGTGTGTCTCATACTCTATCTCATCTGGGATATACGGGAGGAGTTGGGGCCTCCCTGCCCGGAGGTCTGCGGACGGCCCGGCCGACCCCGGCAGAATTTCCCCCCCGACAAGTTGGAGGCACTGCTGAGATCTGTTTAAGATCCACCTTTTTATTTTTACTTTTTCCAGGCACTCCCGTTGCGAGGAGGCCCGGCGGCGCGGCCCCCTCTGCCGTTGCCCCCTTCTGAGGACTACAGGACCATCGCGGAGCTGCGAGAAGACCGGACAGCGCAATCCGGATATTGGCCCTCGGGAGCCGGTTGAGAAGTATCCCGCCCGCGGTCGGCGAGTGTCCAGACGTGGTCCAGACGAGGGGAGGTGGCGAGCCGCTTGGAGGGGTGCACGCAGTCGAGCGGCCCTGCATCGAGAGAACTTGGTGAGCATGACACGCACAACAAGCAGTGCGAAATTGTGAGGGAGGGGGGGGAGGAAGTAAATAAGGGAGGAGGGAGGTGTTGTACAGGTGCGCGGCGAAGGTTTAACAACTTAGTGTTGGCAATGTAATGAATGGTAGTGAAACGAGTGCGAGAGCAGTCGGCTACGTCACGCGAAAGAGGGGGGCGGAGCACGAAAACATCACGTGCGGCCGCTCGTAGACACCGATTGGCCTAGGTTGCGACTACGTGTAAGGGTGGGTGTGTGTGGTTTCCTACGATTTGGCATTTATTGATCAATGAGTAGATGAGGATCCCTATTGTTCGAGCAAGAAACTCGATAGGTAGATGACGTTTCCCTGTAGGCGGTAGCTAAGCTAGTTGCCCAATACGGAAGATAATTGGCTGGTTAAGCCCTCCTGTTGAGGGGCGTATCACACGCGAGGCGACGCAGTGTGCGCAGTCCGATTATATTATTGATTTGATTACCTTGTTCCAGGAGTGACAGGAAGACAGCTGTAGGGTTAGCGGGGGTAGATTGCAAGTGTATTTTGAACTTAAAGAACATATGAAGAACTTACCAGTAGCTCGAAGAGATCGGTGACGTCACCAGTAGGGCTTTAATAGGTTATTACGAGCACAAGGCACATTGGTTTTGAGAGTGGTGGGGAAGAGAAATATGGTAAGGGAGCGGACACGGAGATAAACGGTAAACGAGTTGATCGGGGAAAGGAGAAGGGAGGAGGGGCGTGGCTGCGCACGGAGAACGCCGGCCACGGCGAGTGTAAAAGGGGGAAGAGAACGTGGAAACAGGACGACTGTATAAAAGCATCATAAGGGGTACGCAGCCGCAGGGGGCTGCGTGCGCTTCGGCCGCAGGGGGCCGTATGGTTATTGTATAAAGAAGGAAAGATAGAAGGGAATATACAAATGTAAAACCTCATATTTTTTTTATTTTATAATTTTGTCAAAGGATTGTCGTAAGTCCCCACACTTACGGTGCCAGGTAAACAATATAAGGTTGTATATTGTAAACTGCTAGTGAGATAAACTGCTACCAGATAGGGGAAGGGTAACAAGTGGAGCGCTACTATGTCATACGGGACAGGGTCGGGAGGGTGGGGGAACACCCTCACTACCCCACTACAACACATATGCACCACACTGCCACCCCATAGGGAGAAACTAATTAAGTACAGCATAGAATGGACCCAGGGGACGGATAACAAAATGCTAACACCATGGCCGCCTAATGGTAGCTTCGATCCATATGCCCAACATTCACTGCTAAACCATCTGCACAATACATACAAGGGGAAGAAGTTGGCAAACCATGTGGAGGTGTTTAACTTATGGAGGATGTTCCAGGGGTCCCGACCAGGACCAAATGGAATGTTCACCATGGGGGAAACACCGGAAGAAAAAGAGATTAAGAAAGAAGGAGAGGATGGGAAAAAGGGGAGTGAAAGCACAAAGAATACGGGGAACGGAGGAGAGGGAGGAGAAAAGATTGATAAATCAGATGACATAAAAAGGGAACCAAGCAACGAGATACCCATAACACCGGGAGTGAAAACAGAGGGAGTGGGGGTTGTACCCTTTGAGAGAATTAGGAGAAATAGAAGGACAGCTAAGGGCGGCTGAAGGATACTCGAACCCGGCATACAGCCCTCCACCATATGTGGCTCATAGGAAGATGACAGTGGGGGAGGGGAGGATTGAAGAAGAGCAGACTGTAGAGATAGGAAATGATGAGTGGGTAGCTGCACAGATATTATTAAAATTACGAGGTTCACTAACTGGGGAAGAGAGGGAGGTAGTAAAGAGAACAGACGAGGATAATGCCAGAGAGAGTGAAATGAGGGGGGAGGAGCTATTACGGCAAAAGGAAGAGATTTTGGAGGAAAGATTAGCAAAGCTAAGGGATAAGCAGAATGAATTGATCAAACAGCTCGAGAGGGAGGAAAGAGAGAGAGCGAGGAAAAGAAAAGAAGGCAAGAACGAATTGGAAAAATTAAGGGAACGAAATGAGGAGCAAAGGAGAGAAGCTGAAAGGGTAAAAGCAGCAGCAGACAGGGTATCAAGAGTAGTGCTGAGAGAGAATAAGAGGGAAGAAGAAGAAAAAGAAAAGGAAATGGCAATATGGAAGAGGAGGTTACTATCAGAGACAGCTAAGAAATATGAAGAGGGGAAGGTAATAGAGAGTATAGTAGAAAGAGAAAGGGTGAAATGGGAAAGGAAGAAAGAGGATGAAAGGATATTGGAACATATGAGCAATGAAGTGATGGAGGAATTGAAAAGGAAAAGGGAGGAAAATAGTAGGGAGATGGAGGAGAGAAGTGGGAGAGTGAAAGATGGGGGGGATGTATACAGAAGCAGAGAAGTAGCGACAACATCAGCACTAGGGGGTGAAGTTGGTAACGGAGAAAAAGGAGATATAGACCTAATAGACTTACAAACAGTAACAATAAAAGGGAAAAAGACAGAGTGGGGAATGCCATTTATGAATGATTTTTGTAGTGAGGAGGAAGGAGTGGAGAGGGAAGGAAGAAAAAGTGAAAGGGAAAGCTTAGATAAGCTATACCTCACTCGAACCAACATAGACTCACCATGGATCAGTAGGAGAAAGGGGGAGATGGAGAGAAGTGAGGAGGGAGAGCAAGGACTACTGGAAAGACAAACCCATGAAACCCCACCATCCCCATCCCCATCACGCCCTCCCCAATCGCGCCCTACATGCTCAACCACCTCACGTTCGCTGCGCAGAATACAGCTCGCGCCCTTCATGGACGAACTGACACCCTATGCATGTCGGCTTAGAGACCTCCCTAGTCGCAGGCAGGACAGACTAATAAACATGCCCACATTAAACACAGGAAATAACGAAAGGAGGGGAAAGGATGGAGAAGAAGGAGTTAAGGGCAGGGGTAATAAGGACGAAATTGAAGAGGTAAAAGAAACGGAAGTAGAGGAGGGGTGTGAGGACTCGATATTATGGAACGTAAAGGGTGACACAAGACACAACTTAATGCCACTGTTGGAGAGAGGAGGGGTTAGACCACAGTATGTCCCTTGGAAGCATACGGATAAAGAAAATATAAAATGTAGGCTTCCATCACTAAGTGGAGGTGCGGGTAAGTGGATATATGAAATGGAAAAACACACCGCAGGACAGAAACTAGCAGTAGGAGATGTAAAGGGCCTGTTAATATCAATATTAGGGGATAGAGCGGATGACATTTGGAAGAGAGCGGGATTCCATGGGGTAACAATAACAAACACATCGCATGATGGGGCACCATTTGCGAACTGCAGACATGCACTATGGCAGGCATTAAGAGTACAGTACCCAGACACATCAGACATAGGAGCAATTACCTCCCGTAAAATGCGGGAGAATGAGGATCCTGTTGATTATATCCAGGATATCCAAGAGAAGTGGCGCATGGAAACTAGAGAACAATGGGATAAAACACCAGCAATATTTTATCATATACTGGTACAAGGGCTCCCAGAAGGAGTTCAGAAACAACTAAAGAAAGTAGTGGGAATGGAAGCAAAACCATGGCCAGAAATACAACTGACCATAGTACATCACTGTAGGACATGGCAAGGAAAAATGAAACAAAAGGAAGAGGACAGGAAAACAGAAGAGGCTAAATTAGTGCAGAAAAAACTTACTAAATACACAATGGAAGGGGCACTAATAACTACGCCCACACCAATGGCCCAAAGCCCCACACAAGTAGTGGCTGCACAAGATCCCGCTCAAATAGCATCTTCACAGACTATAACACAACAAGTGCCGCCACTGCAATTACACGCACCAAACATGGGAGGAGGGTACCCAATGCAAGGAGCTGGGTATTATAATTATAACAGGGGGAGAGGAGGATTTATGAGAGGGAGAGGATACGGATATAACACCCAACAGCAGGTGGGAGGACTTAGAAATTCCTACCCCACAGGGCAACCAGTGTACCAGGACAACACAGGGAGCTTCCCATGGCAAAGCAGGGAACCACCCGTGTGTTGGAGTTGTGGATTATTAGGACACATGTCACGCACGTGTAGGGTCAGGCCAGGAACACCAGCATGGAATGAACAGGTACAACCTAGGACCTCACAAGAACAGCAGGGTATACAACAACAGCAGACGTTGCAACAAGGAAGTGAACCACAACAACAAATAACACAACAACAGCCACAAACATATTCACTGCCACAACAACAAGTAGCGATATCACAACAACCCCAAACGCAACAAACACAATTGGGTAGGGTGACGGTCTTGGGACACAACCCTTACACAGGGAATGGCCAATCATTGTACCCTCAATAGGACAGCCCACAGACGGCCTTGGTGTGTCCCATCCTGTCAGTAACACCTAATAGTGCGGAGGAGCCACGCATAGAGGTAACGATAGGTGACAAAAAATTATCATTCCTTGTTGACACCGGGGCAACCCGGTCTTGCATAAGGGAAGGTAAATTTAAGATGTCAGGCGAAGCCATGAACACCCAAGGATTCTCTGGGGCTAAAGGGTTGGTTCCCTTTACTGATAACGTTCCCTTATCTATTGGAGATTATGATCTGTCAGTTCCACTTTTATATTATAGTGCCTCACCAGTAAATATACTGGGGAGGGACATAATGAACAGGTTGAATATGACGATCTCCTTTACAGAGGACGGCATAATTTGCTCTACTCCAGGGATTAACATGCTCGCAGCACGACAGATTATGCAAGCATACTGTGGACAGACAGCGATTAGGGCGGAGCCAGTAGATGGCGAGCTATTCCAGTATGGAACAGACATGGCATTTGCATGGATGCCAGGGATAGAAGGGAAAATATGGAGGAGGCCAGCAGCCTATCTGTTCCGACCAGAAACACCTGTTAATGAACCAGAGGGAAAGGTGGTTGTAATGGACATTGAGAGCATTATTGCAACAGCTGATTATATTGCTGTGCACGCCCAAGATAAAGAAGGGAGAGCATGGAGGGCAGTGATAGCACTAGCAGAAAGATGTAGGCTGACCCAGGTGTCAGATGAGGAGCTGTTCTCAGAAGAAAAGGAGGAAGGTGAAATGGTGTTCATGATGAGTGTAGAAATATGGCTAAGAGTGGCTCACAAACAAGTAGCACAGAAAATTGCGATGGCACTTGAGGCACCCGCATGCACCCCAGTCCCCTTCTTTAAGGAGGATATGTCAAAGGTGCCCAAATCATTGTGGACTGTTAGCCCTTATGATGTGGGATGCATAAAAAGCATAGGGGGAGTAAGGATAAAATTAAAAAAAGGTGCCATACTACCCAGAGTGAAACAGTACCCACTGTCAAAAGAGGCAGATGAGGGCATATATGAAACCATAACGGCCCTTATAAACAATGGCATATTGGTCCCCTCAGAATCACCATGTAACACGGCTGTGTACCCAGTGCGCAAGGCTAAAGGGGGGTCTTGGCGCTTCATACAGGACCTCAGGCCCTTGAACAACATAGTAGAAGCAGAATATCCAGTAACAGCAAACCCAGCCACAATATTGTGTGGCATTCCAGCGGAAGCGTCACGATTTACAGTGATCGACCTTAAAAATGCTTTTTTCCCAATACCATTACACCCAGACTCACAAGATTTGACAAGCTTCACTTACCGAAATACAAAGTGGAAACATACCAGATTGCCACAGGGGTATTGCGAATCACCCTCAATTTTCAATAGAGTAATACAGATGGATTTGGGTAACGTTGAAGTGGAAAGCACAGTGTTACAGTATGTGGATGACATAATAATTTGCAGTACAAACGAAAGTAAATGCAGAGAGGACTCATTAAAGATGTTGACAATATTGGCTGAAAAAGGGTACAAGGTAGACATGGAAAAGATACAATACTGTCAGGAACAGGTACTTTGCATTGGCCAACTGATATCCCAACATGGAAGAAAGATTGCACCACAAAGAGCACAGGCCATTTCAAGCACTCCAATGCCACAGACTGTGGGAACTGCAGCAATTCCTGGGGCTGTGCAACTACAGTAGAGCATGGGTATTTGATTACAGTTCATACATAGGACCCCTGCTTGAGGGTTTGAGGAAAGCTAATAAAGGGTAGAAAATGTTGGGGTGGACTATGGAAATGAGGGAGGCCTTTGATGAATTGAAAGACGCGATATCAACTGCTCCAGTACTGGCATCCCCAGACTATGAACGACGATTTTTTATATTTTCACATTGCGACTCAGCAGTGATGAAAGCAGTATTGGCCCAAAAAACGAGCATGGGCTATAAACCAGTAGCATTTTACAGCGGTCACTTAGACCCTGTGATGTTAGGTCACTTCCCTTGCGAACAAGGTCTCGCTGCAGCTGCTTTTGCAGTGGAAAAAGCATCAGCAATAACCATGGGGTGTCCAACTACACTGTTTGTGGAACATGCACTATTTGCAATATTGAATAGACCCAAGTCCACCCTAACCACACAGAGGGCATCGGGTTATGAGATCATTTTGTCTAGAGCTGAATTAGCAATTGTTAGATGTAGCACGGTTAACCCTGCAAGGTTCCTAGCAGAAGTAATTGAGGAGGGAGATTATGCCCATGACTGCACCCAAACAACTGAAATGTACTCATGTACTAGGAAAGTTGAAGAAAACGCACTAGAGGGAGGTGAGATTTTGTTTATTGATGGGTCATCAACTATTGATCAAGGAGATGGGATACGGAGGACTAGGGCAGCAGTGGTAAAAATGATGGAGGCGCCGGTGTGTGTGGCTATGAAATGTGTACAATTACCACAGCATTACTCCGTTCAAGCCGCGGAACTGGTTGCACTAATATTGGCATTAAAGGAAAGTTTTGACAAACGAGTAACCATATACTCTGACAGTGCATATGTTACATCCACTGTCCACTCAGGGCTATCAAAATGGAGAAGAAGAGGGTTTAGGAGAGCTGATGGCACTCCAGTGCAACATGCCCTCTTATTGGCTGAACTAATTGAAGTAATAAATGACCCCCAAGAATTAGCCCTAGTAAAATGCACCGCACACACCAATGGTAAAGACCACGTCTCAAAAGGGAATGCAGCAGCGGACGCACATGCGAAATATGCTGCGTACTTTGGTGAGATATGGAACCCCCCAGAATCACAGAGAGGGAGAGGGAGGGGAATGGCTAGGGAGATGTTGATAAGAGAGCGGTACACCCATCTCCCAGCCACGCAGATTATGGAGCTACAAGCGGCTGCACCAATGGCCGAAAAAGAAATATGGGTGAAAAGAGGATGTACAATGTCACCAACCGACGCACTATGGCGCCAGGGTGGCACTGGAAAAGTTGTAATACCATTGGCACTTTTGAACACCGCCCTGAGCCAACTACATCACCCAGCCCATACAGGCAAGGAAGTAATTGCAGCACGAATTAGAGAAGATTGGTTCTGCCCGGAGTTAAATTCTCATGTGTCAAATTTTATCAGCAATTGTCTCACATGTCAACAGTTTACGGCCGGTCATACCCTAAAAGTGATAAGAGGTACTATACCCCGGCCAGAGGGACCTTTTCGGCATCTTCACATTGACTATGTTGATATGATCAACATATGTCAAGGTAATAGGTATATGATTGTAGTAGTATGCCCATTTTCTAGGTCGATTGAAGCAGGGCCC
Organism: Ambystoma mexicanum; assembly: GCF_040938575.1. Taxonomy (NCBI): domain Eukaryota; kingdom Metazoa; phylum Chordata; class Amphibia; order Caudata; family Ambystomatidae; genus Ambystoma; species Ambystoma mexicanum. The sequence continues at coordinate 1,083,820,883 of NC_090921.1, forward strand.
TGTTCACACCCAGATGCATTTAGAGCAGCCAAATTCCTAGTAAGGGAGGTCTTCCCCAGGTGGGGAGTGTGCGAGGTGTTAAGGTCGGACAATGGCCCGCATTTCGCAAACGAAATGTTCCAGCATATCACATCCTTGCTGAGCATAAAACACAAATTCGCATGTGCATACCACCCACAGGCTAACGGTGTATGTGAACGCCTGAATGGCCTATTAAAGGAGGCAATTGCAAAAATACAACAAACAACAAAGAAAAGCTGGTTGTATTGCCTTCCATTAGCCCTATTTGAATTGAGGAATAGGCCAGGGTCCGACCACCACCTCACCCCTCACGAGGTGGTTACTGGACGTCAAATGCGCCTTCCCCTAAAGCCAACGTCAAGGGCATTCACTGATCACGAAAGCACAGCGAGTGTGTTAGGTGATGAAATGTACCAATATGTGTCTTCTTTGATTACTAGTGTTGTGTTTGTGTCTCAACAGCACGAGCGCACACGGGGCGGGTCTACCAGCAATCAACAAGAAGGCGCCAATACAGAATTGGAAAAGGAGAACCTGTGCAAACTTGCTAAAGGTGACCACGTGCTACTTCGCAATTTCAACAGGAAATGGAACGATAAAAGATTTACTGGCCCCCATCTGGTAGAGGACGTATCAACAAGAGCAGTAAAGCTAAAGAACAAGCGTGCCTGGAACCACCTACATGATGTAAAGATCTACAAACTGCAGACCCGCCCCAGCGCCAACGACAGGTCCATTGGAAGAACAGCAACAACATCCCCAACAGCGGAAGGAAGTTCTACCACAGACAACGACCCAATTGTTCCCATACCGTGTCACTACCCAGCTTCCCCGGAGACAATAACTGACGAAGAAAGGGGTGATCCCCATACTGCCCACCCCATGGTCACACGCTCAAGGAGTAAAAATACTCCCGCCAACCGAGCCCAATCCCCCCTGCCCATTGACCCCCAAATATAGTAATAACTGAATTGAAGGACATTGCCTGTACAAGTACACATGTAAACACGTGAATGTTCTCCTTTTCTCTTCTCTCGCACATACAGGAACTGCGTATTATTGTATTGTTAAGAAAATAGCTAACTAACAAGTTCACTGCCCAGGCGTAGATGGTACTCCCAGACGATAACTACCCAGAAGAATTGTCACACCAATTTGTATATGAAATAAAACGGCCAACGTACCTAAAAAGGAGAAGGGTACGTGTCTACTACACAGCATTCCTCTTGGCCATAGAATATTCAATGCCCCACCTCCGCCCATACTTGCCGGTCCTATGAGATAGATCACTTAGAGTAGCGTGGGAACAGCTCTTCGCCTGGGCACTGAATGACTATTTGATAGCGAGAGCTTAAAGGAAACCAACAACTAACATCTAATAACAAGCATTTTGAGAATTTTTAGGCGGGCAACTTTAACGTCGCAAGAATACGCTGCCAGGACTGCAGCAAGGTAAGAGCAAAATGCCGGTGAGATTAGCATATGTAATAAAAATAATAGGGATTTTGATGATCACCGGGTTCTTGGCTGCCTCTGTATGGCAGTACAGCTATGCTATTAATTTTATTGCTGCACCCAAACCTAATACACCCCCGTCCCCTGCTGCAACAGGTGTTACGTCAGGTGATAGTAGTAACATTGCACCCAAGCAACATAGAGTTAAACTCAGCACATACTCAGACAATAAAGGTATTGATAATTATATACAAGATTCAGCACACGTCTCAAACAACATATGGTACCAACACATGACCCGCATTGGTAAGCAGACAACTGAGGACAGCTGCTACGTTTGCTCATTAATACCATACGCCATGAGTGCGTCACGAACATTTGTTGCCGCAGAAATAGATGAAGACAGCACAGTGCATAATATACTTGGCACTGTTCCAAACGAAAGGAAGATTTCAAGGGACAGTGGTGCATATGACGTGGAAAACACGAGACTCATACCCATATGAAAACAACTTCCTCAAGACCTATTTGAGTTACCACAAGAGCAGTTTACATGCTGAAGCATTCAGATATATAACAAGTGGTCCTGCAAAAGGAGAAACAAAGAAAGTAACACTACAGTATCTACCATGTGATTGGTACGCCACTGAAGTTCCGGGTAAACAAGGATGTTGGGAGAGGCCGCTGGTAACGATAACTGGGAAAGTATACCTGGACAACAGCTGGGAGATAGGAATGATTGGCAGCAACATGGTAACAAAAGAAACTATCTCAACTATCGAGGCACACAACCACCGATGTTGGACGACGTGGATCAAGTATGTACCAATGCTCACGTGGGTAGAAACGGATGGAGACCCAATAACAATACTACCGCTGACTGCGCCCAAGGTATGCTACCAGCATAAAGGAGAGGTGGACGTAGGATATAACACCAACGCTGCAAGTGTGATGGAGTTACCTGAGGGGGGAGCAGGAACAGCAGTAATAATGGACCATTATTGGGCCTGTGGAGAAAAGGCATACCATACACTGCCTCCCCGGTGGAATGGTGTGTGCACAATGGTGCACGTCAATGTACCATCACTAGTGGTACCCAAGAAGCATGTCAATGTGGCGAACCTTCCCAAAATGGATGAAGGGGACAAGAGAAAAAAGAGATCTGCACCACTTCAGGAGGAGCAAGGGAACAGGACCAACAGCAATGATACTGTCCTAAATAGAAGGAAAAGACAAGGAGAACCATTGACAGGAAATTACCTGTGGGGGAAGGTCGGAAACGGCACTCACTTCAATACCGCCAGAACACAGACTATTCAGCAGAGCAGCAATGTTCTTCTCCTCAATAATACATCCGGGACTGCAGGCTTACGCAAACGCAAAATGGCTCCAGATAACTAGATGGGAACTAATGATGACCATCAATTCTACAGTAAATGGATTCAACGCAATAAAAGAGGAGCTGCGAGTTATAAGGATGGTAGCACTCCAGAACAGATATGTATTGGACCTTCTCACAGCAATGGAAGGAGGAGTTTGTGCAAAGATAGGACAATCATGCTGCACGTTCATACATGCCAACGATGCTGACAATGGTACACTGACAGAAGCAGTTTCACAATTGGCCCAGATGCACTCCAAAATGATGGATGAAAGTAACGGCGTAAACAAGGATAAGAGCTGGTTTTCACTATTATGGTTGTGGATGCCATCCTGGCTGTCAGATGGACTGAAAATTATAGTGGGTTGTACTATTTTGGCTGGAGCTACGCTGATCATAATTAGATTTTGGAAGGCCCGGAAGGCACCTACCCCTGACGAGTTGCTCGAAATGGTGGGAATGCACCCCTTGATGCCAGCAGATGACGGCCAACATACAGGTGTGATAATACAGGAGAGGGAGAAGTTGCGCAACCAAATAATCACCAACCTTCTAGACCCACCATCAGTGAAGATCGAGAACCCAAGAAACCCCAGGAGTTACATAGGGAAATGGGTATACTGTACTCCTGGAGGAACCTGTGAATATATGTATTGGTCATTTGAAGATCATGTAAACCACTATGGACATCTAGGAGGAATAACTAAGATATGGCGAGTAAGAGGAGATAACGAAAAGGATATGTTTGTGGTCGACAAGTCGACCAGAGGGGTGACTGAAGTGGGAGAATGGAAGACCAGGCTCCCGTCCTTCACCTCTCGCGCTTGGCCTAAAGGGTCACGACCCAGACACCCGCCACGAGAAGAGTTTGTCCATTTACCAGACGACCAGATACCCTGGTACAGGAACATACGGATGTGTCCATCTGCCTGCCCAGCAGCCCGCACTGGCCATGCCGACACCTGCGGCACGGACCAACTAGACTAAAATCTACACGTCGTTAGAGATGCCATGACGACCTAGACAACGGTAAGCACACCTGTGCAAATATACACACTGGACATTCCTGCACCAATCTACACGAAGAATATACTCAGTGCTATGACGTAGGCGACAGGCATACTCACGGACGTGCATCTTTATTATTTTCTACATAGGCTTTCAAAATGCAGAAACGCAAGACGCGTCATAAACTCATCTAAAAAGCTTGCTCACGCTTCTCTTAAAACCAGTTACCACCATGAGAAATATAATGAAGACACGATACTGGTCATGGAACTATATGGTACTGTAACCTAAAGCACCTGTGCACCAGACGGACCCACTTATACACCAGGCCCAAGTAGGCCGCAAGCAAGAGCTCCCGTGGACATTAACAAAACAAGAGTCAGGTTGCTGATCCTGCAGAATGAGCCCGGCGAAGCAACCAGCCAAGGTCGCAATGTTGCAAACCCACATTCCAAGAGCAAATCATCAAGGGCACGATGTTGCAACCTCGCACCAACGTTAAAGTCACACCTGCAAATTAAACCAGACACACAGTGGAAAAACAATATTAATTGTGCAGAATTCTGCCTCAAACACGGTCCCATCTCACGTGACCAAGCCGAACCTGACGAGATGCCAAGCCCAGGAGGAAAGAGGCGTCTGGATCCCTCGTTACGAGACACAGGCAGATACACTTGAAAGGCTCAATGGACATCTGCGACAGTGGGAGCGGTCAGCCTTCCAGCTATGAATAAATCCTCACATTGTCTGCACGTACCCATAGTGAAACATTGTTGCAAATTGCAGGTACACCGAGAGCTGGGAACAGCGGTGGTCCCAGGCTGGGAAGCTCACAGGCGCACCAATCAGAACATGGGGCTCTTATCACTGACGCCAGTAATATTAACCAATCCTTAGGAGTCTTCATGTAACAATTCTCATGTATCTAATTGTAGGGACAACCCAGATATATCACCTGACTAACCTTCGTCCACTCATATTATTCTCTATACGTGTGCTATACTAACCCGACCACTCGAGCAACCAATTAAGAGTGGCGATAGGTTTTTTGTTAACTTTCTAAAGTGACGCAAGTAGCGCGTCATAATACAGTAAAAAGGGCCTGCGAGCCCTACGATTGTGTGTGTGTCAGGACGGACGCGTACGATCCTTGACCCATCCCTGCCGTTTTTGTATAATAAACAGCAGAGTCACCTTGCTTCTTGCATGTGTCTCATACTCTATCTCATCTGGGATATACGGGAGGAGTTGGGGCCTCCCTGCCCAGAGGTCTGCGGACGGCCCGGCCGACCCCGGCAGAATTTCCCCCCCGACACAACTATACTCAATACGACACCATACACCATGATCACAAACAATAGGACTTATCTTGCAGGCAAGACATGGACTGACAAGAAAAGAAGAATTAATTGTGCGGTGGGTGGCAATTGTGCATCATTGTCTGCCCTTGGACAACGCAGAGCAAAGAGGCTGACGATATATGGATGTTATGCTACAAACCGGCACATTATTGTAAATTATGATGCAGATTAATTCTCGATCACATTGCAAAGGCATGGAGGCACTGAAGTGGTACAGACTGACACAAATCTTCAATACGTCTATGGCAAAAAAATATTTGTTTTTATATATAGTGATGTCAATTCGTATGCGTCCGTCTCTATATATGCACCCACCTCGTATTCTCCATGAATATCGATGCTTCTGTATCTCGCTGAAGCCATCTCTCGATGTATGCCCTTGTTGATTTGGGTTTGCATGTCTCTACATAATAAGTTACATCGCGCTCCATCATTTTACCTGTGTACATCTCTATTGATGTTTACAGATGTTTATGAATCTCTCCATCTACCTATAACAGTCTGTTCCTCTGCATTGTACCCATTCTTAGGTCTCCATCAATCGGTAAAAGTACATTTGTTCCAAAGCCACAAGCATATATAAATTCCTCCAACTTTTTTACTTCTCTGTGTAGACTGACATCGCTTCACATCTGTATATTACTTTTCTAAATATTCTACATGCAGGACGTGTAATACATCTCTCATTAATACCTAGATGTATTTGCATACATCTAGCTATTTATATATAGATATACATTACCATCTATGCATTTGTCATCTATCCATATCTCTCTATACATTTTCCTGAATGTATCTCTTTATATACATAAATGTACATATCCATCCCTGTCTGCCTAGATACCTTGATCAATAAGCATGGCTTGATGGCTCTATCCACCTCGCACTGCAAATGTAACCATATGTATGTGGTTTCAGGTATATCAATGTATACATTGATAGCTCTGCTCTCTATACATCTACATTTATTCTTCTCCCTGAATGCATCTTTAGATATGCCTCAATCGATTGGTCTGTACACAGCGATCTGAAAGTGTATCTCTGTCTGCATCTTTAGCTATCCATCACTCTCTATGCATCTCTCCATATCTGTATCCATTGGTGGTCTATCAACTGTTTTGTCAAACTCTGAAGCTTGATAGAACATTCTCCAACCTAAACAAGTAGCCCCCGCCCTCTGTCTATGTGTCTGTCTGCTGTTTCTCAGTACATCTGTAGTATTGTGTTTTTCAACCTTATATAATGTGTTGCATGCTCTAATATACCATTGGTGTGGCCAAGAAGCGCTGTGTAGATGAACAGCCTTTTGAAGACCATAGCCGCTCATTGGAGACGTGAAGAGAGGATTTACAAAATGAGTTTGTACATTTGTATCCAGCACAGAAGGTGGGTAGGGGTGGCTAGGTAACTAGCAGTAACACATGGGTGTCGTATGAGGGAATAGGTGTAGTGGCTAACTTTGAAGAGAGGTAGGAGAGTCACAAGGGTCAAATGATTTAACTGCTGGACAGAATTGGGGGTGTGTGTGTGTAAGTAGTATTGGGTTGGAGGTGGCGAAGAATGTTTACAGTGTGCGAAATAGAGTAGCGTTTATTGAAATGTGTGAAGGTGGGTTGGCTGTGCCTGGGTGTGATACGGTTAGGTCTCACTGTGATGGGGTGCTTAACTTTACATTGAAAAAAGACTAGGACCTGGTTGTAAATGCTCTTGCGACATTAATACCATTATATGATCGATCGGTTCAGAGTAAGCAGTGTAAATCCCCAAAAGTAAAAAAAAAAAAAAAAAAAAAAAAAAAAAAAAAAAAAAAAAAACAAACAAACCAACCAACATTGCCAAAACCCAGAGCACAAACACCTGAGCTCACATACAGCCTCCCAAACAGCCAGAGCACAAACCCTATACCTTGAATCCTTCAAACCTAGCCCCAAGACTGCAAACCCCACGCATGAGACCCTGTTACCCGCCATCCAACAGCCAGAGCCGAAACACAGTACTGGGTACCTACTGGTTCATCCGTGTAAGAACGTAAGTGGTTTTCCCTGGTGTTCGATGCTGGCAGGCTCCATAGAGAGGATGCAAGTATGGAAACACATGAACACAGCTGACACCAGGGTGTAGGTGATACATTATGAACCATTACAAGCAGGGGAGTATCCAGTGTTGCAAGACTGGGGGATGGGGGCATGCCAAAAAGTAATGATACTTACATCCCCAAATGCACCTTTGAAAATTCATGCTAAAACTCACACACTCATATCACCCCCCCCCCCCCCAATTTGGTGATTTGGCTCAGTACTCTCACTGCAACATTCAGACAAGAGTGGGACATGGAGCTGTGTCCTCATGCTCTGCATCTGGCTCTGCCCCTCATTGGGTCACCCATTGTGCATGTAGGGTGATGTCCGATAGTAGAATTGAAAATGCGCAAAAAGAAGCCAGGGAACTCTTCAAAATGTTACAGGGATAGGAAAACCCTTGTTCTAGTGACTTGGACGTACCCATTTAAAAATGCTGAGTGGTGCACTTCCATCCAAGAAGCTATGCTAGGGAAACTGGACCAGATCAGAAAGACTATACTACACAACAAAAACCTTTTGCTCTCCAAAGCATATATCGAAAACACTCCTATTCACACCATGGGATAGCCTCAATTTAACTTTAAACCACTCTCGGAAAATGAGCTAGCCCTTACTGCCAATCTCAAACCCACAAGCTGTAAAAGGGGAGGTATGCTGCGCCATAAAGATCAAGGCTTGTACCCCTACCATAATTGGGAGCCTTTGTAAATGTGTTAACGCCTCCTTTAGGGATAGCCATGTGCCGGATACTCTCAAAGATGCCTGTCTCACACCCCTTTTAAAAAAGCCTGGTTTATGCCCTCTGACTCTGGCCTATTACTAATACACCTTTCCTACTGAACATTTTGGATCGTGTGACTTATATACAGCTATTAGAATACTTGAGCAGCCACACAATTCTAAATAACTGGCAGTCAGGTTTCAGGAAAGGTCTTGGCACTGAAACTGCACTACTTGCTTTAAAATCAAGACTGCTGCAGATTATAGATAAGGACAGACTGCATGGTGTTGGATCTGTCTACAGCCTCTGACTTGGTAGATCATGCTCTTTTAGGCTCCAGGCTTAAAGAAGCGGCTGCTTTCTTAGATCGGGCTGCAGGATGGATTCAAGCTTTCATCAGAAATAGACGCTGTAGAGTTTGTAGTGAGGGGGCGGAGGCTTTACCAGCTCTACTGCATTATGTAGTCCCACAGGGGGCATGCCTGTCGCCCACCCTCTACAATATTTTTTCAGTGCACCTTTTTGAGTTGCTGGAAGAGCAAGGTATGGATTTGCCAATTATGCGGTTGATGCGCAGCGTATCATCCCACTCTTGCAATTTCGAGGCAGACGCTGAAAATCTAAAAAAATAAAAAATAAATAAAAAATAAAAAATCACCAGATTCAAATGTGGATGGCGGAGAATGGTCTAGCACTCAATAAGGGAAAAAACAGAACTTATGGTAGTGGGTACGGAAAAGATTCGTCAAACTAGGACATGAACATACGTCCTTCACGCTAGCAGGCTGTGAAATTAAAACCAGGGCGGGATTCATTTAATCGGACCATGCATACTCAAGTAAGCAGCCTTGTCTTTTCCACGGCCTACTATATTAAGCTGCTAGCCCAACTTCACCCCTATATCTCGAGAGCCAACTGTGAAACTGGGCAGAGCCATTACCTGCTCAAAAATGGACTACTGTAGCAGCCTTCTGGTAGGAATTAATAAAATAGATTGTTCTAGGCTACAAGTCATACTAAATAGTGCTATATGGATTACAGGTCTTGGTAGGAACGACCATGTGTCTAATGCTAGGCGTGCTCTACACTGGCTCCCCATTGAGGCTAGGATTGAATTTTGCCTTCTGGTGATTACATCTAAATGCATGGTGGGCTCTAGACCCGCTTATTTGAAGGAAGCCCTGATTGATAAAAACCAATGTGAGGAATAACACCAATCAACTTCAAATCCCTATATGCACTCCGACTCAGACCTCCAAATGTGCTTTTTATATGGCAGCCCCCAGTGCCTGGAATGCCATACCTCCCGATATTAGAGCAATGAGCTCTACAGCTCTCTTCAAGGAAAAACCTAAGACCTTGTTTCAATTTTTCTTCCTAGACTAGTCAGCTTTGTCCTCTATACCTGTTTTGTTGCACCCTTAAGCCTCCGGGTACCCTGGTGCACGTTCCACATATATTAAAGTAAAGGGTGCAGAGCAGGAGCATAAGGCCACAATGTTGTCAGTTTCCTGTTCCAGGCAACCGTTCTACAGGCAGCGAGGCTGAGCAGGAAAACATAACACAGACAGGATGCCTAAAAGAGAAGCCATCAGGACACAGCAAGAAAGGGCTAATCTGGCAGCCACAAAATGCACTCCAGCCAAGCAACAACGCACACCATGCATGGCTTAAAACCAAGCATGGTAAGCGTCAACACCTAACCAGACCGGAACTTTAGGGGCAGCCAGTCCAGCCCCACCCCCCCACCCACCCACCCACCCCACCGCACTGCTGGCTGCAGGATGGCCTCATGACAAACCTGATCATACATGCCCAGAAACAAAATGCATGCCACAGTAAGTAAGCAGGCAGCTCGTACCTGTGGGGCCCCTATGGCCGCGTAGCCCTGGTCGGCCTCACATACTGCTCAAGCCTCGGGGCAGCCCTGAGCACACAGCACTGTGTGGTGTCTGTGTTATGCACTGCTCCAGGCCGCAATGGCCCAGAGTGGAGTGGGACAGGTCACCTGATCACCATGAAAATGGCAGCAGTGCATAATCACAATAACAGGTCACCTGTTTCTGGTGTGCTCCTGCCCGGACGGCAACGTCATTGTCTTGGCAGAGGGACACCAAGCAGCCTCAGCTTGGGATGCCACTAGTTTCTATTGTTAAACTCACAAAAAACCGTGGCTATAAATGTTGTTACTGTAGGCACTGTTTAAATTGGGTTGATAGAAGATTTGTTATTGATTTTACCCAAATAAAAAAAAGATTTTGAAGACAAGATATAATTATTTGCTTTGTAAATCTAGCTGACCAGATGAACACTCCTGCGTGCGAAAGTAGCCTTGGATGTTAAAATTATTAAAATAATTCAACATGGTTTAAGAATGTGTCCATTTATAGTAAAGAAGAAACTATTTGCTGCTTTTGAAGAGCAAAAATATAGTTTTTTTTTTTACTGCAAAGCTTGCAAATGAAATGGAAAGATCTTTGTTCATTTTTGTGGTATTTGTTCCAGAAAATGAAGCCTTCCTTTGGCAATGTGACCATGCAATACAGGATCTTTGTTATTTGTCCCAGACTTCCTCGTACTAATTTTAAGGACACAATGTGGCGAGTAACAAAGACATTATAAAATGTACTATAATGAAACATAACGTACTAAAGTGAAATTTCTATTCATAGAAGCTGTCAAACAAGAAGGTGCTTCAACTTAACATTGCTACATTGCAAAATCAGCAAATAATGTAAAGAAGCTTATGTATAAACATAATAGTTATGCAACTGTATGGTTGATGAATAACAATATGGCACATTGGTTATCAAGTGAACGCAAAGACTGGAAATCGTAAATGTAAACTTTAACATTTTTTTTAATTAACATGTTGATTTATTGTCCAACTTATTTTTCAAATTGAGTACTGAAATATATTTTTGCCTTCCCAAATGTACATAGTTACATCATTGGGATGTATCATGTGCCATGGATACAATCTTCCCGTGGATGGGTTCTTTAACCAGAACAGGAGAATAACCATCAATAATGGAACTATAATATCCATATTCCGGGACGATCGAGAGACACCCGTTTGGCCATTTACACTACCATTGATCCGGAGCAACATGCCAGCTTGAAAGGTATGAAGACGTACGGATGGCAGTGTTACATTTCGATGTGAAAGGAGACCTTTGTTCTCACAAACAGAAAGCCTTGTGCTTCAGAACTAAATAGAAGATGGAACACAATTGCATTAGATTTTACCACACAGATCTTTGACTTCACAATTCAAATACAGGTTATTTAAGAAAGGAACTGTATATAGAGGAAAGGTGCATCCTGACCAGTAGAATTTTGTGTTTGGAACTGAAGCGGCCTAAGCTTGGGGAAGAGAACGCTCAGAGGTCCAACACTTTATATTGAAGGAATTGAAGCTTCAGGAAGGGAACCCCAAGAAGTTGAAAGAGGAAATGTGTTATAGTTCTTTTGTTCTGTTGAACTTGGACAAGTGGAAGTTTGGGGAAGGGAATCCCAGGGAGCTAAAGACAATGAAAGTATTCGAGAACATTGCAAGGGATCTGTGGAGAAGGCCTTATGAACAGCCCTTTTTAACTGAACAATTTTTATGACATTGACCAAACTACACCCGATGAGAAGAGCACCTGAAACCAACCTTGGTTTCCTATTTTCTGTTGAACCACTATTTTTCCTTTCTAAAGACTTCCTAACACACTTTTGTAAAGAGCGAGGGCAAGCATAGGTTTAGATAGACAGATTATTATTTTTGACTCAGACAACGGCCCTTAGAAATATCAGTTAAGCAAACCCTCCCTTTAGAGTTAGGGCCAGTTAGGCATTAGACCAACCCAGGAACTTTAGTAAATAAAAGTTTTGAAAAAAACATCTTTGAGTCCGTCTCTATTGGTACCATGCCTGGCTAACACAATCTTGGCTCATCTGGATTGCATGGTCATTTTCAAATAATCCGAAAACACCTTCAAATCTTCAGCATGTCTCAGAAGAACCTAGACAAAGGAGTGAAGGGAACATGGGGACCCATGGACTATATGCAGAGGGGACACAGGACTCATGGACCGGGAGTATAGGTAGCATGAGTATCAGTCCAAGGACACACCACTAACCCCATGGCAGTCAGGCAGGGGAGAGGGAAGAGCAACAGACCAACAAAAGGGTGGGCTGTGCTCCTCCCTCTCCCCCAATACACTATAAAGTGACACACAGTCACCACCGGCCTGAGAAGGGAAGAAGGAAGGGCGAGGTGTTAAACACCTCGCCTTCCTCCGCAAGGGGTGCAGCACCATTGTCAGGAAGGGGGGGAGTGGGCAGGAAAGAGAAGAGAATCGGGCACCACATTGTGCATTATTGCCGTCGGAATCAGCCGGTCGAGGGGCACCCAGCCCCCGAGCCCCCCACACAGGCACAACAAAGACCCAGGGGCCGCCCTGGGTCTAATATAAGGAGCTGGACCAGGAAAACAGAATCAGCTTGTGGTCCCTGCACGGAGACCCAAGCGATCTTGTTTGGGTCCCTGCACAGGGGCCCAACAACAGAGTTCTATGCGAACACAGAGTCTCTTTTTGCAAGGGTCCCCCCCCCCACCCTCAGAGCAACATTTCACCTCAGACGTCACGTCCTGTGCGACACAAGCCGTACTCCCAGACAGTCTTTTGAGGAGAGCCGTTGTCTCTGAGCAGGACCCCAACAGCTCTGCAGGAGGAGACCATGCGTACCAGGTGCAGCATGGCTCCTGCAGCTTCACCTTCCTGCTGCCCGAGTTAGAGCCCTGCACGCCGCCCTCCCTGGCTGCCTACAAATGGGGCAACGCTGTCCACCGAGACGCTCCCCCCGCAGCACAAGGCCTCAGTGCAGAGGCTGCAGCAGCTGAGGAGCATCATGGAAAACACGCAATGGCTGCACAAGGTAGGCCAGGTGTGCGTGCCCGCCACCTGGGGAGAGTGGGCACTCGACAACTCTAGAGTCAGAGCAAAGACAGGAACCTCTCAAGGAATGGGGATGGCTTTTATATGTTATACTTAAGAATACGGTCATCTCCCAAGGAGACCGAAAACACGCAGCCAATCCCTACCAAAGGCACCCAATACAGCCACCGCATTAAGTCCACCACGTTTTTAATGAGAATGGGAAAACGCAGGTTTTTCCATATGCACGGTAAATTGTAGGATATGCATTTTTTTTTTTATTACACAGTATTTTCTGCACCATTTAAAACGCATTGTCTAACTTATTTTAGCAGAAGGTTTTATAAGCATACAACACCAACGACATCTGTATGTCTATTTACAACAATAAGTTTCCATTACCTTGTCTCGTCATACTTAGTAGAGCGCTGTGAGCAAGGGCTTTATTTTCACTTCATTTTGTTTGCTTGCAGTCATTAAACGGCAGCACCCAGCGTCACTGCACGGGAGGGAGTCCCCTGCAGTTGCCTCGCTCTACCGGAAAGTGAAACCTATTTGACCCGCATATCTAGGAGATACAGGGGGGGGGGGTAATACCGCCCCCACCTTCCTCCAGTGAGCAACCAGGAAAGACAGACACCAAATATTCATCCTATTCAGGCACTGGAGTCAGCTGATCTCTGGGCCATTTTCACAATGTTGAATTTATTTTCTGATTCAAACTGCTTCCCATTATGTAATGCCTGGTTTTGGCTCAGCCAGTCACCTTCCACATATGCACAGCGCTGCACAATATCGATGTGGGTTTCAGACTCTTATCTGCAACATCAGGGAAGGGTTTTCAATAAAAGAAAATATCCCCAGTACTTAAGCAGGAGGAAATAGGCGAACATGTACACGGACACAATAGAGAAGAAACAAATCATTGTTAAGCATATCAAGAAAATCGCACAGAAGAAAACCAAAAACAGAAGGGAACGCTTTTGTCAGATCACATAAAAAGCTAAATAAATGCAATTGCCGAATTATAATAACAATATTGGCTTGGTGCAAGAGCCAAGTGCAACAGGGATTTTAATTATCACTGACACAAGGATGAACCCACAAACACGACGAGCATGCTCACCTTGGAAGCAAGACAACATGGAGCAACACGGATTTTACTCTGGTTTTCACGCTTAAGAGATCCAGGTGGATTTCGAAATTGAGATTAAGACGATGAGCAGACAAGGGGAAGACATTACATAGCTTAATTTAATTTCACAAGCGGCAAACTAATTGCAAACACAAGATGAGACAAGTTTTATCAGCAAACCAGTACCCTGACACAGGGCACAGCAAGAAATAGAACATGCTACCCAACAAACAGCGCTCAAATACCATGATAAACATCACAAGCTGCGAACAAATTCTAAAAACACAAGCCAAGACATTTGATTCACCTACAAATCAGTACCCTGCACGGGGCACAATTGGAAGAAGGATCAGATTAGGCAAAATCGGGCACGCTGAATCTATGAATGCGTTTTGGCAGAACGAGGAAAGGAAGCAGATACACGCTCCGATGCGAGTGACAGTCAGACCAACACGAAAAAGAAATGGACAAACTATCAGTCGCAATTTCAGTTAACAGACCCTATGTAGCTCAACAAGTTGAGCACGAGTCTGCCATTAACAACATGCAGGTTTCAAGCCTCCCCTCAGGCATGCACAGTCGATGACAGGCAGGGGTACAAGGCAATACTTTGGGTCTCGTGAGCAAAGTTAGAAAACCATTCATACAAAGACGGACAAACAAAGGAGACCCCAAGAGTGAAAGAACATTTCGGCGGCCACCTAGCACTTTAAGCCAAACAGTATAGCGTGCATGTCATACACCCAGACAGAACCTGCTTCCACAGTCTTTAAGCTCGGCAGAGTCAACACACAAGCCGATGCATATCAGCACCACAATGTACAGATTTAAATACTTCCACAACGTAATTAAAATCAGATGCACACATTTATATCAGCCAGAAACAGAAGGCTAATAAAGAGAACCTGTAAAAAGGGATCTTCAACTCCAAGCAGCTATCCGAACGGAGCTTGCCAAATACTTCTGTGTACGCAGAACAAACAGAACCCTGAAAATAGGGTTTGAAACTTTTCTCAAAACTAAGGAGAACCCGTACTCGGGAGACCCAGTTGCAATACTGCTGAAGGAGTGCAACAGAATCGGACCACAGCACGGAATGGGGCGACATCAATACGGCAAAAGAACTCGGAAGCAGTCGTGACACCAGGTGCTAGCAGTAAGGAGCCATGTGAAGAAGGGGAGACAGCACCAAAGACAAGGTAGGTAAGAGCACCCATGGGGTGGAGGGAGGGGGAGAGACACCAGAAGAGACACGATTTCCCAAATTACTGATCGGTCCCACAGCCAGCCAGGGGACCAAAAAAGCACTCAGGCAGACAAAAACCAAAAAGCTGGTCCCTCAAACAATAGCTAAGAAAGGATCGACAACCTAACAGTCATGTAGCACAGCAAGCAGAATCTTTCGTTTTACATCCACTCAAGAGACTGCAGATCTAGATTCCAGTTCGGGCAGTACCAAACACAGCCCACCAGCCTTACAAGATTAAGGCATTTATCCGTTGCGTATACAAAGCCGGTCCTTTAGCACAGCGAACTGAGCGCTCCTTTTTGACACCGGCACAGAGCCTGCTGATGCAGATTCAAACCCCGGCAGGGCCAGACTCAGCCTTCATCTTTCCAAGGTCAATAATCGGCACCACACACCATGGGTAATAAGCAGCGCGCAGATACAAGAGGGTCCACAGCACTATATAAATGCTTTAATCTAATATATTCTATTATTAAACACAGAGCACGCATGGGCGGGTCACCTTTGGACATAACTTAGAGGACATTTTAGCAGGGCCAGGACCCAGTATTTTCCCAAGGTGCTCGCACCAACAGCACACATACCAAAGTGAGTGCAGAAACATTAGAACAACCCCGAAACAAGGGGGTCACCAAATGAGAAGCATTCCAGACAGTGGGATTTCCCACGCAGGTAGTACACTGAATGGTGACCAATTTATTCCCAGCTTTCAGAGCGCGACAGACCTCAGCAAGGGCAGAACAGGTTTGAGCCACACAAGGAAGACACAGAAGCACGGTTTCCCGGCATCTGGTTAAAACAGAGTCCCAGATATCCAATCGAGACAGGGTAAGAAGCAGCATCAACACAAGAAGGCAGGACAAACAGACTAGGGGCCAGATTAAAGGCCCAGGCTTGCCACAATGGCCAGCCAAGGTACCAGAAAGGGCACGATAACTCTAAGCATAGTCACCATCCTGCCAAACTATACAGAACAGAAAAGAGGGGGAAAACAAAATGGGTAAAGGAACACTAAAAAGAATAAGGTGTAAGTTTCAAGCACAAAGATGGGCATAGCATATGAGAAAACTCATTTTTATAAGAAAAGGTTTGGGCTTGCTGAAAATATGTACCAGGGGCCACTTGAACAATTAGTTCCAGGGACCCCCGTTTGGTTCCCAGTTGGTAAAACACCACGTTTCACAAAATAACAGGCCAACGCCGCAAGGCCGTGGGCCTGAAAGCAGCTAATAGCATGATAACCGAAAACGGGTTGAAATACGAGTAATTACTGGAAAACAAGGGTAGCACAGGGGCTCCCCAAGAACCGGCACAAACACTAGCACAATACGGGAAGCAAATTAATAAAGCTAAACCAACCCCGCAGCGAATAGTGTTAAAAAACCTAGAGACACAGCAGACGGACCAGAAGCCCCCCCCCTGAGCAGGGCTATATGAAAGTACTGCAGCAAGTAGATTAAGTAGAAGGGGGCTCAGAATCAGTAAGACCTGAGCGATCAGAGCAGGAAGCCCCCTCCCAACCCCCATCGAAGGGGTAGGAGGTTTAATTTTTCTTAAACAAACTGGAATGACATGTTTATTAAAAAGAAGCAAGCTTAGGCAGCCGTACAAGGAGAAACAAGAGGCCAACACATGAAGTTGGGCCACACAACTACAAGCCAGCAAAGTACGGGCAAATAGCAGGGGGATGTTTTCAGCATTTAACGCACCCCGTTAAGGATAAGACCAGGTAATGACAAAAACCTCACAGGGTCCAGTACCAGGCACAGTCAAGGGGCGAGCCTAAACTATTGGGAACAAAATTCAGCTAGGTGACGAGACGAGCAACAACTTTTGGGGGAACCTGGACAGCCGGTAACCCATCCAGGTCGTGGCGGCATGGGCCAGAGGAGGCAACCTCGGGACCTGATGCCCAAAGGTTCAGCATACTATGGTTACTGTAATTATGATTATGTTTTGTTATGACCACAAGTGTGCAATAAAATCCCGCGTCCTTTTATTGCCAACACTCACCCAACCAATGCTTTCACATACTACCTGGGGGGAAGGTATGGGGCGTTTGCCACACCCAGGTTATGTTACCACTCTGCCTGCATATGGGTCCGCTGGTTATGCATTGGCACAACGGACTAAAAAAAAAGAAATTGAGAAGGGCGTGGCCAGCAGCGTAATGGAGCGGACGCGAGTTCGATCGGCTCTGTGACCGCTGCAAATATCCTGTCTTTTATAGCCTAATCCTGAGAATTCTATACACTTCTGATACCTGCATCGATAGCTGATGCACTGGGGCACCATCGGATGCAAAATTCAGGGAAAAACGGAGCCCCAAGAGCGAACCCGAGGCGAGTGAAGAGCGGAGAGGGCTCCCGCGCTCCAAGATGGCCGCTGCCGGCGCGTGATGCAATTCGGGGCCTGTCGGGCTGCGGGGAGTGACGGTACTGCAAGCAGACTTGACGGAAAACACCGAACCATCTCTGGCCCACGAGGAGCTCGACTGCCGAGCCGGGAAGACTCTCTTACCGTGACATCCAGCAAGCCCGGTGAGTGGCCCCAGTCACCTGCCCAAACCCACGCACTGGTAAACCCGAGGTGGAAGCCCCTCTCCGAGCCACACCTGCGAAAGACTTCGGCTGAAGAACTCGCCTGACCGGGACTGCCGCCGCACACGCTGACCTACCCGATCCACAGCAAGCCTCGGTCCCTCCCGGGCGCACACAATCCCGCGAAACCCGCGGCCACCGGGACTAATTAGCACCACGAAACCAGCGAAACTACCTCTCTCCAAGGATGGGCAAAGACAAATTGAAAAACAGCCTCTACACAAAGCAAGATGGACCAATTTGCGGTGGCACAGGCCCAGGCCTCGCAGTCCCCGCAGTCCCACACACCACAGGCCCCCCCTAGCCCCCCCCCGAGGAACGAGACTGCCCCTCTCCCTGAGAGACGTGATGGCCGCCATTGCCAACTCCTGCTCCTCGATGGAGATGAAAATTGACAGCATAGCGGCGGATGTCTCCTTTCTGCGCCATGACTTGCAGAAACTCTCCGCTCATACGGGGGAGGCGGAACAGCGCATCTCGGGGACTGAAGATAACATTAGAGGCATTAATCAAAAACTCTCCCAGACACTAAATCATCTGAAAATGTTAGAGGCCCGTGTGGATGAGGGGGAAGGAAGATCGCGCCGCAACAATATACGCATCCTTGGCCTCCCGGAGGGGGAGGAAGGGCCCAGCATGGAGCTCTTCCTGGAACAATGGTTGGCGGACATCTATGCGCCTCACCCCTTCTCTAAGTTCTTCTCGGTGGAGAGAGCTCACAGAATGCCATCGGGCAGGCCTATACCAGGCACACCATCCAGAACAATCATAGCCAGATTCCTTAACTATCGGACAGAGATGCACTCCTTCAAATGGCTCGCTCTAAGGGCACAATCATGCATAACGGTTCCCGAATCACCTTTTTCCCTGACTACACCCGGGAGGTGCAGAGGGCAAGACAGTCATTTGAACCGCTGAAGAGGCAACTATTCCACATGAAAGTAAGATACGGACTGCTGTTTCCCGCCCAACTCAAGATCCACCACAAGGGAACCACAGTTCATTTCACAGATCTGAAGGAGGCCTGGAGATGGGTGGAAACGCACATTGAAGGGGACTGGACGGCAAGACCGACGGATCGGAGAAGGAGACCCAGGCCTGGGGTGGATCGTCCCCCTCCCGGGGGGCACGTGGAGGCCCAGGAACTAGCGATCCCGGAACAGGCAGCAAATCCCGCCAATTAAAGCGAGGGAAACCAACGAACACTAGGAAGCAATGGAATATCGAACCGAAGAGAGACCGACCTCATAAGTGAACCCTAAGAACTACGGAATGCTCAAAGGCGGTAGGAGCTGCGGACCAGAGGGGACCCCCTCTGTTCGCCTGCCAGCCAGGACCCCAAGTTTGAGCTGACACTCTAGTTCCAAGTGCCAACGATGTTCGGGCGACATGTACTTCGTATTGGGGTGGAGTATAGGGATGGGTGAGTTTATGTTTTTTTATAGTATTAATACACGTTTATTACGCATTCACGAAATTAATGAATCACTCCACCCAACACACGCAAACTCCATGAAACAACCCATAATGTCTGCAAATCTGGTACTGTACACAATAAATGGCGACCACACTGACCCACGCATCAACCCCTGAGCGCCCCAGATCTCTCAAAATAATCACATGTAACGTGAACGGGCTGGGGTCCGGAATCAAGCGACGTCTTGTTCTGCAATTCTTGAACAGACATTCTCCTGACGTCGCCCTGATAAAAGACACTTAGCTGGGACCAGCTGCACTTTCTTTCGTAGAACCAACACCCGATTGGCCCTACATGCGGGATACACTATGGGATCCAGAGGGACTCTTATCCTGATACATAAACGCGTCCCATTCACATCGCTAATAGTTGAACAAGACCCCTGGGGTCGCTATGTGGTGGTTATGGGAACACTGGGACAAGAAACACTGGCCATTGCGTCAGTGTACTCCCCGCCAGGACTGGGAGAGGAACTCCTGGAGTAGTTGGTCACCCTTATGGCAAAACACCAACCTGATGGGTGGATTTTGGGGGGCAATTTTAATGACGTCATGTGTAATATAAAAGATCGCACTCACATCATGGACCGTAACCTGAACACTCCCACCAAACTAACAAAATTTGTGTCGGCCCTGGGCCTTCGGGATGTGTGCCGGCATCTCCACCCTGTAGACGAGGCCTACTCGTTCCACTTGGGAGCACACAGGTCCATGTCCAGACTAGACTACCTCTTCCTCCCAGGCACACGATATACACAGGGCGACCGCTGCAGACTTACTCTCCCGAGGCATCTCAGACCACTCACCCCTCATGGCGGTACTGCGCATACAAAGTGAAATCCCACCCCGATCATGGAGGCTGAATAGCTACTATCTGGGCTCCCCTGATCTTGTTGACCACCTCACGGAAGTAACTAATGAATATTTTGAAATTAATACCTCTACGGTCGATGACCCAGCCAGGGAGGGAGCGACTTCGGAAGTTGCTGGATGTGACCAAAGCCCGGCGTCTCTCAGATCCCTTAAGGGTGCTAGAGAACGCCTTCGACATACCGAACTAGACAACGCCAGGCAAGCCCACCAAGACTCCAGGGCAAGGGTATATGAACACGGGGACAAAGCTGGGAAAATGTTGGCCTGGCTCGAGAGAAGAGATGAGGGTCAACGCCACGTTAGAGAGATAACCCCGCAGAATGGGAAATGCCACTCAGACAGGGATATAGCACAGGCTTTCACTGACTTCTATGCTACTCTGTACGCCGCCCCAGTGTCCCCTCTGGATCCCTCCCTACTAGACAATATCACCCTGCCATTCCTATCGGAACAACAGAGGGCACAACTGGACTCTGCTCTCACCGAAGCAGAGATCGCTGAGGCTGTAGCTCAATTGCAGTCGGGGAAAACACCAGGCCCCAACGGGTTCTCGGTCGAGACCTGGAAGAAACTGGGGAGAAACTGGCACCATACCTTCACAAAATGTTTCTCGGGGCCCGCAACCAGGGTGCTCTCCCGCCGGATCTGCTTAAAGCCACGATAGTCGTTATTTCCAAACCAGGTAAACCACCCGAGCAATGTGCCTCCTTATAGGCCTATCTCATTACTCAATAGCGAAACCAAAATCCTTGCCAAGATCCTGGCCAACCGGTTGCAAGTGGTAATTACCTCCCTGGTCCACCCGGACCAATGTGGGTTTATGCCACATAATCGACACGTATGAACTTGCGGCGCCTCCACCTATTGCTGGAAAGGGCCCCTATCATAGACAAACCGCTTGCACTACTTGCCATAGATTTTGAAAAGGCGTCCGACTCGGTTCGCTGGGACAGCCTCTGGGAAACTATGCGAAGAATGGGATTTGGGGACAACTTCCTGGGATGGGTACAACTTCTCTACACAGACCCACAAGCAGAGGTGAAGGTAAATGGGTGGCCCTCTGAACTTTTCCCCCTGGGCAAAGGCACAGGGCAGGGATGCCCCTTGTCCCCCCTTCTCTTCGCCCTCGCGATAGAGACACTCGCCCTGTGGCTCCGCCAGAGCAAGGACTGGTTGGGATTCAGGTGGCCGGAGGGGCACGAAGACAGGGTGTCCCTGTACGCGGACGACCTCTCGATATACTTGGTTGACCCGATACGAACCTGCCCCCATAGTAACGCAAATGCTCATCCGATACGGTGGATTTAGTGGGCTGAGAATCAACTGGGACAAATCTATCCTTTTCCCGGTAAAGGGCGGTACACTGGGCGTCCCCCAGAAATGCCCATACAAGGTAGAACCAAGCGGCTTCCGGTATCTTGGAATTTGGATATCGGAGGACCCGACGCGCTACGCAGCCCATAACCTCCAGCCGATCATGGACCGTTTTAAAGACGATGTCCGCCACTGGAGGCTTCTCCCCCTGACACTAATGGGTAGAGCCGCCCTCTTTAAGATGATCACCCCGCCCAGATTCCGCTATGTACTACAAAACGCACCACTGGAAAATCAGGACGCCGAATTTGACCGCCTTGACTCCCTCCTTAGAGACCTCATATGGGGAGGGGGGACAGCCTCGTATTGCACTGGCTACACTCCAGAGATCGGTTTGGGAGGGGTGTATCGGCGTGCCCAGTCTCCGAGCTTACTACTGGGCCTCCCAACTGGCGGTGGTTAATGACCTATTACATGGGGATAGGGAACTCCCGCACATAAAGGCAGAAATTGCAGCCATCCACGACACTGACCCATTACACCTGCTCTACCAGCCCCTCCACAGACCCCTACCCCAAACAATGGCAACACGTCTCAAGGGTCTGGAGATGGGCCCACGCCTATGTGGGATGGAAAGACAAGATCACCACGGCACAACACCTGTGGCACAATAGTAACCTGGCCGAATTGGGGAAACTCAGACCATGGCCCAAACGGGAGGAGGCCAGAATCAACAGATTGGGGATGTCTTGATAGATTGGGAAATCGCCTCCTTTGTAGCATTGCAGCAGAAATTCCACCTTCCAGCAACCGAACGCTATCACCCTACTCAACTGCCTCACGCCCTGCCCTACGAACACATATCCAGTTGGACCCCGCTATTCCCGAGTATACACCCATAGAACGCAATATACTCCCAACACATATCCCTACTAGAGTCACTTCTATATTATACAATGCCATGTCCTCCTTTGCTACTCCGGAACTTTCTTGTTTTAAATCCAAATGGGAGGACGATGTGGGAGCCATAGACCCCGGAGGACTGGATCCAGATCCTAATGCAGCCCAGGGAGATTGCCATCTCCTCCAGACTCTGCTTGGTCCAACTTAAAACCCTTCACAGAATATATTACCCAAGAAATGTGCCCCAAACCTGAACTGCCTCAGATTGCAGGGGGGGGGGTGTCCGCAGATCCAGACTTTCTGGGGGAAATGCTGCAATGAACTATCCAGGGTGCTAGGCCGCAATATAACAATGGACCCAAAGGTGGTGTTGTTGGGCTCTCCCGATGTGAACACTACTGATAAATGGGAAGGATTGCTCCCATCCATGGCCGCAGGACTGATGAAGCGGAACATTGCACAAAAATGGGGAGCCCCAGAGTCCCAAACACTGGAACAATGGGCATTTCAGCCATGGGCAGAGTTGCAAGGTGGAGTATACTTTGAGTACTTGAAATGGTAGAAATAAGTCTGGTTTCTGGACCACAAAGTGCTTTAAATGGTCTGGTCCTAATCTGCACCCAGTACCGGCACATCTAATTTTTTGCCATTATTGAGTTCCAGAACTTCTCAAAGCAAAAGAGGAGTATTGGTACTCAAGTATGTGGGGAGGAGAAAATGAAGACATTTCCCTAAGTGTACCGTACCGCGATGAAGGACTGAGCTCCCAAAACCTGCGTAAAGCTGTGTCAACTCCCTCCTCCACGATCCTCCAACCGCAGTGTCATGTTGCTGGCCGCCCTAACCTGCCCAACAAAAGGAGAGGCGAACATTTCGGCCCGCAAAGGACTATAGAACATTTGCCATCACTAGTGTGTGAATGTTTAGGTGATTGGAACTGTGATGGGACATTTCAAACTCAAGCCCAGGCACAGATCCTGTTATCCACCAAATATGTGGCTTCTTTCAAGAAAATTAAAGTGAATCACAAAAAAAAAACCTCCCTTTTCAAAGATTGGCTCACACTCGTGGTGCATTTTAATTTCTTAAGTGAAAAAGAAAAGGTTTGCTTTCATGTGGATATTCAGATTTTCTAACCAGCATGCATAACAAAAAAACTGGAAGTTTGTACCAAACTGCTTCAGGCCACCTTATTACAAGTGTGGCAGTGCCTGAAAAAACAATCCCATTTAACGATGGACAGGATTTTCCACCAGCATCATCCTGGAGGTAAATCTGCCACTTTAAGGCCAAATATTGACGGAATTACTGCTCGAAGTCCCCATGGAGTCCTATTGACTCCAAAAAGGAGAATTGATGCCACCCTACAACCATTTATAATACATGCAGGGCCAAGTGGCAGTAACAGTAAACGAGTCTGGCAATAATTGTGGATGTATTGCTAAATTACCAGCAAACTAGTAATTAGGTGTTCTCTTTAGTGTGTGTCTTTAAGTGGCGAAAACATGGTGGTGTAAAACAAAGGAGATTTTTCGAGCTTGCATTACTGTAGTCTTCTATTCAGGACAAATAAAGCTACAATGATACTCTTGACTTAACATGTTTTAATACAAATGCATATATTGTCTGGTAGCTTTACTATGTGATTTGCATATTTTTGCAAATAAACTAGACGATTTCAGTTCTTGAACGCTAGCATCTAATATCTGTACCAACTAGGGCTCAGATGGTATGTGTTTAAGAGCCTTAATTGCACATTGGGTTAAACCAAAACAGCGTTTCTGCGCAGCCAAACAAAGTGTGTGATCCTGGGGAAATGTGTTTCTCATTTAACCTAGTCTGTGCACTAGTTAAAAGTTGGGATATTCAAGAGTAAACTATGTCGATGCTTGCCACTATGCACGTACACAGAGAGGTGCATTTACGATTGTTTGTGCTGCTAAATGCAAGCAATGCACAGAAACCCAGGTCCAACCACATTTCTATGCACTGGTACACGTCATAGTTCAAACCATCAACATTGCACAGAGGGGACTGCCAACACAGAAGTGTTTGCAGAAGCCGTTCTTTCAGTGTAGGTGTTTTAGGTGGGATGGGGCAGGAACCGGGTGAGAATAGCCATAGGGATAAGCATGGCCATGGTCAGTCAACAGGTGGCGAAACAGCACCTACAAGCTTTGTGTCCCCCTCATATGCCATTTCTCCCTAGTTGTACTCTAATCCAGTAGTTTGTGTTCAGCCCAAACTAAAAATGGGTCCACTGCGAGAGCAATTTTTGGACCTTCCATGCACTGAACACCTAAAGCCTAGATTGGTCTGAACTTGAACTTTTTTTCATTTAAGTCACTCAGGCCAAAGATATTGTCCTGCACTACACAGAGCAGAACAACAGAACCAATTCACCTTATTACTGTACATACAGCAACCTGGAGGCTTTGCGAACATGGTCAGACTCTACCCACGGTCGTTGTTACAATCCATCAACACAACTGAGAGCGCCGCCTCATGCCATGGTCAGGTTGGCACCGTACAAAGGCAAAGGAAGTGGTTGAGCAACTCCCTGCTAGGGCAGCGGACCGCTGAGATACGATTCGGAGGAATTTGCGTTTATGATGATCAATGGGGTAGCCATGTTTATTGTGGGCAGTTGCCTGCGTTGGAAGTAAAGAAATGTGCACTCTAGTTGGCGCTACCCGAGGGGCAGAATAGAAATCGCACACAACTCAAAGAACTTCTGCCATTCATTCTTATACACTTTGCCCAGTTGAGTAGCCAGCGTGGCAGGAATGGCCGGTGGGAGGGGAGGGGATGCAGGGGGTAAATTACAGAAGAAGTCCTGTTGTGTTTTTTAATGGGGGGAATTGGGTTCTCCCAATGTGTGGCCAAAGAAGGTAGCATGACCTACCGAGCCACCTTCGTGGATTTCAGTGCCCCGCTCAGACAATACCACTACGGTCTAGAGCAGTTGTGGCCGATGACTTGGTAAAATGGAGGGATGTAAAAAACGGACGTCATTTGGAGGTTGCCTGGGTTAGAACCCAACCCCCTCCACCCCCTTCCCGCAAGTCCCCCTCTGCCACCTCTAAACCTCTGGTCAATAATCCACCTTTGGGTCAGCCTAGCTCCCTCTATGCAGCCTTCTTTTGGTGCTGGTTTCTTCCATCGCGTATAAGGGAGTTGACGGCCCACGTCTCGCGCAACAAGACTACACCAAAAGACTCTAGCTGATCC
The DNA here is from genome assembly GCF_040938575.1 of Ambystoma mexicanum. Classification (NCBI taxonomy): domain Eukaryota; kingdom Metazoa; phylum Chordata; class Amphibia; order Caudata; family Ambystomatidae; genus Ambystoma; species Ambystoma mexicanum. Next base: position 1,083,846,617 of record NC_090921.1, read on the forward strand.
CAAAGACCTTCGGCATCGGAGTGTACCAAGAGAGCACCCTCATTCTGCTATTAGAGCCTTTGCAGATTCTTCAGTTGCAACACCTCAGTCAGCAAAGACCAGTTTTCCACCAAGGGGCCTTCTAGGGCTTTGTTTTGGGAGTCCTTGGAATAGGTGGTTCACTTCCGATTGCTGTTCACCTTCACTCATAGGTTACCTTCTTGTCAGTCCCAGTATGTTTCTGGTTCCACTAATATTGTCTTAGGAGTTATAACAGAAACACGCACCTATCTACCAGGGAGAGCAATCGTATCCCATTTTATGGAAGTCTCCTCTGTGGGAAATTGTTCACTATTTCAGAAGAACAAGTTACTTACCAACTAGTAACATTCTTTCGACTGGATGTTCCTCCAACGTATTCCACATCTTTGACATTACATGTCAAAGATGTGGAATACGTTGGAGGACACAATCCATTTCAATGGAAGTATACAAATTGACTGCACCATGTGCTCCTCCTCGAGTTGTTGCACTATCTTGATGCCCTCAGAGTTAATCAACCTGAGAAGGTATAGCAGACGGATTAGAGACAACACTGCCCTGCAATTAAGAATACATGGACTGGTTTTGAGGAATAAGCTTTTGATAAGTAGCCCCTGCTTCCGCATCCATTCTTGAATGCTCAATAGTTGGGTGACCAGTCAAGCACATTCTGTCGTCTGCCTCCTCCTTTGGTCACTCAGTCTTCATTAGTATGCGTCCAGTTGCAATCAAGCCGATTTAGGGTACATACAAAGTGGTGACTCTTGGTATATTCAGTTCCTGCGGTCCGGGATCACCTTTAGATGTTTCAAACAGCAGATCTATCCCCTCGAATACACTCCTATTGTCCGCATCTGTTAAAGCTTTATCCATTTATCTAAGCTGCTGCGTGGGCAAAGAGTGTTCGAGTACCTGTCTCCTCTTGGGTGGAAAAGATTTGCCCTAATATCACCAATAGTATCAGACCGATTGCTTCCTGTGTATTACTTTTGTGCACTTTTTTCTTAGTTGTTTCACTGCTAGTCAGTGGTCTGGTTAAGTACGTACTGGGGGTGCATTACCCCCTACTTTCCGTTGCACAATTGATGCTCATGGGCAACTGGTTACCAGTAGAGTAGTCTTTGGGTTTTTTACTTAATGTCCACCCTTACTCCATTCTTCTCCCGCGTACATGCCTCTTTCATTCTATTAACCTGTGCATTGCCACCTTTTCTGCTCACGTTTCCCTTCATTCTTTTTCAAGCAGTTATGTTACAGGATATTTTTTTTTTATATTTCCTTGTTTTAATTGGTTTACAATTTTTTAAAAGACAGCTTCTAATAAAGAACGTCCTCCTTTACTTTCTTGAAATGTAAAAAAAAAAAAAAAAAAAAAAAAATCACATTAAGTTTGACAGGGGTATGTTTTAATCCGTTACCCCCGGATTTTCCTTCAACGCTTGATTATGTTTTCCCCTTTTCGCGGGCCAATATTTTGGAAATATTTATACCACGCACTGTCACCACCGGAGTGGTCCCCTGGCACTATGGAAGATCTGAAAAGAAAAAGGGTAGAGTAGGTTATGTGAGAAACCAGAGGGTGTCTCACTCACCCTGCTAGTCCCCGGGGATCTCTCTCTCACGTGGCCAGGGCACGGCCATCGCCTTTGAAGCCAGCACCCTGGGGGTGGACCAGTGCAGGAGGATCACCTGGGTGAGGGGTCTTCAGGGAGTGGGGGTGAGACAGCCGACGGTGAGACGTGGTATTCCCCTTTTTTTGTTCATCTACCCCATCATACTTTAGGAAATGTCCCAACTTCCCTCCCACCCCCTTTTAACACAAACACTGGGCTGAGGAAGAGGGTAACTGAGTGTAACCAGACTAACTCTCACATCGTACTGGACATGTCCCTTTAATCGGGTCAGGCAAAGTCAGGCACTTTACACTAAGTGCATACACCCGATACCAGTTATCTCTCCTCACACAAATAAAAGGCAACACCTAAAGACAAACTGTGAGCAAGGCGGAACTCTAGTGCAAGCAGAACTTCCAGGACGAAGGCACACCTACTGGAGCAGAGCAGCGGACCAAGGGACAAGAGCAGCAGGCCGAAAACCCCAAAGATTCCCTACTGGAGGTCATTGCCTCCGACAGACCCTGAATGACATGTGGAGAAGGCCAGATCCCACAAGTGAAGATTGCATTGTGTTTCAAGGATGCCAGCGACCCTCCCGGTTGAACGGCAGAGTTGGGGAGGCAAGGCCAAGCCTGTGGTACTAGCCTTTACTCGTGAATTGGAAATAGCAAAACAAGAAAGAAGCGCACACAGCTGGCGTGTTGGCAAGCGACCTAAGAGACTGGTGTGTGTTAAAGCGAATTAAGTGTCAACATTATATCACAAGTGAAGGCTGCACACGTGTGGATGAGATGTGAGGAAAGGCAGAGCGGTGAATGAACTCTGAAGTAAAAGGCAGCTGTGCAGTCAGCGATACTAATTAACAGAGTGGTCAGGCGAAAGGAAGTAAAACATTCGAAAGTCTCTGTGAAAGATACATTGTTTGAAGCTAGAAGGCGAGCAAACAGCAAGAGTGAATTAAGCAAGAGTAAACGTGAATACTGAGTCGAAGTGGCCCTGCAGTGGTCTTTAAAGAGACCCAAGCACATTCAAAAGTCTTCGACAGCCAAAAGGGGTCCGAGCCCAATTATGAGAGACCCGAAGTACAATAAGCTTTGGGAAGGGAGCTCCCGGCAAGTTTGTGTTGAACTGTAACGCGAGAGGTCTGAGCCTGACAGAGGCGGGCCTACGTGAACGGTGTGTTGCAAGGTCTGAACCCGGCAGAGGGGGACTTTTGTGAACTTTACATTGGAACCAATTCTAAAGTCAAGAAAGACTTTAACGTGGAAGGCCAGGTAGGCCTCAATCCACGGTTTGGAACTGCTTAGAGTGTTATAAACCAAGCCAGAGTGTGACATCCTGCCTACAGGGACAGTCTTACTCCATGAGGTTGAACGTGAAGAGGAGAGCTGATTCAACTAGTTTTATTCTTTTGAACACTGATTTTTCCTTTGCATACATTTCTCCTTTTACACTTTGTACAAGAGATAGGGCAGGCATTAGGTTTTTGTTATCATAGGCCATTTTGATTTGACAGACTCTACTAGGACTGTCTTGTTAATCGTTTGATGGTCGAGATTACTCCCATATTAGTTATAGGGCAAATAGGAGTTTCTCTGACCCAACATTTTCAATAAAGGTTTTACAAATTGTGTCAGTGTCATACTTGCGATACCATGCCTTCCCCACATTTAGTAGGACTAAGCGGGAAAAATGCATGAGAGCTGTGATGTGCTGTTGTAGATTCAGTTCAGTTTACACAGTTTGCTAAGCGTAGGTGTGATTCTTCGGTCAGTAGTGGTCATGTGCTGTTGTGCGAAGCAACGTGTGGTTTGTTTCGCTGTTGCATGTCTTTTTCATACTTGCTTTTTTACTGCACTCTCTCTTATCCTTAGTGCCTTAAGGTACAGTAGACTTATTCAGTCCGTTCCTTGTGACGTCTGCTGTCTTCTCTTTAATCCATAACACGTCATCTGCCTTCCATATGCGAAGCTAAAAAGGTATATTTTCATTATATATATCCATCATTCTGGCAAAAATAGTTACAAACAATGAATGAAATTGCAAATCTAGGACATGAGCATGTCTCCCCCTTTTCATTTCTTTAGTAAACAAGCACACCAAGTGGTTTCCCAGCATGTTAAACACCTGACTGGGAAGTTGAATTTTTGCTATTAGATCTTTTAAGCGAGCACTGACGGAGGGCATGATTTGAATTGGATATTCATCCTAATAATTGTCGGGCCATTGTGCATACCGTTTTCTTTGTAGAGACACAAGATACATTGAAGATACAAGGTATTTTAATCATTTAGTAGTGACCTGCTTACTGACTGATGTGGCACACTGGTGTTCAGCCACGGTGCCTTGTTCTTTATAGGATGTACACTAATTGATTTCCTTTTTCTCTCCATTGTTGTCTTGGATTGCATGTATATCCTTTCTCCTACCTCCCATTATATAAACGGGTAATGCACTTTTGTATTTTATGTAACAAAATGACTAACAGATGATCTTTATGCATGTTGATGTTGGTCAATTATGGATTTATGGATATATGTTTAACCGCTCCTGGTTTGTCCTGTACTTGGGCTGTGATTGCCCGTATTGTCATGTGCAACCAATTGCATTCGACTGTATTTTATGTTAATTATTTTGTATCGTAATTCAGGCTCAGATGAAAAGCATTTGGCTCACAACACGTGTCAGGCTGACCTTTTGCACAATAAATTGCATGCAATCAAGCATGTAACTTTGGGAACTTGGTGCAGTGTTACTGTATTTGTCTTTACCTTGCCTTCCGTATGGCCCCGTCGTTCGTGACCTCAATTATTCCGTAGATTTCCTTACGTGACCTTGATTCCGCAGGTCTATGTACAATGATGTTTCTATTTCCACTGTACTCATTCAGTGCAGGTGTACTGGCTTGTCCTGCCAACTGCAGCACCGCAATGGTTTTTGGCGCTGGCATGCCTTTTCCGGAGCTGCCGCCAAACCCACAACAATCTCAATTGCGTCTTCCTGTAAGCAGGCCACATTCGATGGAATTGCCTTGATCCCTAGATGCCCAACTATGCCATTAAGTGTCACATTGTGGTAGATAACCTCTGCGTAGATGTTATCACAGCCCCTACTACTAGCACTTTGCTACAGAGATCTCAGTGTTCATACCACGTGTCTCTTCCAGAGCCATCACTATGGACTCGCTCAGGCGCATGCCTAGGCAAGCCAAAGAGGAATCGAGATGTTTCGCCAATGTGCACGTGCCTTTGGCATTGTTTTTCGAAGGAAAGAAATAGTGATTTTACAGTGTCCTTTTTATCTGTTTGTTTATGCTCACCTCTGATTTTCTGGAGAAGAGTTCTTGTCTCGGTTAGCGCGCCCTCCAAAGAAACCAGATACAGATTTCCTCTGGGAATAGTAGTGTAGAGATCCCTCTAGTATTTTGCGTATCCATAAACCCCGGTAAAGTTTCAGTCTGAGTTCTGGAGGGAGCATTTAGTCCTAGCTTCACCTCCACTCCTCCGGGCACTGGCATGACAGTGCTGTGAAGTTCACCTTTTCTCTTGCCTGTGAACACATTGACTTCTGTTGCACCCCCATTTTCTCTCGACTTTGGCTTTTTGGCAGGCATCCTGGTTCGAGAGCCCCTCAGTGCTGATCTCTGGGCGCAGTGGTGTTTTATGTTGTTGGTTTGCAACCTGAAAGACTCCCTCTTCATCCTGTGGGGTAGTCTTACTGTGGCATAAAGTACTGTACAGGCAACACAAGGGGTCATAGCCTTTAGGGAACAGTCAAATCACAGTACCATAAATTGATGTAACAGAAGAGTGCCAGACTGTCACTGCATTCAGAAAGATGTACATATGGCCCTTCTGGCCCTACATCCACCTTCCAGGCAGTCTAATGCACTCAGCCTGCATAGGGAGCACTGCTACCCGTTTTGCTCTATAGGTAGCTATCGATTAATACAGATACTAAAGATGGTTTGTTAACTACGTTTAACAGTGCAACACTATATTGTATCCAATATAACTAATTTCTATTATGATATGATATGGCATTTGTAACGTGCCTATACACAGGTGTTTCAAGGCGCGACGAGGCAGGGAGGGGGGGGGGGGGGGGGAACAAGGGGAAGACAGACAACGATCCTACTAGGCCAGGTGTCATTCAGACCGCGCAAGTGCAGGGGTAGGGGGAAGGGAAAAGTGCAAGGGGAAGGGGGGGTGGGGGGGAAGTGCAGTACAAGTAAGTAGAATAAAGTAAATAAATAGGGCCAGCTGGTGGCAAGTGCAAGGTAAGTGCAGACAAGTGCTGGGAAAGGGGGGGCTGTAGGGATACAGAGACAGTCCCTCAGTGCAGGGGTTGCCAGGGAGGCAGTGCAAGAGGAGAGTGGCTGGGCCCAGGATCGAAGTCGGTGAGAGTGACCCAGTTGCAGATTCGGTGCAGATTCAGTCGAGAATTTAGCAGGGGAGAGGGAGAGAGAAAGCAGAAGCAAATAGGAAGGTTTTGAGGTGCTTCCGGAACCGGAGATGGTTCTCCTCAAGTTTCAGGGAGGCAGGAAGGCTGTTCCAGAGGGAGGCCCCTGCCAATGCGAGAGATCGACCCCCAGCTTGTTGCTTCGAGAAGCGGCTGACCCTGAGGGAGTTGGAGATGGATGAGCAAAGGGCTCGGGAAGGAAGATATTTAGGAAGAGAGGGTTGAAGGTATTTAAGCCCCAGGCCCCAGAAGGCCTTGTGGACAATGCAGAGGGTTTTGAACTTAATCCTCGCAGCCACTGGGAGCCAGTGTAGAGATTTCAGTCCTGAGAGATACGGTCCCTGGGCTTGAGGCCAAGGACAAGTCTCGCAGTTCTGTTCTGGATGAGTTGCAGGGGACGGAGAGTGGAGGCAGGCAGATTAAGATAGAGGCTGTTACAGTAGTCCAGCTTCGAGAGAACCAGGGCTCGGGAGACAGTGAGCTTCTGGGGGAAGGAGAGGAAGGGATGAATACATCTGAGGAGGTGCAGCTGGTAGTGTAACTTCTTAGAGACGTCAGATATATGAGGAGAGAAGGAGAGTGTGGAGTCGAAGATGACCCCAAGGTTTTTTGCCTTGCAGGTAGGAGCAGGAGGGGGGCCAAGCGAGGCTGGCCAGAGAGCTACAGGGAAGGATGGATTGGGTGTGCCGATGAGTAGAATCTCAGTCTTACTAGCATTAAAGCAGAGGTCATTGGCGGCACACCATTCCTGGATGGCAGACAGTCAGAGATGAGGGAAGGAGAGGAGGAGGCCGAGGGTAGCCTGAAAATGCAATTTGTGAATAGCCTGAAAATTTCTGCATGAACTTGTTGACCAGTGCACCACCGTACGCGGTATAAAACATTTTGACCGCATTAACAGACAAGTGGACATGCATGCATTGAATGCATCCTCAAAATATCTGACAAATGTGCATCCGACTGCATGTTATTCAATCTGCATGTTCTACATTTAAAGTATATGTGAACCTCAACTGCAGACAGTTGCCCGTGGGGTAGGTAGACTCATTTGTAAAAGTCCCCTTTAGCGCTGAAACCAACCGAATATGGCAGAGTCCCACGAAAAAGCTGTTTCAGCCGTCACAACAAAGCAATCCTCTCTACGCCTGAACATTCTACATTGTATGGATAATATAAACTAGTCATCTCTACTAGAAAGGTAACACTTGCCTTAATCCTAGAAACTATTTGCATCCATTCCAATTCTCTTTGATTTTCATGATTGTTCAGACTCCGGTCTGACTAAGGGCCTTTCAACCACAGTTGGCGCTGTACAGATATCAAATAACAACATAAAACATTCTAATCTTTTCTAACTATACTTGTTTCACCATTGTAAAAATGACAACTTTTTTTTTTTTTTTTTTTTAATTGCGATAGAAACCCAAGACGATATACAACTGCGTTTACATCATGAGGTTTTAACAGCATCAATACGTCACAACTGAAGTGTGATACACACAAAGGAAAGGAGGTTGCATGGAGGTGGGCTCTCTCTTGCTGGACACTAACACCCTGCAAACTCCTAACACATACCATACACAACACAGAAGTAGGCATTGATAAACCAAGTCCTGACTAACACATCTGCTCGAATAGCAATCTCTGCTTCCATTAACCCATCCATAATCCCACCTTTTTCACTTGCAGAAACCAAACCGCCAAGAGGCCATGGAAATAGCAAAAACTGCTGTAGTAAGACCGAGTATCTTAACATGACTTACAACAGCACTGCTGTCTTTCTAGTCTTTAGGTGTGGCTTTGAATGAACAACTACAAAGGGCTTTTCCATCGCCCTGGATACCCTTATCAGGGTTAGCAATTGCTGGGAGCAAATTAGCTCCTGGTTAGAACCTAGGAGAGCCTGGTTGGCTTGACGCCAACAGCTACCAGGACCTACAGTTGGTAACTATGACAGTTTGGGAATGGGTTTGAAAAAGCATTAGAACATAGCTAGACACATTTAAAGCATAATTGGGCATTAAAATTGGCAAGGTTAAAATGTACATCTTAAACGAATTACATTTGCAGAAAGCTATACAACAGCTCCTGGTTCCCCAGGGGTAGCTCCTTCTTACTAAGTGATGCCGAATACTGCGAGTAACAGTGTCTTGCCCGCTGGTCCCCAGAGATCTGTCGTCTAGCTGGCCAGGACGCGGCCATCGCTATTGGATCCAGTTCCTGGGGGTGGACCAGTGGGGGAGGATCACCTGGGCGAGAGGGTGAAAGTGAGATCCCGAGGGTTGAGACACGGTATCCCCTTTCATGTAACAACTTTTCCCCATACTACCCTGTAGGATATTTAGAAGCTCTACGCCACCCCCTTTTTTCACAAGAGCACTTTCTTACACAGTAACAGACAGTGGACTAAAATCCCGAGCCGTTTACCTGACATGTCCCAAAACAGGTTGGTCAGGCAGAGTCAGGCAATTGACAATAGCCACGCATACCAAACCGGCAGAGAAGAAAGGCAGTGAGACCTGGAAGGACGACAAAGGGGAAATCGCCCTTGCCCTTTTCAACTCAGACCCACCAAACCTCCAAAAGGGCAAACATAAGGCTGAGAGCTACAGCTGTAGTGAGAAGCAGCAGACGTCAATGGTACACGGGGACCTCCCACTTTGATAGCGCAGAGGCAAGCTGGCTACCATCCTTGACTCCAGAGAACAAAGAAGCCAAGGGGTTCAGCACAGCCGGTTCATCGGCGGAAGCGGATAGTAAACCAAACTGTGTTGAGCCCAAGTTTGCAAGTGGCAACATTTTTGAACGCAAGGAATCTGAAAGACTAAGAACCTGTATACGAGTTGAACTTTATAGAAAGCCCAGTGGAGGTCCAGGTGCAGAGGGGTCTGGCGCCACGTGGGAGCTCATTAGAAAGACTCTGACTGGGACCTATTCTTTGAAACTACAAGAACCAGAAGCCCTAGGAAGAGGTGGCATGAGGCATCAGAGTGGTCCTATAAGGTTACATCAAATCCCTTATAAAATCGAAAGTCTGACCCATGGCCAGAGGAAAGCTAGGGGAATGGAACCCCGCTTTCCAATAGAGTTGTGAACTGTAATCTGAAAGCTAGGCGAAGGAAACCTTGCTTTCTGATGAAAATGAGCAAAACATGAACTGTGTTAAAGAAGGGCCGTAGTGAACCCGACGGAGGGAGGCCCAAACTAAGAAGAGGATCCGAGCCTGACAGAGGAAGATCCTAAGGGAAAAGGCAAGAAGGAGGATTCGAGCCCGACAGAGGGAGATCCTAGGGGCGAGAGGTAGTCACCCAAGGTGCAAGATCACAGAGAGAATTTGTGTTTGATTATTTTGCATCAAGAGTCATACACCCGTGAACATTGCGTCAAGAGTAAAGCCGGTCATGGGTTGCCCGCAGTAGGGAATGGTTTACAAGGACATTTGACTCATACAGGCAACATTTGAAAGGCTGTAGTGAACCAGACGGAGGGAGGCTCAAGTTGCAAGAAAGATCCGAGCCCGGCGGAGGGAGATCCAAAGGACGAAGAGCAATCGCCCAAGGTACAAGAGTACCGAAGTAACTTTTTCTTTATCGGTTTGTTTTTTTGAATCAGCCAGCCTTCTAAGGCAAGAGACTTTTGCAAGAAGGAGACGTAGCCCCTGAAGGTGTTTGATACAGTTGAACTAAACTGTGAACCTCATGCTGACAAGGCCAAGGAGTATGCTGTGCTCGAGCGTCCCGCCTTGTCCCGTGCTTTAAACGTGGGGAAGGGAGACCCAGCCATAACATCCTGACTTCATTTCGTGAACACTTCTTTCTTTTCTGGTGAACATTGTCCCACATTTTTTGGTATTTTAGCAGAAATGAATTGGCAATAGTTTTTTCAGTATAGGCCCTTTTTATTTGACAAGATGCCACTAGGACTGCATTATTATTAATCTGATGGTTGCAGCTTGCTCCCATCTAAGATTTAGCTTTAGATTAGGCATTCATCTCACTAGTGAGCAATAAAGTAATGAAAGACAATTAATATGTCCCTCAGCCATTCCATGATGACCATTTGCCAGCCTGTGCTATACCCAGGGAGAAATCTTTGACCTTGCTGGTAGACTAGGACCACACATGACAGCTATTTATGATTAATAGAATCATTTCCTCTAGAACTAACGGGTAGCCACTTACCGAGTGTGGATAGCTACACGGGTAAAGTGTACATTTTTGGCATGCGAGCAGCCTGCACTTTGCAAGTTCAAATCCTGTGGCCGGGCTAACAGCTAACTTAGCCTTGCAACTTTCCCAGGGCAAAAAATCAAGTGCAATTTTTAGCAGCAGTGGGGTAGAGAAGTGAGAAATCTTGCCCCTAGAATTGCACAGCTGAAGAAAGAACGATTGTGGGATTGGACCAGGAATAACATTGAATTAGCAGAGACCTAATTGGCTTGCGAGTACATAAAGAAATTCCCATCCTACTCAAAAGCAATTCCCTACATGGGCAACTTTCCGGATGAAAGTAAAAAGAGAATATGACATTTTGCTTCAATCTTTTAGACAAACAGGAAGCTTTGGGACCGAGATTGTGTTAAACAGAGAAGCACAGAACAGGTACATATTGTGGAGGCCTTAATACTAAGGAGACCCTTACACACTGCATGTCAAAGTGAGTGGCTGTAGATGGCATAAGGTGTAAGCATTTTAAGATGTTTGCAAATTAACCATCATTTTTACAGTCAGAAGAATGTTGTGCCCAAAGTATGTATGATCAACACATATCCTTAACATGGCATTGGATTACATCCTTAACAGAAATAAAAATAGCTAACGGAAAGTCCTTTAAATGGTTTTATAAGAACTTTCACTGTGACGTGCAATCCAATCAAAATCAGGGTATTTAGACTAAAACCCCTAATAGGGCATTACATATCTTTTTAGTATTATGTATCTTATAAAAAGGACTTTATTGATTTAATTGCATAGCAATTTTTACAATGAACTTTGTTAAAATTCTCTTTCAAGAGCATTGCACCATTTCGGTGATCCTGCTGTATGTATTGTCATAATTGATTGAATAAAGGTATTTTGTACGATTTATATGCTTTTAAGAATAAACCAGAAACAAATGAATAAAGTAACATTTTAAAAATGGGGTTAAAAACACCACGTTATTACAGCACTTAGAAGCTGGGGATTCTGGCCTCAAGCACCACAATACTATTTCTCACAAGTTATAACGCAACAAGGATATGCTTTTATTTATTTAAGGCGTCAGGATTTATTAGAGTTCCCAGACATTTCACAAGGGAACTCTATGTTCTGGTTTCCTGGGTTAGTCACTTGTTTAACCTCCTCCCCCTCCTCATCATCATCATCATTGTCATTGTCGTCACAGTCTCAGTCTTGGTCTCGGTCTCCCAGGCCAACATCTTTATCAGTTCATTCTCTTCCACCTTTGTGGCACTTCCTCCTTATTTCTGTTCAGGGCCTCTGCTCTTTCCTGCTCTGCCTTCCCCTTGGTCGGAGCATTTGCGTTCAACTTCTCTGCATTTCCCTTGTGAAAAGTACACACACATTTGCTTCCACTGTCCTTTCCTTTTCTACGGCTGTGGTCAGGTCTGCTGGTTGGCCTCTACGTCAAACTCCTTCCTTTTCTGTATTCCTGGTCTCTGGATTTCAGTCTCGAGACCCCAGGTTTTACAATCAGTCTCTCTTCTCCAGGAGTTAAGGTTCACCACTCTACACCAGATCTTACAATCTGCCCAGCAGTCTTCTCTCTGGGTCTTACAATCTGGTGTTGCACACAGACAGTCCAGCAACCTTTCTCGCTGCTCCAGCAATCATCTTCTACCACACCAACAAAACTCCCATCCGCTCTTGTTATGGAAGCCGACCCTTTTATAGTGCTTGAACTGACAAGCTTCCCGCCGAGTGGCCAGAGAAGTCGCATGCCTGCGCTGTGCATACTCCATGGCAGGGATGCTTTGTAGTCTGGAGTTCATGGGCAAGGTCTTTAGATGAGGAAGCAGCCATCTTGGATTCCACTTCAGTCTGTTTGTCGCTGGCAGGCAAGGAGCTGCTGGTTTGTTTCTCTGTTTCAGGCTAGGGTGTATTCCTTCTCTGAAATTCGGTTTGGTAACATCCTGTATCAAAACAGGAGGTTACCAAATGTATGTATTAAGCACTACTCGTGTGGGCGGGGGTTTGTAAAATAAATATTCTCCCTCGTTTGGTGAAGCCCCGGTATCCTTTCCCTTGCTTTTAATGGAGGCTTCATGCAATTTGTCCCTCTTGTGCTCGCAGTTCTGAAGGAGACAAATTCTCTCCTCCCTGGTATTCCTGGTAGTGTGGAAAGGAAGTGAGGCTCTGCGTGTGTGCCCATTAACTGTACGGGGGAGAACTGGGATTCCTGCTGCCCCTCTGGATATAAAATGTGGGAGGGTTGCATGTTCCCCAGAACTGCCCCTTTGGGGAGTGTCAAACACTTCCGTGGTCTTCCCCATCACCTTCAGGAGTCCAAATCTGAGTTTTGACAGTCCGGGACTCGGCTTTCCACTGTTGGGAAAGAGGGATGAGAAATGTAGTCCCTTTCTTGTTGTTTGGTGAACACAGTATTGGCCGTCTGGCTCAGGGGCAAGTATTCCAGGTTTCTTCCTGTCCTAGGTTACTTTAACTGGGTGTTCTGTACGGTCCAACCCCTGCCAGGTCCAAAATTCCACTCCCTTAATCTAGTCTGGATTTTGTTCAAGAGGGGAATTGTCGTTTCTGCTGGTTTCCTTGCCTCAAAAGGATTGGCCTATGCTGTGGAATATGCTTGTATTGCTGACAGCGGCTGTTGTGGACCGGGGGATCCCATACGCAGGATGATGTGGCAAAGTCAACGTGGTCACTGCGCCACTTATTGTTGTTACCTGGCTTCCACTGCTCTGTAGACTCAGATAGGTCTCCACTAGCTCCAGCTCATACCTTGCTTTAGCCTATGGCTCTTTAGCCCTTCATTCCCATGTGTAAAAGCACCATTAAAATCAACATGTTATTTCTGTTAATCTGATATACAGCACAATGTATAAACTGCTACAAAACTGCGGCACTGGCATCTAGAACAAAATTGCACTATGAGGCGACTGGTGTCATCAGGAAAGTTATGCTTGAGAGACAACTTTTTCCTTTCATTTCTTACTGCTTTTTGGTTTTGAGTAGTAAATGCTAATCCCTGGGGACTTTAGTGCAGTGCCCTCTGTGTTCAGTGCTGCGTAGTCAATGGCCCCTGTGGCACAGACATAACTTTCGCAGTTACCTGAATTCTTAGGTAGAGTCTCCGAATTAGGAAGGCAAGTCATTCGTGTGGCTGGAAACAGTGGCGCCGACACGGGGGTGGGAGGCGCAGGGGCTGCTGGGCGAAGATGAGCTGCAGAGCATCTTTCATAGCAAATCTTCTGCGTTTAAAGAAAGGCCATCGCCAGGTGACATTATTCTGACACCGTTCACCTGCCAGGAGGCTTCATGGAACTAAACGCTCTTCCAATAGGTGAAAAGGAAGAGTTTTCAAAGGGTGCAGGAAATGTTTGCTGCCTCAGCAGAGAAGTCAGTGGTTGGCTGGACATGCAGTCTGCACTCCCCTATGAACAGAGTTGAAACAGATGTCAGTTTCGCTGTAACTGCTATTGGGTGGTAAAGGGGAGAAGTGTGCTTTATCAAAGAACTGTTCTGGAATGGGGAAATGGTTGCAAAAAGTAGTGGAACTGTTACAGTAAAAAAAAAATAATAATTGATGCGCCCGTGTGAAGTAGGCAGCTAGTGTCGCGGCGGGGATCCGAACCCGGGGCCTGTACAATGAGACTGTTAACTGTAAATGTAGCAGAACAGGAAAAGTTCTCATATTGACATTCTGCTATACAGGACATAGGTTTCAAGTCAAAAGTGCCCTCAGGCCTGAGCAGATAACTTTTACTTTCATTGTTACAACACAAGCAGTTGATGGGAGTCTCAGCCAAAAGCCAAACGATTGAAAGGTGTTGCGAGCCTCCCCACGAGCAGGACAATGCACACCGCTGACCAACGTAAAACGATTGTTTTGCTGCGAGGTCTTCTTTCCCCCCAATCCAACAAGTTTCAAGTCCTTTTGATGCCGGACAATAGCAGTCCATTTGCAGATACCAGCTGGACAGCGGCGGACATTCACAGGTCAGGAATGGTTCAAATGACCGACCCCACACCAGTCCTATACACCTAGGGACTAAGGTGCAAACTTTGGGTCTCAGGTTTCAGTCCTGGAAGAGAGCGTGTTTGGTTCATGGGATTTCTGCTGAAATATGCATTTAATCTGCGGTTTCATATAGGAATTCACACCGATTACCAGGAATCCTTCCACTTACTATGTTCGTATTTAGACCACGCTACTGTGTTGTGCCCTATGGTCGCATAGTGACCACACTACTGTGTTGTGCCCTATGGTCGTATTTAGACCACGCTACTGTGTTGTGCCCTATGGTCGCATAGTGACCACACTACTGTGTTGTGCCCTATGGTCGTATTTAGACCACGCTACTGTGTTGTGCCCTAGTGACCACACTACTGTGTTGTGCCCTATGGTCGTATTTAGACCACGCTACTGTGTTGTGCCCGATGGTCGTATTTAGACCACGCTACTGTGTTGTGCCCTATGGTCGTATTTAGACCACGCTACTGTGTTGTGCCCTATGGTCGTATTTAGACCACGCCACTGTGTCGTGCCCTATGGTCGCATAGCGACCACGCTATTGTGTCGTGCCCTATGGTCGTATTTAAACCATACTATTGTGTTGTGCCTTATGGCCGCACCGATGTCCCTCATCTGCCTATCCTCTGCACGGCGCATTGCCCCTAGCACACACATTATGCTACTTTGCCTTACCGTGATCATGTTCCCCTTCTGTGTCATGCAAAGCAATATACTCTGCAACGGTAACAGCTACTTAACCCATAAAAATGGACTAGCTAGACCCGCCTGCCCAAGACACTACCCTATAGTCTGCCCCACACCATTCCTGCCCACTACTCCAGCCTTCCTCCCGGTCCCACAATCTGCCTATCCTACCTATGACCATGCACAATTTTACGATGTCCTAAACAACAAGAGTGCAGATAGATCCAGGCAGAGCCCAACAGACACTAGAGCACCCTGCCCCACCCATCATCACAGCCCCTCCACGATGACCGACCTTACTGTCTCTCAAACAACCACCCTTATCCCTACCGATCGCAACAATAGACTTGGTGCCAGAATCCACCACAAAACGAGCAAACGCCCACCTAAACCACTCAACAAAACCAACAAATACACTATAACCCCCCCATCATCCCGACCCTCCATACACTAAAAGGAGCTCTTCTAAATGTTAGATCCCTGGTCGCCCATTCTACAGAAGTCGCCGACATCATTCTGACCAACAACCTAGACTTCCTTGCTACGACAGAAACTTGGCTACATGAGGCTGCGGGACCATCCCTTACCCTAGCCATCCCTGACAACTATACTATCCTCAGAGTAGACAGACCTAACGCTCGAGGAGGTGGTGTAGCCCTCATCTTCAAGTCCTCACTCGATATCAGACTAGGCTCCTCTCCTCCACTCAAATCATGTGAACACCTCACAGTTAAACTACAAACCTCCCCGAAGAGTACGATCACTATACACATAATCTACAGACCCCCGGGCCCACCTGGCTCTTTTGAGGAAGACATCACCTCCCTAGTAGCCGAAAGCTCCAAACCTTCAGCTCAAATAATTATACTGGGAGACTTCAATCTTGGGTTTAATGACCCTCATGACTCCCCCGCCACTGCCCTGGCCGCGGCATTAGAGGAGCATGGCCTCCTTCAACTCTGCTCTAAACCCACCCACTCGAAAGGCAGAATCCTTGACTGGGTTACCGCCCTCAATTGCAACATTACCCTAAAGGACCCTGTACAACTCATCTGGACGGATCACCACTTCCTCCCCCTTGACATTTATATAAACAACTTAGTGCACAAAAAGCCTATTATTGCTCCGGCCTGCCAAACTAGGAAAAAGAGCAACATTACAGCTGAAGCCTTAATGCCTCTGGTGACCCCCATTCTGAACGCCCTACCAACCACAACTGACTTAAACTTGATGGTCAACGCCTATAATGACTCCATGGCTAAAGCTATCGACACCATTGCCTCACTAAAAATGCGTAAAGGGAAACCTAAAGCGCACCTGAATACATGGTACACCCCAGAGCTCAAACTTCTCCGACTACAAAAAAGCAAACTGGAATCACTATGGAAATCGGTGCCTTCAGCAGACAATAGAACTAACCTCACCAACTTCTCCACCCACTACAAAAATGAGATCACGCGTGCTAAGAAAGAATCTCTTAATTCCAGGATCTCACAGGCAGGCTCCAGCACAAAAGAGCTCTTTAACATCTTAAAGGAATTAGAAAACCCCACTCCTCCTGAAGATACCTGCACAAAGGATAAACCTTGGTGCACAGGGATCCAGAACGCCCTTGCCAACAAAATCTCAGGGCTCCAAACTAAAATTGAAAACAAACGGCAACAGCTCACTCACGACCCCTCCTCCAGACCCACCCATCCCCCACTCACCGCCTCTAGTTCAGGCTTCACCTTCAAAAAGGTTACCACACTTGAAGTACAAAAAATTATAGCATCCTTGAAACCCTCGAACTGCAAGGGGGATAGCTGCCCCGCACAGATAATCAAGGATGCTGCCAGGGATCTCTCCCCCTTCATCACCAAATTAATAAACTTGTCTTTTTCTAACAATATGGTCCCAAGTAATCTGAAACAATCCTGGGTCCTACCCTTGCTAAAAAAACAGACCCTCGACCCAAACATACCCACAAATTATAGACCCATTACCACTGTCCCATTCTTACTAAAGATCCTTGACAGAGTGGCCTATTTACAAATTCAGGATTACCTTGAAACTAACCGATTACTAGGTACTCGCCAATCTGGCTTTCGTCCCCAACATGGGACGGAAACGGCCCTTGTTGATCTCAAGAGCCAGATAGACGAAATCAAAGATAAAGGGAGGGCTGCTATCCTGCTTCTCCTCGACCTTTCCGCTGCCTTTGACCTGGTTGACCACAAAATCCTGTGGAACCACCTATCATCGGCAGCACACTTCTCCCACTCGGCGGTCACATGGATCCAATCCTTCCTGGACAATAGGACCATGCGAGTCTTCTCACCCATTGCAGCAGCCGACCCTATTCCCATTACCTGCGGTGTCCCACAAGGATCGTGTGTTTCACCCACCTTGTATAATATATTCACAAAGCCCCTATTCGATAAACTGGACCATCTGGGTGTCACCTACACTAACTACGCAGATGACACCCAGATACTCCTCACTTTATCAGGCAACCACAACACGGACGCCAACAGGATCGGTGAAGTCTTCTCCATCATTCAGGCATGGATGGCCACACATGGCCTCTGCCTGAACGATGACAAGACCGAACTGCTCCTTGTCGGCTCACCCAACACTATCCGGAATCTCAGCCCGAGCTACTCTAGTTTCATCATTGACGGCAACACCATTCCCACTGCCAAAAGTGTAAAAACTCTTGGTTTCTATCTCGACACTAACACCAACCTCGCCAAACAAATCAATATGACCGCCTCAGCGACTGCTTACACCGGGAAACTAATCAGAGCCTGCAGACCTCTGATATCCCCCAACAATTGCCTTACTCTAGCCAGAGCACTTATACAATCCAAACTGGATTATTGCAACAGCCTGTATGTAGGTGCCAATAAAACGGTTGTTAACAAACTACAAGTTCTACAAAATAATGCACTCCGTGCCGCCCTTAATATTCCCAGAAGAGAACACATCTCAGCCACCAGAATCACATGCAAATGGCTCTCCATCCAACAAAAAATAAACCTAAAAACTATCTGCCTCACCTACAAAGCTCTTAACCACCTGGCCCCACCTTATTTAACCGATAAATTCATCTTAAGACAGAATATTAGAACCACCAGATCCTCTAATACACTACAACTGACAGTGCCCAAATACTCCCTCAAAAGAGCCGGCGGATCCAGTTTCCCAGTTCTAGCTGCACAATTATGGAACACTATCCCATCGGACATCAAATCTACCCCTACATTTCAACCTTTCAGAACTAAGATCATCACCTGGTTACTTAACAATTAACTAGCACCGTATGTATGTATGTCACTCATTCTACTATAACTGCTGTCATAACCGATGTTGTAACTATACTTATATTGCACAATTGTACAAATGTTCCTACCTATGCCTGTAACTTGATGCTCAAGCGCCCATATACCTCTGGGTCAGGTGCGCTATACAAATAAATAAACAAACAAACAAAAACTTCTGCACAAGGTGCAATACCCGGGTTTAGACACGCGTTAGCGCCTATGCTATACTTGGGACAGTAATAGTAGCTCTTAAAATGGTTGCTATGCTCTTGCTAGAACGTTAATGGCACGCTGTCATAGACTGACTCAGACCAATTTCTTTACAATGGCAGGTTACCTTGAGTTCTCAAAGGGATAACGATACCTTTAATGGTATAAAGCCGGCACTTGTTGCCAGTCGTCGGATTAGAACAGTGTCTGAACCCTGTTCATACAGCAATGAGCAGGATAAAAAGGGAGACTGGTAGTTCCAGCGGTAGGTAGTGAGCAAGAAGGTCCCACTGCCCTGCAGGGCTTCATAAAATAGCGCTTTCAAATCGTCCCCTTTTCACCCCGCCATCCCCTGCGTGTCAGGGAAGCAACCGAAACCCCCCCGTCAGGCTTTCAAAGGCACGCGCCGGCTGTGACGCCTGTGTTTACACGCTGCTAACGCCCTGACACTCCGCCGCCTTATGCGTGTCTAACACTTAGCAGCACAGGTCTTCCACAAGCACCGGACGGATGGTAAATATACCTCGAGCATATCCCGTTTCTGGGATCACCACTTCACATGTAGGTGCGTGGGATTATTTGCTTACTGCAGGGATGTGCGTGCAATTTGCATTTGGCAGATTTGAATCTCAGCTCGGCTGGTTTAGCCTCCCGTTTCTCAACAAAGCGTTAACACTTTCAGAGGGACAGTGGCGACGCTTTGCGGTGCAGCTGGCATACTTTTAATGTGACTTCAAGAAATGCCGGGAGAGCGCTATGGAGATAATCAATTAACATTCAATGTTTTAACATATATATTCCCCAAGTTAGAATATAGTCCACCTGTTAAAAAGGGTGGCCCCTTCACAGAATGGCTGCTACAACACTCGGCCTCTACCTGCATGCACTTCACTCACAGCACCGCATTCAGCGTCAGTTTACAAGCACTTCACAGCACAGGCCTTTCTCGGCATAGCTGCAATACACCGACTGGAGAAAGGCCTGCACCTCGAACAGAACTCATTTACTCAGAATAAAGCAGTACAGCATGTTTTTTTCTCAGCACAGCTGCTACGCGTTTACTGCGACAATGCCGCATTGATCAGCTGTATTGCTATACTTCGAGGCCTGGTACGATGGCAATAGCATTAACGATTTAATGAGGAAGCTTAGCACTTCTAGTCAGTGCAGTGAAAAGGGGAAAAAGCGAGTAAGGCAGCTATTCTCTCAGTGGGACGCTGCTGATAATTCTCAACAGGACTGGTATTGTTTTAACGGGCCACTAAAGGGGCTATTTTGGTTTAAGATCATTAAGGTAGAAAGAGTCAATACAAACTTTGACCAGAACTCCAACATCATTAACAAAATCAAAACACCCCTGGGTTAGTGGTGCCTCACTTACAAAGGCCAGGGCTAGTGAAAGTGTAATGGGATGGTGCATGCACTTAGTGGGCCCGCTATACTTCAGTGTGACAGTCAGGACTCTTGTGACTCAGCAGAGAGGTTAACGATTGAATTTACAAGAATTCGGGAGTCCCTTACGTCTCTCCCGAGCGGGTACGAGTCACACTGGTATGTACTCCAATTAAATAAAGTGCACCAACATGACTGATGGAGTTGCTGGCTGCAAGAATGAGTCCTTAGCCATCTGCTCCATTACATCTTCAAAAAGAGAAGACTTTTTCCAGCTAGACCAAAAAACTGCAGGCATGCGTGCCTGCACTATATCATGCGCCCTGGCCTAGCAAACATTTCTTGAAGGGGTCCCACCTTAAGACACGCTTGAGCTGAAAGGGTTTTCTCATCCACTACCCTCGCTGAATCAGAACTGCTCCAAAACCCTAGAAGTTTGGTTAAGTGACACCACCCGCCTGAAACACCACCCTGCAAATTGTCCGAGTACCACTGGCTGGACATGGCAGGTCCTTGTTTAAAGACACAAGCTGGGCACAATATAGATCCCAAACAAAAGAGGAAATATGTTCTCCTGGACCGTACAAACTAACGTGAGTCAAGATTCAGAAGATGCTTGGCGAGTCCAGTTTTCTTTGTATTCTGTGGACTTGTAGTTGCCCTTGGCCCCCTTCTATTCACTCTATATACAGTTCTTGGTGCCCCGATCTCCTCTTACAGCTACTATCAACTCTTCGCTGACTACACCCTTCTCCTTTTACTCCTTTAGCAGATTAGCTGATGTAAACATTTTTAAACTGTCTATCCGCCATCCCTTTTTGGATAGCGTCTCACTCATTCATGCTTAACTTTACGGAGACTGAAGTTCTCTACTTCCCCACCAAACAGACTTTCTTCCTCTACCATTCTTCTTGTCACGAATAATTAGGCAGTCACTCTCACCTCAGGGAGTTCCTAACCCCCACCCCTAAAACAAGGTGGCGCGCACCCAAAGTGATTATACAGATACAACTTTAGTGAGTCCTCCAACCCGTCTCGCACCACCCCAACAAATATTCTCTGTACCAATGAGCTAGGAACCAGGACGGTGTATAGTTATAATATAGATTTATTTAAGGTTTGACAAAGACGACTAGCAACCAAAACATCAACCACCAATGCTGTGGCACTACACAATATCTCGAATAAAAATGTCTTGAACTAATTGACTAACATAGGTTTAAATGACTTTCAGTTGCTATAAGACGCAGCTACAATTTTGAAGTTTAGATCCTATTTCTTGCAAATTAACCAATAGGAAAATAACAACACACCACAGTGATTGCTTAGTTTGGCACAATACACATTTCTCCCAGCAACCGCCACCCTCCGGGCAACAATTAGATATGACCCCCCCAGATCTGAAGGCAATTACAGGGAGTGGGAACACAATGGACAGTCATTTCGGCTTGTTATTTAGGTAAAATGGAATGTTTTGGAATTCTGATTTGGTATGGCAAGGGAATAAATGGGGACTTTCGTTTTGCACCACTCCTACAATGAAAATGCAAGCCTTTAGGGTTGGACTGAAAGAACATTTGTTGTGCACAATTTTCTTTTCAAGGGGAATGCAAGGTGTTGGAATTTTCGTTTTAGGGACACTAGCACATTCAATTAAACAGCAAGGTTACCCAATTACATTACAGACTAGAGTCATTTACAGTGCACTGGGATAATCCTTTGTCAATTTCAACAAAAATATCACCACGTGATAAATGACGCTATGGGAATTACATTATATTATATTTTTAGTTAATTGTGCTAAGGGTATATACGCTATCTCCCCCCCCCCCCACCACCTTTGGAGAGCACCCACCAATGCAAAGGTAAGGGTTAAACAGAAAGATTCCAAAATGATTCAATGTAACCAGAGTGTTCTTCTATAAATAATTGAGTTAACTTTTTAGTTCAATATGGACAGGGTCTACCTAGTTTTGTAACCCCCCCCCCCCCCCCCCCATCAACCACTAAGGGAAAGGTATTAAGGCAGGTAGCTCCGCCACACAATTGATAGCTTTGAAATCTATCTACTTACATGGGAGATCTCTGTTCTTAGCTCAGGCCAGATCATAGGGCCCTCTTTCAGGCAGGCAGCTCACACCTCACCCTCTATCCACCAGCCACAGGCCTCCCTCAGATAGGGCTCCCAGATTTCCAAGCAAAGTCCCTAGTCGCCTTTTCTCCCTCCTTCTAGGTAGGCCTTGGTTTGGCTTTATTCCCCTTGCAATGTGGTGCCCAGATGGGTTAGGCATCTCTCCTGGCCTCTCGAGTAGCTTCCTTGCAAATTCCCTCTTAGATTGGAAATTGACAAGATATAGGGCTGATGACACCTACATATTATCATAATTCCCACAATAAAGATTGGCTAGCTCTCTCCCTTCACCTCCCACCAAGACGCCCACTAGTTGCTGATAGGACAAGGAGTCAGGGGATGTGAATGATGGAGGCTGATGGAGGAGAAAGATTCCTCATCCCAAAATGACAAGTGGGTTTAACTTCTTCAGTGTCCTAAAATCTAACAACATGGCAGCTGCTAATCTTTCATGTAACTGCAGGCACATACATATTTTTAAGTTCTATATTTTATGGCGAGACAGAAAATACTAATCGTATCTCGGCACGCCCTTCCTGGGAGGAGCTACCGTTTTCATTGATTTACTCCTGTGCCGAAACAGTCACATCTGCCCCCTCCCGATTCAAACCTTACTTGTTTTGATAGGATGTGGCATTTACAATACGCCTGAGGATGTGGCATTTACAACACGCCTGTACACAAGTGTTTCTAGGCGTGACAAGACAAGGAGGGGGAAACAAAGGGAGGACAAAATAATCTTACTAGGCCTTGTGTCATTCAGATCACGCAAGTGTAGGGAAGGGGGAGAAGTGCCAAGGGGGAGTGAAAGGGGGGAAGTGCAGTCAACTCAAGTGCAGCCAGTGGGTAGGGTTGCAGACCCTCAAGTGCTGGGAGGCAGTGCAAAGGCAACTGGACATGCAGGAGCCTGGGCCAGAGTTCAGAGGGTGACCAGTGCGCAGAGCAGTCTGGTGCATCAGCAGGAGAGAGGAAGAGAGAAAGCAAAAGGAAGGTCTTGATTTGCTTCCGGAACCAGAGGTGGCTCTGCTCAAGTTTGAGAGGGGAAGGGAGGCTGTTCCAGATGGAGGCCCCAGCTGAGGGGATAAATCTACCTCCAACTCTCTGCTTGGAGAAGAATCTGAACTTCAGAGTTGGAGGTGGATGAGTGGAGAGGTCGAAAGGGAAGGTTTTGGAAGAGAAGGTTGGATGTAGAGCGGTCCAGGACCCAGAAAGCCTTGTGGACGATGCAGAGGGTCTTGAACTTGATCCTTGCAGCCACAGGGAGCCATTGGAGATTTCAGAGCTGGAGAGCTACGATCACTGGGCTTGAGGCCAAGAACAAGTCTTGCAGTCCTGTTCTGGATAAGTTGTAGATGTCGAAGAATATAAGCAGGAAGATAGCTGTTGCAATAGTCCAGCCTAGAGAGGACCAGAGCTCTGGAGACAGTGAGCTTATGGGGGAAAGTGAGAAAAGGAAGAATACATCTGAGGAGGTGCAGTTGATAGTTTGACGTCTTAGAGACGTCAGGAGAAAAGGAGAGGGTGGAGTCGAAGATGACACCAAGGTTCTTAGCCTCACAGGAAGGAGCAGGAAGAGGGCCCAGAGTCGGTGGGTGGAAAGAGACAAAGAGACCAACCCAATGAGGAGGATCTCAGTCTTATTGGCATTAAGGCAGTGATCATTGGCGGCACACCATTCCTGAATTGCGGCCGGACAGTCTGGTATGAGAGAAGAAGCAAAGTTAGGTGGCTGAGGGGAGCCTGAAAGAGCTGCGTCATGATACTTCCATAACCTAACTTTCTATTCCCTCAGAATTATGAGAAGGCCAGAATCATAATTGGTCTCATAACTCCAGTTTTATCCATCACAAAAAAAATATATATATTTTTTTCATGGTGCAGACAGGCTTCAATATGAGACCAGGATGAGCTCACTGGGACATACAATGCACTTTTTAGTCAAGAAAATGTATTCAATGTTAGTCAAGGGCAAGGCATCACATGTGTCCGTCAGTTTCACATAGCCCCCACCAATGTTTTCATAGACAATGTTTGATCATTCATTAGTGGCTCAGAAGCCATTTCTTGAGGTCGAGTTATCCCCGAAAAGGTCATTTCTGTTGGCCACTAATGAAAAGTTAACAGGGAGACCTGACCTTAAAGGTAATTTCTGCTGGCTGCGTTATCTGCAAATCCCACAATTTTTATCCAATTCTCTGTATACTCTGCATTTACAACTGAAAACCAAACCTCGTTCTCCTGGAGGTCCTCAGCCAAAAGGTCTTGAGTTCAAATTTTCAAAAGGCACATACCTTTCAGTTCAGTGGGGAAAACCCCAGCTGCATCCATACTTCAGAAAATACAGCTTTAAAATCGACAAGCTGTGCTTGCACACAACATTTTAGCATTATATCTGGGCATGTGATGTGGTTTAAAATACAATCTTTCTTTTCTACTACATTAGAAGTTAGATTCATTATTAATCTCATGAACATAGATAGGTATCAGGATCCCGTCTAGGAATGGTTTGTGTGATTTTGTTTGTTCAAGAAAGCTCTGGTTAGACAGATCACTTGTGCATGGAGGATGGTGGTTACCATGGAAACACTGGCATCCCTTACACGGGTGCAGCACTCTCTCTCTTCTCTTATGCGGAGAAGCAACACTTAACGTGGTAATGTGACGTTTAGGACTTAAGCCCCTCCCATGCATTCTTTGGTGATTCTGAATTCGAACAGTTAGCCTGAACCTGTGTTCTTTGAGCTGCCTTCTTGATACTGTTACTGACCACGTTTCTGAAGTTCCCTGCTCTGCTCAACGCTCTCGTTTACCTGCTAAAACCTACGTCCGCTTACTGGATTGCTTCTTCTTCCGATTCTGTACTTCTCCTAGCCATATTCCTACTGACCTGGTTTTGCCTCCTGGATTTCTTTGGATATTGTTTTGTACTTATCCGTACAATTTAACGCTGACTCGGACCACTACTCACTTGCTTATACAGAGCAACTTGGATCATTCCTGCTACTTTTGACATTCTGTATACCTCCGTGTGCACAGTACACGGACTGGAGACTTCCTTAAGTGTACACAGACTTGTTAGGCGTGCAGTCCGGTCAGGATTCCATTCGGATTTGTCATCTTGACACATTGCATTGATTTTATTATGCTTCACGACATTCAACTTTTGGATTGATCACTTTCCAACCACGATCCTGAATTCCTTGTTTTGGAATTAAGAAAGTTTACAACAGTAATCCATTTTTATGTGCTTTCTGTCTTTCACTCATTCTTACCAGGCCCATGCACTGATATCCAATATTGCGTTTACTTATAGAACTGACTTGTTGCCATTCTCCCCATATTACTGCAACGCTGACCTCACAGTCATCTCTGCTATATCTTGGCACAGGTTAGCTTTTGTCCTATTGTTTAATAGTAAGTTCTGTGGTTAACTATTAAACAATTGATGCATGTTCTTGTGTTTCCTTACAGCCACCGGGGTCTCGTGTTGCATTCCATCTTTCGATTGACTGCTCTGTGTATATTTGGCCATTCAGAGGAGTACTTTAGTAGAACGAACTCTTCTCCTACACTACCGGGGTCAACAAAGCACTTTGAAGGAGAGTTCCGACAATAGGCCACAGTTAACATCGGAAACCAGTGTTCACTTTTACAAAAACGAAATGGGCCTCTCTTTACATGCTTTCATTATACATGATGAATGAAGTCTCTCTATTCCTGATGAACGCAATCGGTCACTTGAGGCAATATTCCTCCTTTTAATCTTCCAAATACGCAGTGTTTCAAATGATCAATTTCTTTCCATGTGCATTGCTGCAGTTTTACATTTGTCAAAGTGTCACACAAAATCAGCCTCCGCAGCAGCCATCTCATTACCCATGTTCATCAGTTTTAAGCTCTCAGGTAGATTCCCCTTCAATTGTGCACCGGTCCATTTTAGTGGATTTGGCTTGGCCCATTTCATTATGTCAAAAAAATCACTGTTTTGTACTGGCTTTTATATTTCAATGGGACTCCACGTTAGCCAGCTTCATACTCACAATAGGGGTTTAGCATGACCTTTCCATCTCTGTCACTCTCGGTCTGTCTTTTCACTCCACATATTTCTCTTCTCCAAGTAACTTCCTTACTCTGCTTCCGCTCGTAACTGTGGGGTCATTTTTGACCCATCTCACAACATCTCGCTTTTCATCTCTAAATCTGCCAATGGAGCCAGATTCAACCTCAATAACATAAACATCTGTCATCTTTTCTTCCTTTCAACACTGCTAACAGCTAATCTGCTCCTTAACCCATTGAGATCAGACTACTGTGCGAGTCTCCTTTTTGGCCTTCGCAACTATGCTTTTTCACCTCAGGACAAAGTCCTCAACTTCGCGGTCCGCACATTTTTCAACCACTCACTTTAACTGTACCTCCTCTGCCCGTCGCCAGATTGGCTGGCTAGCTATGAAACAGAGGTAAATATTAACCACTTCTCACCTTCAAAACTATCCATGGACTTGCCCCACCCTATATGCTCATCTCACTCCCTACTCTCCTCCTCGCTCAGATAGTCCTCGGCTCACCTCTTTGCCACTACTCAAGCTTCCTACACTCCTTCTCGTTTCCGCTCTCACTCCCCTACTCTAGAATTATCCTCCTCTCCTCCAACTCTACCACTATTTATTTAATGAACATTTGTATGGCACCTATACATTAGAAAGTGTTTCCAGGTGCCACAAAACAAAGAGGAGGAGCACAGGAAGAAAAAAAAAAAAACGCAACGGTCCTACTAAGCCATGTGACTTTCATAAAGTGCAATAACAGGAAGTGCAGGACGAGGGAGAAGTGCAGAAGAGAGGGAGACGGGGGGCAAGTGTAAGGGAGGCCCAGGAGGGCAAGCGCTCAGGGAAAAAGGGAAAGGGGTCAACTAGTGCGAGGGGGATGGACCAGACTCAGTAGGCTAGTCAGGGAAGGGTGCCAGAGAGCAAGTGCTGATGGGGGGGCAACTGGTCGGAGGGCCAGGACCCAGTAAGGTACAGGAGGGAGACAGGCAACCAGACAGAGGTAGGTGGAACTAGCAGGCGAGGGGGAGGGAGAAGGTGGAGAAGAGGGAGGTCTTGAGAAGCCTCCGAAATGTAAGGAGATCCAGATCAAGACAGAGATTGGCAGAAAGGCTGTTCCAGTCGAAACGAGAGATCTACCCCCACTCTCTGCTTGGAGAAGCGTTTGACTTGCAGAAAGTTAGAGCTAGGAGGACCAAAGAACTCTAGCAGGAAGGTATTTAGGGAGAAAGAGTTGGATGTAGTGAGTTCCCAGGCCCCTGAAATCCTTGTGGATGATACAGAGGGTCTTGCGTTTGATCATTGCATCCACAGGGAGCCAATGGAGAGATTTGAGGCTGGAGAGATGGTTCCATGTCATTTCATCGCAGGATGTTTTTTTCGCTGCAAATTGTTTTAACGAAAAAACCCATCGACTTTTTTTCTATTTCTTTTTGGGGAGGGTCCCCTCTATCCCCCCATTCCATTTGTTTTTATCTATTCCCAAAGAGCCACTAATAAATAAATAAAATATATATAATTTTCTAACCCCCCCTCCCAAAAAATTTGGTGTTTTTTTTCCCATAGAGTAAAATTGTGGTAAAAAAATAAAATAATAACTAAAATAAATAAACGGCCCGCGATGAAAGGACGTTGTACCGGAGATATGCAGTCCCTGGGCTTGAGGCCAAGGAGAAGTCTTGAAGTCCTATTCTGGATTTGTTGAAGAGGGCAGAGGAAGGAAAGAGGTAGATTAAGAAGGAGGCTGTTACAGTAGTCCAGCCTGGAGAGAACCAGAGGACTGGAGACATTGAGTTTGAGGAAAGTGAGGAAAGGGAGAATGCCTCTGAGGAAGTGAAGCTGGAAGTGAGATTTCTTGACAAGGTCAGCAATGTGAGGTGAGAAGAAGAGGACTCAAAGATGACACCAAGGTTTTTAGCCTCAAAAAGTGGGAGAGGGCCCCCAAGGAGGGTGGCCAGAGAGGCAGGAAAGGAGGGGGCAGGAGTCCCGATCAGAAGGATCTCATTGGCATGAAGGCAGAGATCGTTAAAAGCTTGCCATGTCTGAATAGCAGTCAGACAGTCTGGAAGGAAGCTTAAAGGAGAGCTGCGTGTCGTCAGCAAAGCATGTTCAATGCTGAGAGAAGGTAAAGATCAGGTGGGCGAGAGGGACGAGGTAAACGTTGAAGAGCCACGGCGAGAGGATAGAGCCGCAGGTGGAGAGTGAGATAGAGGAGAGAAACTGACCCAGATGCAGGGTGGAATGACTGTCAAAGGCAGAGGACAGATCGAGGAGGATAAGAACAGAAGGAGAGTTGGAATCAAGCAGGTCATCACAGGTGTTCAGGAGAGTAGTTTCCGTGCCTCTGGTGGCTCTGAAGCCAGACTGGTGGTCAAGGAGACAGCAAACAGATTCAGCGTTGTGATTAGTTGGGAGGTGACCAACTGCTCCAAAGGTTTGCCCAAGAAGAGGGGTAGTGGAGATAGGGCGGTAGAGCAGGAAGAGTCAGCAGATGGCTTTTTTGGTAGGGGTGCACAAGGGAGTGCTTGAGGGGTAATGAAAAGGAGCCAATGGCGAAGGAATGTCAATGTTGTTCTCCCTCAAAGATCTCCTCCTTTCTGAAGAACCTTTTTCCTAGCACTCTACGCTACTGCATCACCCTGCTACTCTCTCCCTACCATCACAGACAACCCTACAGTACTTTTACATCACTGCTCCATCCTTAATTCAGCACTTCCTCCAGTATCCCGTTCCTATGTAACTCTGTCCTCGTACCTGGTTTATGTTTCCACCTTCCCCTGCAGCATCTGGTCTTAGAATCTATTAGCACCGGATCTCAAGTTGTGGTAAGGCTGTTGCTCCCCATTTTGTTAAGAGTTCATAGGACTCTATGGGGAATGATGGGCGCCATTACCGCCAGCACCAATAGTGCTGCAGTAAAAGCACCACCTTCCGCCCAGATTCTGGGGTGGGGGGGTGGGGGGGGAGTGATATCAGCACGCCCTGCCGATATCTGCCTGTGACTTGCAATCAAATGCCTCCAACTCATCCCTTCAAACCATGCCACTGTCAGCAAACATGCAACCTGGTTGCTCCAATAGCCGGCGCACACACAGTCCCGTGCCAATTCAACTTCTCTCTTATTCACGCAAGCACCTACCCAGACAAACCCTTGCATGCATGCATACATACACAACACAGACGCCCTGGCATGAATACGCACACAAAGGTTTTTTTCTTACATGCTCTACTCCAGCTCTGGACTGGAAGCCACCTCCACAGCTGATCGAGGCCCTTCGACACCTGCGAACCACGCAGACCAAAAGCAGGGGGGAGGCCCTTCCTGATTACCAACATGTGCAGTAGTGCCCCATGCCCTATACATGTGCAGGGAGACATGAAAGCATCAACTGGGCACATTTGACCCTGCAGTTCATTAGCCTTCTTGCCCCATGGGCGACGCAAGGCTGGTGAAGAAAAGGTCCCGGACTTGCATGTCCCATTGGTCAGGCATGCTGGGGAACTGCAAAGTGAAAGTATGTTTCACTGCTTTTGCAATTTCGGTGGTGCATCCTCCATAATGGGTAGCGGGTCGCCACCCCACCACCCATTATGGACGAGCCACCACTCCTGTGGATGACTGATGGCTAGCCAATACCAAAGTGCCTTGCTTCCTAAACTCTGCAACAACGAACATCAGAGTGATAGAGTCCCTCATTCCCGACTTTTCAACAAGCGTTTCCGACTCCTGAAAGAAATGGATGGGGCACTGCATGGTTCTCGTACAGTCACAGAATAGAGGCATCTAGACTATGTTTTCAGGAGGGTTGGAGTTTTTGGTTGGGAAAAGCCAGTCCCCTGCGCACCGTTTTAGTTTTGAATTAGATTTTTTGCCTGCAGCCTGGCACATGGTTTATCAGAGAACCAAACTCCAGGGTTCTCAGGAGTTAACATACTGAATGGGGTGACAAACCTAGTTGTTAATTAGCGCTGGCAGTTCGTGGTTGTCCACTTTCTGTGCGGTTTGTCTTGGCATCCGTTAAACGTGAGTAAGTAGAGAATGTGGACACATCAGTTAAAAGCCGTTTCTGTACAATTTTTTAATGTACTCAAAAAACATGTGACAAGTTCCAGCAAAAGGTGCCATAGGGGTGAAACAGGGAACCGACACGCGTTTCGACCGTAGTCTTTATCAAGGCCGAGACAAGTTGGGTGACGTCAGTCGGAGCATCAGAGAACTTCTCCACGATAGGGTACCTGCTGCAAGCTGGATAGCCTAACAGGGTGGCCCTCGGACCTCTATACCATTCTTATGGCACCCAACTTGTGTCAGCCTTGATAAAAGACTACGGTCGAAAGGCGCGTTGGCTCCCTGTCTCACCCCTATGGCAACTTTTGCCGGAACTTGTCACGTGTTTTTTGAGTACATTAGAAAAATTGTACAGAAACAACTTTCGACTGATGTGTCCACATTCTCTACTCACGCATGTTTAACGGATGCCAAGAGAAACCGCACAGAAAGTGGACAACCACGAACTGCCAGCGCCAACTACCAACTAGTTTGTCACCCATCCAGCATCTGAGACTATAGAGTACTGCTGGAGTCATAGCAGTGCAGAAATGGCCAATTTTTAAGCAATCTACAATTCCCTTACCAAATGGAGGGGTATCCGCAGAAAAAATAAACTTTTAAAAACACACAAGAAATAAAAACCGAAAGAGAGAAAATACCAAATTCAGCAACGAAAAAAACGAACTAATTACCATAAAGTCGAATAAGGGGAGCAAGGGTTGGGTTGCAGGGGTGTCCCCTGGCTCCCACAGAAAGAAAAGCGGGGGACGAAGACAGAAAAAATAAAATAAAAAACAAGAAAAAGAGGGACCCTGGGGCCGAAGTTCTGCCTCGCTATATCGACGAACCACTATCAACAATATCCCTGCAGGAGAATTCCACAGGGCCAGGCGAAATTGTACACACCCTATTGATTTTGATATGGAATGTAATATCATTAATCAACGCTTTCTAAATAGAGGATATCAAGCCTCTGCAATCAATGTAGCTCATGCTAAGTTTACCAATGTCACTCAACCGGACCTTTTGAACAAGGCACCCAAATCCAAAGACTCTTCACCACATATCTCTTTGGTCACCCCATTTACGGCTGATTCTGCTATGTTGTATAAAATGGTTGCCAAACATTGGCACATCCTGAGACTCGACAAGGATCTAGAGCCATATTTGACACTTAAACCAAAAATTCACTTATTTGAGATCACCTACTATCAAGTCACAGGTCAGTCCCTCATTTTTTGATAAAAAAATGGCTAATCCTTCATGGTTACAACAACTTACGGGTTTTCGCAAATGTGGGAACTGCAATCAGTGTCCTTGGGCTTTTCCCAAATGTCAAACCTTCACTGATGAGTTTGGATCCATAGTGACTATTAAGGACTTCATCAATTGTAGGACAACCCATGTGGTGTATGAGACTCTACGTGGGTAGTACTATTCGCCAGCTTAAAATTCGTATTAGAGAACACTTGGCCAGTCTCCGGATATGTGAACCAAAATCTCCTCTAGCAACTCATTGGCAATTAGAACATCAACCTGATTCAACCTCTGATTTGCGTTTTATTGGACTGATGAAAGCACATAAGGGGAAAAAGGGTGGGAATCTCCAGCTTAAACTGTGGCAGATGGAAGCAAAACTAATATGTCTCCTGAGATGCACCACACGTGGATTAAATTCCGACCACGAGATGCACGTTTTTTTGTGAATCTAGTTCACTTAATGTTAAATTCTGCGTGTTTAAAATGCGTTCTCAGGTGTCTGCATCATGGATTAAGCCATCTGTCTGATTGTGGCCAGTCATCACCGTGGCGCACCACTGATGCGCGTCCAATCGCCAGTATTCACTATATTTTGTATCAGTGCCATTGGGATATTCTATGTCTATTGTGCAGACGGAGTTCATATTCTATATGACGATTCACTCTCCACTCGAGTCCCATTTAACAAACAATTTTCACATGCTTTTTATCACGCTTCTGCGGTTGGAAAGGTTGATTTATTTGAACCTCACCGTAATCTTGTATTGTGTTCCGGCAATCGCCGGTATTTGGATCTTCTTTCGGTGCTGTGTTGACACTAAACGTCACTGCCTGCGACTGCGGTTACTCATCTTTCTGCTACCGTCACCTTGTTGACATAATACGTCACTACAGCGACGTAATGTGTCAACGTTTCCATCGACTTCACTCCTGTGACGTTTCTGGCGGCATCTATTATTTCGGAGCATTCACGATTAGCGAAGGTTGGATTTGTCCGTTATACTTCAATCTCACTCGATTTGTCGAGCAAGTAATTATTTCTTTGCGAATATCTGCTTCTTGCTCACACTAATATCGCAGTTACTCACTAATTTTGGTCATCTTGCAGGCTATATATTTTTGCCGGCCATTGTGGCATTTTGTCTTCTGTTTTCTTTCACTCGTAATATGGCCTGATTGATGGGAACCGCTCAACGTATACAATAGGTGAGTGGTTTTATTTAAATGTCTATTATCTGATCCATGACGCATTGAAGCCTCCGAACTGAGGTCAATTAACTTTTTTCCTTAATAGGATATCGCAATTGAACTGATTATTTGTAACTGTGTGGTAAGTGATTTATTGTGTCCCATTACTTTCTGACGGACTCCTCACTATAGGATGTTGGACTTGAGTGATTTTACATAATTGGTGTTTTGATTTGCTTTTTGTCACCAATTATTGGTTAATGTGTTTATTCCCGCATTCGTCCTTTAAATAACAAAATTATTGTTGGTGTTTTCTGATTTTTGGTTATCACTTGTACTGTTTTTGGTGTTTGGACTCACATGTGGTTGTGCCACGGGGTGCTTGTCATAACTAGTCTAGAGATGGCAATAAGGTTTTAACCTTAACTTTTGTTGATGAATCTTTTTGGATTACTGTCCATTTCTTCTTTTATTTACATTGTGTGCCTACATTGATCCGCAACTGCTGTACCACACCCCTTACCTGATTCTTGGTATGTCTTTTATTCTGAAATATCCTCAAAATACCTTTCCGCATTTATTTCAACAACAATTTCTTTATTGTTATTTATTGAATATGTTATTTGCTAATGTTTGTGATTTAGCCTTGAAGACGACCCAAGTGTCAAAACACGTGTCGGCTATTCAACATATTTTCATTAAAATACTGTATCTCGACTGTTGATTTCTGTACTTTAATGGTGTTAAGCGCAATCCTACTCCTCTCAACATATAACTGTTAATTTAATGCCAGCCTGTGTGGATTGGTTGGTGGGTACTGGACTGCTGCTAACACCCTTTTCACTGATATTGTGCTTTACAGATTTAGTAGTGATAAATGGCGCACAGGTACTTTGTTTGTGACTCCACACTTCTGGTTACTATATATTTAAGTGGTGCAGAAAAAAAAAAGAAATGCAAGCTTATATATTTAATGCTTGTGGTCCATATGAACGCATTGCTTGAACTAAGGAACAGCGCATTTATTGTAATCAAACAGGCTGCTTGCCTTGCTTTAAACTCAAATACATTTCCCATCGATTTTCAAAACTGAATTATTGCTCTGACCACCACCGACAAAAAAAAAAAAAAAAAAAAAAAAACCATGACTCGTAACCACATTCTTCAGCCAACTACAGAAATAGAAAAAGGGCAATGACAGTCCAGAAATAATGGTGCATTTTGGGCATTTTCTTCCGACTGATGTGCAAGCAAAAACTGCCCGCAGTGAGCGTGACAGTAAGGCCGAGCCAGCCACACTGAATGAATCAGCAGCGCAGATGCAAAAGGATGATAGGAAAAAACAGATGCAGACATTTCCGCAGACAGCACTTTTCACCAACTACTCCACTCAGGAGCACATTCAAGTTCACCAGTTTGCAGACACAGTTCACTGAGAGCAAAAGGCCTTGTGCCACAATACGACAATAGGTTGTGTGTGGCAAAGGTCCCTTAGCAGAGGCAAGATGTTTTCCTGTGTGAGGCGAGTCAACTCTAGAAAGAAGCATAACAATAACGTGACTTTGGGCCTCATTGCGAGTCCGGTAGAATCCCACCAGTAGCTGGACGCATTTTACCGGCGCCTGACTTCCCGGTACCACCGGGAGATTACAAGTCCGGCAGCCCTGGAAGTCAGGCGCCGGTAAAATATTAGTCCCCATTCCCATGGAGTCCTATAGGAAACATTGCCAACGGTGTCAGCACTTTCATAAAGACTCTGCCTACCGTGGCTGCTGAGCTCAGGAGGGTCAGACCTGTCCGCACAGCACCCCCGGCAGGCAAACTCGTAGTTTGCCGGTCCGAAAACAAGGGTGCCAGTTTGCTTACTGGCACCCTCGTTTCCGAACCAGCATACTTGTAATAAGGCTTTGTCTTTAACTGCAAGTTGATGGTTTTCAGAAAATGCCATGTACAGCCTTAGATGCTCGACAATAGAGCCATTTGCACCTAGGAAACGTTGTGATATTTACAAGTGTTCATGGCGACTAACGCATCAGACACACAAAACCTGGAACATTCTACATCCAAAAATGAGTTTAGCAGGTGCCTATGACAAACCTGCACTTCACACGTTTGAAACCTGTCTGGGTCAGCTCAGCTGCTGCTCATAGGCTAGGAGGATAGCTCAGGGGCAGGGGTTTGATCCCGTTCCTGCGCAAGTCTGGCATTCGGTGCTGTAGCATGTGGCTGCGAGCATTCTATTTAGAAAATGAAATAGGAGTAAAATAGTGCAGAATTGTTCCTTTTACAGCACTCTGTCACAGTTGGTAAAAAGCCACACAGTTTGCAATCAATTTTGTATGGTTGCACATGAAAAACCCCAACAGATGCAAGTTACCAACAGGGCCACATTACAGCGCATTTTCATTATGCCTTTGCCCACAACATATGCCAGTATACAATTTATGCTGGCTATGCCCATACATATCCATGCTTGCTGCACCAATACATAGTAAAAAATAACAACCAGCCAGCATAGACATGTTTCTACAGAGGCACATATTGGGCACAACCAGCATGAAAATGCGTTACGTCCGTGGCAGTGCTGGCTTACACTGTGGACGCATTGGTCATTAAAACATGTGTTGTAAAATATTCTTGTGTGATGTGGCAATATGGAATTTTCAGGTTACCCTTTAGTACGGATTGTAAACTATTGCTTTTTGGTCCGTTTTCTGCTGTAAAATGCACCATTTCAACCCCATATTTGAAAATATATTCTTGGGGGGTACCCCCCCCAGATCTTTATATCTCCCTTGATACGCTCGTCCACTCCCACTCTTCCAGGAGAATATTAACACCTACTGAAATAAGCCACTGACCTTTGATCATATATCATGGATGGGCCCCCTTAGATACTCACTGCCCTGACACCAAAAGCTATCTTTGGACGGAAGGTACATCACTGCCTGTGATGCTATTGTGTCCATGGTCACACAATATTACTTTCTAATGTGATACTGCTTTCGGTGAGTATGTTGAATTTTGGATCGCCGGCCCACTAGGTGACAAAGTTAATGCTTCGGCCCCACATTCAAAAGGATTGGACAAGCCTGGTCTAAAGAGTTGAACTAATTTCTATGGTGTTATTGATAAAGGGAACTCTTCCCTTTCCGACAAGGTAGCCACAATACCAAACAATTAAAGCACCAATTAGGCAGCGAGGCACTATGATCACTGTGAGGAAAGATAATGACATCTGCAGTCTTTGCATTAAGGTTTGCAGATGCCATCTCTGCTCTGTACATGATACAAGAGGCACATTTTAATAAAAGTAAATTTAAAAAACAATGTGATGCAGCACAAAAAAACAACATTACAGGTACCATGGAGACGAAAGAAGCTCTTAAAGAGAACATTCAGAACCTGTCTCCCAGTTTCACTAGCTTCTACAAAATGGGTGTCACTAAAACAGAGCTTTCACCATGATCCTCCCTTTATGCATCGCAGAGCAGGTGACTGGCTGTACCCCTTCACATAAAGAGGTCTTCGCAGGGGAGACAGCTTTTGAATTTCCCGTGACAAAGCATGTCAATGACGGTTAAGTTATGGGGACATTAGGAGTCGGTGGACCCTAGTCCGAAACCAGGAATTTTGAAGGGGCGATTCTCTGCCTATAAAGGTTGGGTGCTACAGCAGTTGGGGACTGCTGCACTAGATAACTGGCTTGGGATTTCCGAACTGCCTGCAGAAGACTATTGCAAGCTACCTAGGAGAATGCACCTTCCATGTCGTCATGCTGCCTGATTTGTTCTCATCACATCCCATCCGAGCAGGTATGCCACAGGGATCGAACCTCAGACCCTTCCTGTTCAACATCTTCACCAATGACATCCTGACAGATTTCCACAAGACCGACCTGGCACTGTATGCAGATGATGTTGCAGTCCTCTCCCAGTCATTCAGCGAAAAGGAAGTGCGAAGAACCTGCAAGCTTCACTGGATACCATATCGACGTGGTACAGCGATTGGTGGTTAGAACTCAACACCAGCAAGACAAGGAGCATCCGCACATCAAACTCAACGGGGAGACCATCAAGTGGGGGAGCAGCAGCCGCCATCTCAGTGTGAGCCTGGACAGCAAACTCAACTGGCGAAGCCATGTCGAGAATACTCAGCAGAAGGCAACAGGAAAGATGGCAGCACTGTACCCACTCCTGAAGACCAAGTCCATGCCCCCCCAGACTAAGATCAACATCTACAAGGCGATTATTAGACCTACCCTAACATATGCCTCCCGAGCATGGATGACCTGCCATGAGCAACACCGAAAGAGTCTTAAGAAAGTTACTGTTACTTGAAGAGGAATTAACATTGGATGAGATCAAAGGGCTATTAATAGATTGAACATGGGAAAGTCGCCAGGGCCAGATGGCTTTCCACTGGAGTTCTACAAACTGTTGCCAGACTCGGCCCTTGGTTTATTAAAGGACATGTATATGGCTTCTTTGGCAAATAGTATCTTGCCGACATCTACACAACATGCAACAATATTTGTTTTTCCTAAGAAGGGGAAAGATGAAAAGCTTACTGCGAGATATAGGCCGATTAGCCTTATTAACAAGGACAATAAAGTTCTGGCAAAAGTCTTGGCTATTAAGACTGGAAAATCTTCTCCCAACCATAATCAATGAGAATCAATCGGGTTTTGTAAAAGGAAGGGAAACAAGTAACATTAGGAAGTTATTTAAAACGATTGATAAGG
The DNA here is from genome assembly GCF_040938575.1 of Ambystoma mexicanum. Lineage (NCBI taxonomy): Eukaryota > Metazoa > Chordata > Amphibia > Caudata > Ambystomatidae > Ambystoma > Ambystoma mexicanum. The sequence goes on from NC_090921.1 coordinate 1,083,883,937, forward strand.
CGACTGATGCGATAGACGGCACAGCTGTTTTTTCATTGGATGCAGAGACAGCATTCGACCGAGTGGATTGGGAATTCCTCTTTTTAGTCCTTGAAAAAAAATGGAATTTGGAGTAAAATACAGGTCATGGATTAAACTACTATATTCAGACAGCTGATGTCAATACCAACGTTTGCATCCTTTCAGGCTGGAAAGAGGGACAAGACAAGGGTGCCCACTTTGCCCATTGTTTGTTATTGCGCTTGAACCTCTGGCGGCTATGATTAGAGATGACCCTAATATACAGGGAATATCGTGTTGGGGATGCAAAAATAAAAATTAAAAAAAAAAAAAAAATTATATATATATATATATATATATATATATACACACTATGGTTGTTTGCTGATGGCATTCTTCTGGTTCTTCGGGACTTGGAACAAACATTACCGGCTCTAATGGAAGTCTTGACATTGTTTCACAATTTCTCGGGCTATAAAGTAAATTGGACAAGGTCAGAGGCAATGCCCCTGGTACATTGCTGTGGTAAACAATATATAACTGGTCTGGGGTTTAGATGGTGCCCAGATAAAATGTTGCATCTGGGGATCTGGATTACTCGCAAAATCAGTGATTTGGTGAAGGTAAACATGGATACGATTTGTAAGAATTTCAAAAATGATCTTGGAGCATTGGGGTCTATTAAATCTTTCACTATGGGGAAAGGTGAATGCTTTAAAAATGGTGTCGACCCCTAAAATCAATTATATCTTGAGTATGTGCCCATTAAATATTGATGTTCATTATTGGAAGGAATTGGACAGGCTCATTCAAGGTTTTCTATGGGACAAGAAACCACCAAGATTATGTTTGTGGAAACTACAATTCCCATTGGAGAAAGGTGGACTAGGGGTGCCAAACTTTAGGGCCCATCATCTTGCCTTCATTTGTGATTTTATAATTGAATTCTTGGCTCCGTTACCTTATGAATTGATTAAGGCAGAGGCAAGTTATAATGGTCCTTTGTCACCAAGGGCTTTACTGACCACAGTATCAAGAGCGAGAAAGGTAAAGATCCTGGAAGAAATTGACTGGTTTGATGGGTGTGGATACATACAAAGATCCTGGTGCGTCATTATGGATGAATCTCTCTATTATACTAGAAAACAAAACGTTACTCTGGTCGGAATGGTTTTTGGGTGGTGTGCATTGGATTGATGATCTATTTAAAAGTAGGGAAATGGATGAGTGCTAGAGAATTACAACAATTTAATATTGAAAATTTAAGATTACAGAAATTGAAGAATGCCGTTGGTGAGATCGATTTCCGAGCTAGGTTAAATTTGGATTTTCTTACTAGAGAATCATTGGTGGGTGAGGGTGGCTTAGCTAGTCGAGTATACAAACAGCTGGTGAATGAATATAAAGGCAATGATCTGCTGAGAGACGAGGAGTCGTAGGATTGGTTCTGATATTACGGTGGAGACATGGATAAGGATGTGTGCAAATGTCAAATTTTGTTCCTTGGGAAGAACGAGACAAATTTAGATTCTAAACATGGTTTATTGGACCCCTGAAAGATTATGGAAGAGAGGTTTGAAGGATGATCCGGAATGTTGGGCTTGTGTTCAGGAAACCGGTACATTGGAACACATGATGTGGGATTGCAGGAAGTTTAAAGGATTTTGGAGAGAAATTGGTGTAATTTTTTTCTTGGATGAAACGCTTGGTCTTGATTTTGAAACATAGATAATGGGAAATGATGCTACCTTGGATTTGCTCATTCAATGCCAAAAGAAATGGTTATTTAGAGGTGCCATGGTGTGAGAAAAAAAATCCTTAAGAATTGGAAATCTAACATTACTTTAGGGAAAGAAGTCTGGTTGAATGAAATGCTTGACCTGGAAGATGTGGAAAGATTTATATATAAGAAACAAGGCAAGATTGGGTTATTAACGACGATCTGGAGTACATTTCTAGCACTGTTATTGAATCGAATATTTATATTACATGATGTGAACTGTGTGACTGTGGGGGGTGTGTTTCTATATTATTTTGTAATTATGTATATAGTTTTTGTAATCCTTTTGCCATTTCATGTATTGTTATATTTAAAATGAAAATAACGTTTTTTAAAAAAAAATCCAGAACAAGGCTCTGCTGATAGCATCTGGAGCTCCATTCTTCACAAGGATAGCCGACCTTCGCAGAGAACTGGACATCGAGATGTTGGACGAACATCTAACGAGGCTGAGTGAAAACTTCTGCCAAGGACTGGATCAGAACTCAAACCCTCTGATCAGAAGACTCACTGCGACCACTGCAAACTCTTTCGACCGCTACCCACAGCTCATCACAGTGAAGACCCTCTGAAACCAGCCTGTGTGACATGTCCACACAGACCATGAAGAATCCAAACCCTACATACTCAACCCAAAAAGATGGAGTAATGAGGCTCAAGCCTCGGTATCCAATAATCACCGCCGACTGATAAAAATCAGTCAGCAAGAAGATGACAGACAGCCAGAAAGCAATACAGACGTAAATTTGCTCTGAATGGAGCCTGCTTGTTAAGACAGCAAATGTTCGCTGAACAAACGCTCTGTGTGATTGTTCCCCGAGCCATGCTCAGCAGTGCACAGAGGTCGCCGGGCTAAGAGCAGCAGCGAAAGATGTCACAGGTTTACTGAACTCCGAAACAAGGACAAGCGGCAAACACTTACCCAGGCGCCGGCAAGCAAGGCGAGGAGCGGTCAGGAGCAGTCGAGGATCCAGCTGTGACAGTGGCAGAACAGGGAGTGAGAGAAAAGGAATTACACTACTGGGTCAGAGTAGCGGAAAAGGAGTTCAGCGATGAGTGGGTCAACAAAACGTTGCATCAGGGACAATGAGACGCTGAGTCGGTGGCTAGAACACAAATCGGGAGAAATCACCTGTCCCAATTAAAGAAAGCAGTGACAGCGAGTCGGACGGAGCAGAGGAAGTGAATCCCTCCAGAGGGCAGAAGAGGAAAAGTGGAACGGAAGCCAGCACGGCAGCGAGCAAAGGAGTGCACGGGGAAGAGAAGCAGGAAAGAAAATACAGTTACTGGAAAAAGGGGAATGGAAGTATCTATATTGGAATGGTTATGCTCTTGTAGGTCTAGGTTGGGCAAATTGCCCTGGAAGAGCAGCAAGAACACGAAAAGGGGAGGGGACAAAAAGACCATGAAGGGTGACAAATCTAGCTCATCGAACACGGATGAGAGTGAGCATAGTGATACCACAGATAGTGGTGAGCATAATGAAAGGAAGCTCCGCGAGCATGGGGAGAGCATGGGTGAGAAAGAAGAGCATGATAAAGGGCAAAAAGAAAAAGTTACACGATAAGGGGACAAAGCAGGGAAACATTTAAAACCAGGTTTGGGAGAAACACTATGGGTAAGGATGTGCGCTGAAGGATCAATAAAAACATGACCTGGCACATTGATAGAAAGGTAAAGAAGAAGAAGGTTTGGCGCAAGGAGTTTATAGAAATATTTTCTCTTCTAAAATATCAAAAAGGAGGGGATTTGGCATTAGCAAAGACCAGAAAGAAGATGAAAAATGGTGCAAGAAAGCGCCAGTAGAGCAGAATTTCCAAAATTGGCTGTCGGATTTCCACATTCTGGCTACCATAATAATGGAGAAATATCTTGAGGAAGGTATAGTTTACGAGCATCGGGTATTTAAGATGTATAAAACATATGGCGGGGAAGCATGGCTCTACTATGATAGAGAGTTTTTCAAGCAGATGGATAGCGAGCCCGACTTGGGTTGGTAAGAGGAAGATGCCAACTTGTACATGCTCAACACAATAAAATCAAAGGCATCACAGACATTTCCACACTACACCACAACAGTCAGTCAGCGGTAAACCTTATTGGCAGGGCAATTAGAAGCCAACTTACAACAGCTATCAGCTTGCTAGGGGGCAGTCCTTGCGGTGGAAGCAGTGGGGGGGCAGGAAATCATGAGAGTTGGCAGTACAATGCCAGTTACAAGGCACACAAAATAGGGGGTGGAGGTGTGGTCTTCTCAGGGACCTCCCGCAATTGGCGGGAAATTCAAAAAAAATATTTTTGCAATTGGGGGAAGGAATGCAGATTTCGGCATCTTTGCAGCAGATGTGGCACAGAGCATAGCACCAGCAAGTGCACAAAGGGGTCCACAGCAACGACCCCAATCATGTTTAGGCCAAACACCTGTGAAGAGTCGTTTAAACTGGGGAGGTCAGCAATAAGGGTGGAAGCAACGGAAAAATGGTTGCAGGCTTTCCTCAGACAAAGAAACGGGGAATGTGATTAGGAAAGTTTTCACAGGGGGGGGGGGGTTTTCATTCCTTTGAACTCAGAGAACATTCCCAGAACCTGAAATCAGCTAGACTAACCCAGACCTAGTCAGGCAAAAGTACAGAAGGAAATGGAGCAGGGCTGGGTCGGGGGTCCGTTTCATTAATAGATCTCCTCACTGGGCCTGGTTCCAAAAAAACAAAACGAAAAGAAAGGAGATGTTATGCTAATACACCATCTATCTTACCCGGTGGGCAAGGCGGTGAATGACAGCATCTTAAGCGTGGAAGCAGGAGTAGCATAGACTGAATTTCAGGAAGTGGTTATAAGAGCGGGAAAAGGGGCCGGCTGGCAAAAGCAGACATTCAGCCTTTGGCTTGCTCCCGATACATCAGGCATCACATCCTGGGCTACGGTTCCAGTTTGAAGACACATTTTATTTCAATAAATATTTACCAATATGGTGCGCAATCTCATCCGTTGCGCCTATTTAGAAAAAGTATGTTCTTCCGTACAACGGCAAAGGATCATGCAAGACGCGCTAATAGTGCATTGCCTGGACGGTTTTCTGTTTGTGGGACCGCAAGAGTCCAATCTTTCCAAAAGAACGTTAGAGCGTTTCAAAGTGCTAATGGCAGAGTAGGTCATCCCACTAGCACAGGGCAAGACAGTGGGTCCCTCACAGGTAACAGTGCCTGGAAATAGAGTGACTCGATGAAGGAGGTCTGTCGTATCCCCGTTGAGACAGTGACAGTACCATCGAGTACCTAAACGTGAAAGAAAAGGTGGGAAACAAAATTTAACATGCAGAGTGACTGATGCCCCAGGGAGCATAGAACTGAAGACCAGAGGTGCACTACAGAAACACCACAGAGACAAGCTGGGTAGGAACATCATGAAAGACCTTGTAATGTGGGAAGAATCTCTGCACGATTTCAACGGCAGTTATCTGGCGCACGTCTATTAACCATGCGAACAAAAGTGTACCACTTACCGACGCAGCAGGCAGTAGCGGTTTAGGTACCATCTTGGGCAAGAAATGGCACGCGGGCTTGTAGCCTGTGCAACGGCATCCGCATTGCTGGGCCAGAAACATTGCACTGCTCGAGGTTTTCCCGATGTGGGTAGCTTTCTATGGTATGAAGAGTTGCGTAACAAAGAGTTGGCAATATGGTCGGATAATATGGCAGTGGTTCAAGTACTGGAGGGTTCTACTTCACACCCCCTGGTACTAGAAATATTAAGGGGAATAGCGAAAACTGCATTAAAAAACAATGCAGTGCTAAAATACAGGCATATCGCCGGCAACGTGAATGATGTTGCTGGCGTTCTATCTCGTTCACAGTGGGAAACCTTCAGGTGCCCGAGACCGGGCGCAGATCCGGTGAAGACAACAGCACCAGAAGAAGCTTGGGCGGTATTGAAGAGCAGATGAGGAGGCAGGAAGCTTCAAACAGGAAGGACAGGGCACGCAACGTGAGGCACAACGCTTCACGGAAAAAACGCACCAGTTAAACAGACACCCTATGGACAGAAAAGCCCAGGCGTGGAAAATTGGACCCTGCCAAAAATGCTTTGGCCCAGAAGACGGCTAAACAGTACAGTAAGTACATGCAAAACGTGAAGGATATAATTAAAGAAGGAGAATGAGTTGGAAATTACAGTGATGCCAATAGATTTTTGGAATGAGCATTTGTTCATGACAAAAGGAGTTCTTGGGAAGGCAACACAATTAGCAGCAATAGCATATGCCGTGAAACTGGCAGGAGGTACTGACCCAACACAGACCGATGTTAAAATATGCACTGAAAGTTTGGGCCAAGCTAGTGGGCAACAGACCCGATGCACAAAGACTACTAAATGTTGATAAACTGCTACAGCTGAGGATTGGTCTGGGTAGCACTTAAGGGACAGCTTTATTTAGGGCAGCCTTAGCCCTTGCCTACTTTAGGGCATTTAGAATAGGGGAACTGGTGGCAATGAACACATAAGCGGGTGGGAGGGGGAGGCAGGCTGGCGTAGAGGACGTTAGCATAGGTAAACATTGCATGACAATATTGTTGAGGAAATTCAAAGCAGACCAGCTAGAAAAAAAAAGGGAGGCTATTGACCTTGCATTGCACAGAAGGGAGGCACTGCCCCATCTGCATCAGGAAAGTATTCCTGCGAATAGGGCCACAGGTGGGGAAACAGCTGGTAATTGACGGGGATGGCAAAGCCCTCAGCAGGTTCCAGTTTCAGGCGCTACTAAAGAAAGTGATCAGGGAGGCGGGCTGGCATCCAGCAGAGTATGGTACCCATTCATTCCGCATAGGGGCAACCACATCCGCTTGGGTTGGGGCACCAAGGAAAGGATAGGGGATTGGAGAAGCAACTGTTTCACAAAATACATTAGGAAAGATCTGGTCTAACACAGCCTGTTCTCTCCCGCAGGTGATGGCCCATTCAGGTAGGCATGGATCGGAGGTCATTCATGTGTGACGTGGGCCGGGAGGTGGATAGAGAACTTACACCAACCCCTTTATTTCCAAAAGACAATCAGCGCCAGGGTGGGGAATGCCAGGGATGGTATCGAAGGACATACATAAGCTACTGGATTTGGTTGGATTCCGGGACACCACCCAGAATACCTGGCAATTCATGCAGGTGGGAATGGCCTACCAGAACTGGGGAGAGAAAACAGTTGCAAAAAGACATGTGCGAATCACTAGGCAGCACAGCCCATTGCTGGCGGGACACGGGCTCAGAGCCACTGGCAGGGGGTTTGCAATAACATCGGGTTACATTTTATTAGATGAGGTTTTGTCCCAGAACAACCACTACTCCGTGCCCGTGTCGCTTTCTAAAGGAAGACTTAAAAAATATATATAACCCCCACAGGTAAAAACTTCCTCTGAACGTCTGACTTGATGCCTTATTTTCTGTACCATAATTTTAAAACTTTATTCCAAAATTGCGCCTTCCTCCCCTCAATGTATTTGCCAACCAGATTGATCTGGGTTATATTTGGTTTATGTTATTTCCTTGTCTAAAACTTAAAGTGATGTAAAAAAAAAATAAAAAAGAGAAAAAACGAACTTATGGGATTGCATTTTTTGAACTGGCTGTACTCTAATCTTTTCAAGAGGTAAATCTTACACCATTGCACCGAGATGTCTACCAAATACGTTATTACCAGATCTGATTAGTCAGCAGCTGTGGAATGAACATTCCAGGCATGTGCACGCGACCATTCCCGAGCATGCGTGGGGCCACCTGCCCACAAGTTGGAGCCATGTCCCATTCCAGTAGTGTGTTTGGTCCCTAGCGGAGCCTTTGTATTCTCCTTGGGGCCCACGTGCCATCTCTTCACAGAACCAGAGTGTGCACCCCCTCCATGAGCTTCCCTGCACAGCATCGGTCCTACTAATGCTTTTCCTCTCGGTTTACGAAAATCACAAATCGCCGACAGATATAAAGTGTCATTCGTTGTCTTTAGAAGTGCTTAACCGACTGCACAGGATCCTTCAGATAATGTTCCACCAATTATAAATTGGCATTCCATCCGCAAGCACAGTAGGAAGATTACATCCAGCCAAACAAGTTGCTAGACTGCAAAATGCGCAGAACGCTGCAGTCAGAGTGATTGGAAATCTTAGGAAATGGGACCATGTCTCTACAATGCGGAGATCCCTACACTGGCTTATGGTGGCGGATAGGATTGCATTCAAAGTAGCCTGTCTGGTCTATACATGCTTGAGGGGTCTTGTCCCCGATTATCTTGCAGGGAAGATCAGTCAGTAGTGCCCAACCAGAAATCTCCGTTCTGAAGATAAACTCCAGATCTATGTCCCACGGCCTAACTGTATCTCCAGGGAAAACAGAAGATTTGGAGTGTTTGGGTCAAGAATTTGGAACAAACTCCCACTGGAGATTAGAACATGCGAGACATTGGACCTGTTTAGAAAAAGGTTGAAAACATTTTATTCAGATAAACCTAATCTTGAATATAGTTAAACATCTGCTTTCTTTATGCTCCGACTTTAAGTTGTCATATACAGTTTAATCTGTCTGGTGCGCTTAAGAAATTCCTCAAAATCAAACATCAGGCCGCTTGTGCGTGTGCCCCAACCCTTTAGGGCAGGGGTCTGCAAATGTGGCTCTTCAGATGTTTTGGACTACGACTCCCATGATCCCTCACCATTGACTATGCTGCTTAGAGCTGATGGGAATTTTAGTCCAAAACATCTGGAGTGCCAAAGGTTGCAGACCCCTGCTTTAGGGACACATCTGCCACCACTGTCTCTGGATAGAAGGGCACATGCCGAAGGAAGCCTACCAAAACGTACTAGTCGTTGGTCACCCACATCCAAGATTGGGCCACACGTTTTGACAGCTTAAGTGTCTTGACAGCTGCTTATGCCATAAGCGCATTGGATCTGAAGGCAATCCTGCTAGACTTTAATTGGAGCCTAGCAATCCGGGGGGAGGGGAAATGCACAGGGAAATAAGCCTAAGAGAATGGGACACATCTGGCTGTTTGGGCTCTGCTGGAAGATCCCGGATGTTCCTCCACAACACAGGGATGCCTCATGCGATATAAACCTCTTCATGGGTTTGTTGGGTCTATGACCAGAGTCCTGGTTTGTGGTATCGCCAGTTAATTATCCAAGTTAAGGGGGACATCCTAGATAATCCAGGAGAGCAACCATTACATGCAAGGTCCCTGTTGTCTCCACTGGTAAAAAAGTATTTGACCAGGTGTTAGTCCTGGTAGGGACAAATGGTTGCCACACCGCCAGACATTTGATGAACACCCTGGGTGCTGCCTTTGGCCCAAATGGCATCACTTTAAAGAAATTAGGCTCTCCTACTCAGAAATGCAAAAGAACCATCTGTGATATTGCCTTACAAGGATGTGTAGGTAGGGGTTTTGCAAGGCCAACGATACTAGGTGATCTCCTCCCTATTGAAGGCAAGGAGCTGTGGATTATTATGTCTCCCCTTTTATGCTTTCCTTGTGCAGGAATTTGTTACGATGTTTTAGGTCCAGAACGGGTCTCTCTCTGGTTTTTTGCACCCCTCTGGTCTCTCTGCCGGAGTAATTGGAAATAAATCATTGCACCTCACAACCCACGCAGCATCACCTCTGTTGGGTACTTTAGAAGAAGCCCATGTAGAACGCCAAATGTTCTTGAGGTACGTTCGCCTTCTGGTGAGGCATACCCCATGGTAGCTTCCGATAACGGTCATGGGCCCAACGCCACAGACTCCACCATTCTGGGATGTAGATTAATGTCCTCCTAGCCAGGAAGAAAATACGGAATCCAAGTTCCAGCCCCCGCAAGAGGGACGGTTGAGTGCCAGGGAGTTGCTGGAAGGCATGGTTTTTTTGAAGGTTTTGCAGCAGCAACCCAGCAGGCCACTTTTCCTCAGCCCCGAGGACATGTAGGCTGTTGTCTTTCAAGGTCACTGGAAAATGACGTGGGACTTCACAGGCTTGAACCTGACACAGGGGTTTGTCGAAGCAATACCTGAATCCCCTTGGTTGATGTCTCTCTCATACTCCACTGCTAAGGCATGAACTGCCTCATCCCCTGTATTTCTTCATCATTCTAAAGACCAAAAGGTATGTTGCCTTTGACTGCTATGAGGGCAATCATTCGCTGAGCTTCCTGATCCAGCCCGGAGAGGTGTGCCCACTAAGGACTCCAGTGTAGACTCTATCTCAGACTACCCTTGCAAGTTTGCTACACTTGCTGAAAAGCCAGGTGATTTGGTCAGAGATTATCTTGTAAACTATTGTAAATGTCTCCATCCTTTGTTCATTGCAGAGGAACCTGCATCAGAACAAACAGAATTTGCCCAAATGGCAGTGTTGGCCCTCATCTTTACTGCAGGCTTCCATTGCCTAGAACATCCAACATCTTACTCTTTTTTTCAGGATGGGCCAATCCTGGAGCTGAAGAGCACTTAAACGTTTCAGCCACTGCTACCAGTCAGCCAGGGATGTACCATCCCTTGTACTACTGATTATGTATTCTGGAAACATAATTAGTCAAGGCCAAGTCTAAATGGGTACTCATTTGCCTATGTCAAGACTTCTGCAACTTTAGGAATAATCCCTTTCATAGCCATCAGTGCATCAGGTATCAATGTGAACACTTCCTTGAGGCATGGTGCACAAAGGCGAGGTGTAGAGCTCTCGAGTACCAGAGCTCGCCAAATTGTCCACGTGACTCCTTTGAATAAAAACAGAAGCTTTCTGGAGCACTTTCAAAATCTCCCAGTTGTGGTCATCAAGTGATTCCCCTTAATATAGACTGTATGTCATATCCAAGCCTGTCTTGTAAGAGTCACCCATGTTGATGGAAAGCCCTTGGGGTTCTTAAATATCTTTGCTTCTGCTGATGATCCCCCCCTCCCAACCCTCCAAAAGACAAATCCTTTGAGACCTCTCTGCCACTTTCAACACTGTCCACCACACCTCTCTCCTCCTCACTATCCAGGACCTTGGGTTTCACAAATCTGCTCTACAAGGATTGCCTCTTACCTGGAAGGCTGCTCCTTCAAAATCTCGTGGATCTAACACACTTCTTAGCCTATCCGTTTTCCCATCGACATCCCCCAATGATCAGTCCTTGCAGCTTTTCTTGTCATACTGTATACCTTTGCCCCATCTAGACATATTTTGTCCTTTGTCTTTCACCATCAACTCTTTGCTGATGATGACGACACTAAAATATTGTCTCCTTGCCTCCCCCACCCCCACTTCACCCCAGATCACCAACTGTCTCATTGTAGTCAGTCACTGGATGGCTCTTCACTGCCAAACGCTGGACTCTTCAATAACAGAAAGTCGTCTTGCTTCCGGATTCTAATGCACTGCCTACCCCTGCACAGCCCGCCCTCGAATTTCTTTCCCTCCTGACCTTCTTGCACCCTCACCCAAAGCTTGTGACCTTAAGCTCCTCTTTGATAGTGACCTCCTACTGCAACAACACATCCCTACCACTGCCTCTGCTACTCATAAGAACATTCTCAACATTTAGAAAATGTGTATTTCTTACTCGCCACACTACAAAATGCTTATCTCAGCCTCCTGCTTGGCAAATCAGAGTATTGCCTGTGCATACTTCTTGTGCTTCCTCCCTCTAGACAAAGTTCTCAACATTGCTACAATCTACCTAGATCCTACCCCACTTCTACCTACAGACATCATGCTGGTTGACTCTCCATTTTTTAAATGCTCCATTTTTTAATTTGTTCTGATAGACTACAAATCTACAAATGTTCTTGATCCTCAGTGCCTGGCTGACTATATCTCTTTCCCTCCGCTCCTCTCCCGTATTCAACGACAACCCCAGGCCCACCACGCTCCGCTGCTCACTTCTGCTCTTTCCCCCCAAATGCCCTGCTCCACTGGAACCCGCATTCCATCACGATCAAAGCAAGCCTGACCTTAATGACTGACAGTGGGGCGCTGTGACAAGGCCAATAAAGGGCTGTGTCGGGGCACGAACCCCTTTCAGCCGGGGATGGGAGGCCTACCGATGTTAATTTCTGAGCCAGTCCTACTCACGAGGTGGGCAGTGGTAGCAGGGAGGGTCCCAATTCCTGCCATCCCCACTGTTATGCCAATCATCTCCAGCCGCAGGGAGCCGATCACTGCAGTGGAGCAGCTACCAGGGGAGAAATGCTGACTCCAGCCACGCTGTAGCACAGAGCCAATGCGCCACCGCCCGAAGTAGCCGTGCAACGAATGGGACGGACAAAGGCTGCCGGCAGTCCTTCAACAAAACCTCACCCACTAGACCACCATGGATTTGCTAGGGGAATGTTACCCAGGACTTACCCCGGGGTAGGGGTCTGCAAGATTTGGCTCTCCAGTGGCAGAAAACAAGAATGGTGGGTATCGGGTTAGGTCAGTGGACAGAGCTCAAGAGAACAGCAGCAGGAAGGACGGAGGAGTGGTTGTGGAATAGGCGAGGCATTAGCTTAGGAATTATAGTAGTTCTGTTGTGGGTGTGTACATGTTTGTGAGACATGCAGGAAGACTTGAGAGTGTAAGGTGTAAATGTGAGAAGACTGATACTGAGTGTAAGGAGGGTAACCGAGTAGTAGTGTGGGGGGAGTGGTAATGTGGGTGGAGGCAGCAGAGAGGAGAAGAGAAACATCCGAGGGACTGGAAGTTAATGGGGAGGTACAGTAGAAGGGAGAGGTGAAGGTGGACGTGAGCGGAACCAGGTAAATCTTACTGACTAACTGCAAGGCACAATAACCCAACTTTCCCCCATTACAACTTTAACATGTGGTGAGAGTAGAGAAAAGTCCCAGAGGGAGATAGTGAGCCTGCTTTCATGGATAACAGCTTCAGTATAAGGCAGAAATAGGCAGTAGGGGTCAACAATAGACAGAACTAACGAGTTGCTACCAATAGTGGGGGTGGAGGGGAAAAGAGGGAACGGGAGAGGAAAGCGCATTGGTGAAATAAGGCCAACAACTGAGCTCTATACACAACTTGGGTGGAAACACTCTTAAATCAAGTAAGGCCTAAGTCAGGTCAGCCATGTATGAACTGAAAACAAATCTGGCGAAAACACATCCCTGTTGATATGTAAATATGTATTCTTGTAAACACTGGCCAAGGCCGAACTACACTAGATTTAGGTAGGTCTCTGTCACTTGGTGTCTCCTTTTAATGTCTACACATACTATCTCCTCATTACCCGACTCGCCCACCACCACTTACTCCCTACAGTTATGGCCAGGCACACTAAAAAGAAACTACCTTAGAGTTCTGTTGCTCCCTGTGCGGCACTCCAGGTCAACAAATAACATGGATACTTCGTGTCACGAGTTTTTCAGCTCCTTAAACACTACGCGCCGTGGCCACAAAACAAGGTGAAAAGAAGCCATTCTTATGAAACGCATATTTACACTTGCACAGAACCTTGGTCTGTCCTGCATCGGCAATGACGTCATAGCGCTCCAGGAAAGTTACGCACGGACACGAAGGGGCGTACGCGTACCAAATCCCCACAGACAGAAGTCTCCGATTGGAAACCTCCCTTCTGAAGCATGTATTTTTCTGCCGTCAAAAGGATTATTAATATACAAGCATACCGTCCTTGTAGGAAGCACTTAAAGCATGGCACACGCACCTGCTCGCACAGTGCTTTAGTGGGATGAAAAAGCGTGCTCCCCAAGTGGCACTAAAAAGCGTTCGTAAATAAATAAATAACTTCTATAAGGCGGTGCGGCCCATGGAAGAGAGGTGTGACTTTACCAATATGCGATAATCCCAAATCTTAGTTTCCGTTTATCTGAAACAAAAACCCAAACATGAGCAGAACTCCCCTATAGAAAAACAAGCATTTTTGTGAGTAAATAAAGCGAATAAAATAACTCAAGTATAGAAGGGGCACGTCCAATCAAATGGGGTCGGGGAATCGGGAAAATCAGTCCATAAAGTGTAGGAAAAGAAGCAATAAGGCATACAAAAAGGACAAAGCGATTAAGGTTCGGATACACTCTCAAAAAGAACTTCCCTCACACAGTGCAAGACAAATCAAAGGCGCAACCAGGCATTAATCACTTTGCATGGTTTACCCAAACTGCAAAAACAAATGTGACGCGATAGATACCCCCCCCCCACCCCCCCACTCCCACCCCACCCTATGTAACACACACGCTTGCAACTAGGCGGTTTGCCCAAGATCAAAAGGCTGCAGCATTATAGCCGGTTGACCTACGAATGTCCAATGCTTTCCCCCACACGACACACAAGCGGTCACACTACACATTGATCGCCAACAGCACAAAGCCAGCAGCAGTCCCCGTCCAGTCGGTTGTATTCCACAAATACATGTGGGGGTGGGCATCGATTATACTTTAGGGGTCCCGGCTGTCAGTCCCTCCGCGCGGGGACCTGCGTTTACGGCGTCCGCTCTCAAGCCCTCCATTGCCTTTGCGTTCCTTAGAGTTTTACTTTGGCCCCGCTGTAAGCATGGCAAAAAGCACACATCGTGGAAAGACTTGTCCGTTGAAATCAAACTGATCCTCGGACTGCACAGGAAGCTATTCCCGAACGTTTGGCAGCCTCAGCAGAGAGGCCGCCGAGCGAATGGGAACAACGCGGGCAACCACGCGCCTTCTGTTGTTAAAGGAAGGAAAGAGGCGCAAGCTATGTAAATTGGGCCCCTTATGCCTCGGCGCTTACCCCAGGATGTATAATTGCAAATAATATGGACTTTGCCTCTGGTAGTTGGAAATACTTTAGGTTGCACATTTGGTTCAAACGTTTCCTGCGCTACACTAACGGTAATAGTGTATTATGAGTTAACCAATCGATACTTACGTCCCGACATTTACAGAACAATGATATGTGTAAAATGTGACTTACGGGCGATGTAACCAATACGATCAAACGTCGAGACAAAAAATAACGGTCCAAGAAACGTGAAAAACACCTACAAAGATAAATGTACAGCTTATTCAGAGAAACATCTAACACCAAGCCCAAAGCATTATGGAACTATTCTAGTGGATTAGCCGGGGTGAAGCTCTGACAAACGAGAAAACGAACTGACAAATCCCCCAAAAGCCCGCTTTCATAAAGACCCGAAATCAGAGTGTCGTTTAATCTGCTTAACTATTGCGCAATGCATTGCAACAGCTTTGGAGGCAAACAAGTCTATTTTATGCAGAGCGATGACAACACTGTGGCATTTCAAAAGCTCAGTGGAACGTCCAATGCCAACCCAGCACGCGCGTTCCCAGGAAAAGAGCAACCTCTGCAAATGGTCTCCAACGCAGGCAAAGAAAGAAAACCGCTAAAAACCTGGGAATCCATTCCAAACACAACTGGAACATTCACTGCGTGTTACGTACGATGCAGCCACAGCCGACTGCCAAGAACTTACATTATCTGTACGTGTGTGTGTTTAATAGGCGTTTTAATGGTGTGCGACTCAGTATATGCATTGAACGTGTTACGCCCACAAGGCATGCTTCCCCAGAATAGCCTGGCAATTCAACCATTTGCATTATTTATTTGGCGTATGGCGAGTCTCACGACGACTAGGGGCAGATGCGGGCAAGATAAAATGCGTGTACGGAGAGAGGGCATGGGGAAATGTGAGCTACAAGGGGTGGAGTGAAAGCGTAAATGGGAAGTGACAGGGGGATGAGGGTGTTGGGGGACGCGAAGAAAGAAGGGGTACACACAGACGTGATAAGTACGGGACTCCAAAGAGATTGGGGCACTAAGACAGAAGATGAAGAGTGAAAAGGGAGAGAGGGAGACGGCGAAAGGGAAAAACCTACGAAAGAGGGATATGCGTAAAAATAAGTATATAGGGACGTTGATGGCCGCAATGGGGGCAAACATTGGGACATGCATTAAGCGGGCATGGGAAGGCAAACCGAAGTTGGTGCATCTGAAAAACAGGTTGCGGGCGCTGAAGTAGTGGATGCAGGTGAAATTGCATGGATGCTGCAGGGAGGGATATGCGTAAAAATAAGTATATAGGGACGTTGATGGCCGCAATGGGGGCAAACATTGGGACATGCATTAAGCGGGCATGGGAAGGCAAACCGAAGTTGGTGCATCTGAAAAACAGGTTGCGGGCGCTGGAAGTAGTGGATGCAGGTGAAATTGCATGGATGCTGCAGGTGGAAATAAAATATTAGGGGAGGCGCTACCGGGGTGTAGCAACAAGCCGTCGACCGGCTACCGAGGGGAGCCGCGCAGTCAGGGACTGTGCTGGGAGAGCGTGTAAAGAACACGGGACTTAGTAGCTGCGGGCAAGCTCTTACCTGTCAGGAGCTGGTACTGAGCTCACACCGCTCAGTGCTGCCGATGTCTGCTGCTGCTGCTCCCAGACACACACAGCCACCATTGCACCCCCTACTTCACCGGGTCTCTTCTAAGCAGCCCCGGAGGTATATGGGTACAAGGAACTCTCCCCCAGAAAACTGCAAGAGCGGCTAGCTTTCTGCGACCCTGCACCGCAGCTGATGGAGAAAGCCCGCCATGTTGAGTGGGGAAGTCCGCAGCTGGCCAGGCACCTCTACAGAGACAACAGGTTAGCCATCTTGGGCGGGGAAGCTTCGCATGTCTCTGTCACCACAACAGGTTGGCCATTTTGGGTGGGGAAGCATCGCAGCTGTTGTCGCCAGTGCTCAAATGCCAATCAGGGTTTTGTGTCAGCTGAACACATAAAATACAGGGACCCCAAGGGATTTCACACATACGCCAGGGCACCGTAGTCACGGCTGCCGCTGTTGCATGATATTCTGCATCCCCATGGCAGAATGATGGAACTGCTGTTCGGCAGTCTTCG
The DNA here is from genome assembly GCF_040938575.1 of Ambystoma mexicanum. NCBI lineage: Eukaryota > Metazoa > Chordata > Amphibia > Caudata > Ambystomatidae > Ambystoma > Ambystoma mexicanum. The sequence continues at coordinate 1,083,900,551 of NC_090921.1, forward strand.
GCCCATGCCTACCTAGTCGCCCCGCCCTTCCCGCCTGGTGGGCGAGGATACGAGGTATGCGTGACATGGGGATGCAGAATATCATACAACAACGGCATAGTTAGAATGAGGCTCACTGACAGGCTTTGAACTGGCCTATATGGCAATAGGTCCATGGGCCGTTTTTTTTAGCCCAATGTGAGCCAGTTTGACAGGTTACTTCTCTATGCAGCTAGTAGTTTTGACCAATGTTGCTGAATAAATATTCTTTCAAATGCACAATTTGCATCACATTTTATCCCAAAAAAACCTAGGGTACCAAACTGTGTCACAAAATTAATGACTATTCATTTGCAAATGTGGACCACTTTTTCATTGGTGCCCGAGACAATTTTATTGCCCAGTCCGACCTTGCGGAACACAGGCATCCTTTTTACCTAAACAGCCAGGACATCAGTGGTAGCCTGCGCCAGTGCAGTATATTCTGCCATCAAAAGCAACGATGCAAGGCACAACAATGTGTTTGGTGCTTTGCTATCCCTCCACTGAACAGAAAACTGATGTGAAAACTGTTCCTCGTGTCAAAAAAGACAGAGGCTGAGTTTCAGGAATAGAGTGTGTTGAAAACATATTTTAAATATGTATAATTACAAAAGTATTTAGATTATGCATACTGCTAACCTCGCCCTCATTTGGAGGATGTCTCCTCGCACAGACTCGCCCTCCCCACAAGCTAAATGCCCCCAACAGAATTTATTGTTAGCACTATCTTAGGAAATCATTGCCATGCTCTCAAAAATTGCTAATCCTCATTGACTTCAATAGAATCACTGGCCTAAAAGGTTTGGCATCGTCCACTCTTGGATTCACAAAAGGTTAAGATGTGTTATTTATGGTTATATATTATAGTTTTTCTAAGCATGGTTTATAAACTGAATTGTATTTACCCTGACCGCAGATATGCTCAGCCACATTATGATAATGTCCCGATTATTTACTGCCAGTCCTCATTAATCCAAGTTCTTGTTTTCCTCGTCACAGTCTTTACAGAATGGAGAAGAGCCTTTTCTCCCCTTACAGGGCTCTCAATTTTAGGTGGCTTCTCCACATGTTGTTTAATACGCACTGTACCAGTATTTAAAATATTTTTGCGCTGTGAAAAAACTAGGCCCTTTTCTCCCCTTTCAGGACTCTCAATCTTAGGTGGCTTCTCCACATGTTGTTTAATACGCACTGTACTAGTATTTAAAATATTTTTGCGCTGTGAAAAGACTAGGCCCTTTTCTCCCCTTTCAGAACTCTCAATCTTAGGTGGCTTCTCCCCAGTTCTATATTTGAGCATTGTGATCTCTTTAACTCTGGGAGTCTGTCCTACTGCGCAACTTGATTGCCGTTCGCTACCTTGCTCGCCTGTGTCTACCCCTCCCCCCTCCTCTCCCACCTACTCTATGGTGCTCTCTATCTCTCCTATCTTCTCTAACTGCTTCTCTATTGACTAACCTGCTCTCCTCACTAAGGGCCTCATCACGACTCGGGCAGTAACGCCGGTGGTATTACCGCCAGCGGTATTATCCCTACCGCCGGACCAGGAGTTCGGCGGTAAAGTAAATCCCCATTCCCCATTGAGCCCATTCCCCATTGGGCTCAATGGGGAAAATTCGCGCTCTTACCGCCGGCGGATTTCCCGCCGGCGGTAATAGCGCACATTTTCGGCGGATTTCCTCCCAGTTCAGAGCTGGGGCGAAATCCGCCGAAGTCCTGATTTGGCGGATCCTTAAATCCGGCGGTAATAGCGCTACCGCCGGATTTAAGGGTTACCGCCAAAGTCGTGATGAGGCCCTAAATCTGGTAGGAAAAAGTTTAAAAAGGACATCCTGTTCTCCAATCCAGGCCTCCCTATCGCTGATACCTACACCAGTGCCTCCTCCAAGGAAACTCTCACCAACATCCTCTTTGTCGTGCCTTCACCTGATTTATGATGGTCTCTGTGCTCGCTCCTTTCTCCTCCCATTAATCGTGGCCCCCGTTGGGATGTCCTATTAGCCTCCTTCCACTCCTCTAAGGCCATCATTAATGTTTACTCTAATGGGACCGTCTTGGTCCAAGGCCCTCAGGCCAACCTTCACCTCTTTGATAGACGCTTCCCGCGCCACATCAACTTCCTTTCTTCCCCTGCTGTCCCCCTTCTCCTGTCCTCGGCTACCTTGCCTTCCCCCTCATTCTCTGCCCCCTCTCGGGCTCCTTCTACACCTCCGCAGGGCGTACCTCTGATCTGTACCCCTCCCCGGAAGTCCATCCAGGATGGCAACCTTCTCCACATTGCCACTCTTAACTCTCGCTCTGCTGCCAAATATTCCTCCGATATCTGCCGCCTTCTTGAGGAACTTGACTTCGATGTCCTCAGTCTCACTGAGACATGGTTCACGACCAGCTCTGTCACCAGCTTTGACATACTCCTAACTGACGGCTACAGGATCCTCTCCGTGCCCAGGCCCAACCACGCTGCTGGGGGTGTTGCCCTTATCTTCCCTGAGTGGATTCCTGCCTCTGTCACTCCTATGCAGACCTACTCCTCTTTTGAATGCCTTGTCTGCTGGCTGTCTCTCTCTCCTAGCCATTCCCTTACTGTGGCTACTATCTTTCGGCCACCTGGTCAGATTTCTTCCTTCCTCTCCGAGTGGGCTGACCTCTCCTCCTCACGCTTGACCTCAACCACTCAACTCCTCCTCCTTGGAGACTTCAACATCCACCTGGATGCCTCCTGTCCCCCCTCTGGACACGTTCGTGACCTCTGCGACTCTCTCTCACTCACCATTCTCCCATCCAGCCCGACACATTCTGCAGGGCACACTCTCGATGCTCTGATCTCCTCTGACCTTCCCCTCTCTGTCCCTCTCTCCACTCCTCTCTCCTGGAGTGATCACTTTCTCCCATCCTTCCACCTCATCCTCCCTACCCCTCAGGCCAAGCCACCTTCATCACTGCCACCCACCTTCACGGTCACCAGACCCATGATGCGCGTGTCATTTCAGGCTTTCGCCGCCACCTTCTCACCCCCTCTTCCCCCTTTGGCTGACTCTCACCCTGACACAGCCCTCTCCTTGCTCCACTCTTCTATATCTGATACTCTTGATATCCTTGCCTCTGTCATGAGAATCCGTCTGAAGCCCAAAGCCAAGTGTAACTCCTGGTATGACTCAGAACTCGTCAACCTAAAACACAAGTGCAGGGTGGACAAGAGGAAATGGCGTGCTTCGTGTTCATCCTCTGACAAACTGGCCTGCCGCCTACTGCAAAGGCAATACCGGATCGCCGTTCTCACCAAGAAGTGAGCCCATATCCAAGCCCGCATCTCTTCGGCATCTAACAACTCGGCTGAACTGAACAATCCTGCCGCAGCCTCTAGCTCTCCTGTCCGGTCCCAGGCCCTCTGCACGGCACTGGCTTCTCACTTCATTTCAAAAACTCAGGACATCCTCACTCTCCTATCGCTTCCCTCCCTCTATCTCCTGCTCTTCCTCTGGCCTTCTGCAACCACCCCCTTCCCTCCTTCTCTGCCTTACCCCTTTTCTCTGCAGACAAGGTTTCTCAACAAGTCCGATCTATGAAAGTCTCGTGGAAACAGGTTCATCCCTGTTCCTCCAAAACTATCAAGGACCACATCGACTCCCTGGTTCCTGCCCTGGCTGATTTCTGCAACCACTCCTTCGCCACTGGAGTCTTCCCATCCCCCCTGAAGCACTCCCTTGTGCACCCTCTTCTTAAGAAACCCTCTGCTGACCCCTCCTGCCCGGCTAACCATCACCCAATCTCCATCACTCCCTTCCTGGGCAAGTTCCTGGAGAAACTGGCCATCTCCCATCTTAATCTCCACACTATTACAATGCGTCCAATATGAGACAGAACAATTATGCAGTTCACTAACCTGGGCAGCGGGCGGACTCCGTACCAGCAACAAGGCAGATAGTGAAGGCTTCCCGGGAAACCCTGCTCCCTCCCAGCCGTTAGCTTCAGCTGAGGAGGAACCACAGTCCCCAGGGAAAACCCTCCGGGGAAGAAAAACCCTGTGTTGTAATGACAGGATACTGTAGACCTTCAGGATGAATCAGCCAGCTTCCCTTCAAAAGATCCGGTGCAGACGAAGCTGGTCCTGGACGGAAGAAAGGAGAGGTAAGTTTTCTCCACTTTCGATCGTCTGTTGTTGATACGAATAGCTATGTTAACTTACTCCGGGTATGGAGTTGAGAGATTCGAGAAGTCTGTGTAAAGTCTTCGGGAAGGGGGTGAGTCCTACGAGGAAAGAGAGAGAGTTTCCGGAAACCCGAAGCGGATGTTAGTATTTGAGCTAAGAATGGGGAGAGGATTGAAGGGAACTATAAACCCTCAAGACTCACTCTTTAGGTTGGAAGCGGACCTTAGGGGAGAGGAGGTGAGCGGACGGAGTACGGAAAATGGCCTAATGGAGGAAAGGGCAGAGAGCACAGTTAGTTAGATACAGAAAACTATAGATAGGAGGACGGAACATGAAACAGATTCCCTAGGAACGAACTTACGAAGCGCCGATCTGGAGAGTAGCGACGCATTTGCTTAACTTCCTGGTCGGGTTATATGGAGTCACATGATCGTCGCGGCGTGAAGGAAAACAACGTGCAACCTCTGCAGCGGGAGCTTCACAATCAGATTCAGAGGCGTCCGCCATCTTGGGTGAGTAGGAATGCATTGTGTTGTACACCCGATGCTGTCGCCAAAGCGACCACCGGTGCAAAGGTGTAACAGTATGCCCCCTCCTACGAGGCGCACAACCCGGCTTCCCAGGGTGCCGCCTGAAAAACCGTCGAACCAACGAGGGAGCATGAACCCCCGATGCCAATTCCCAAGTCCGTTCGGCAGGAGAATAGCCCTTCCAGTCCACAAGAAATTGCAACCGGCCTCTGTGATATCTGGAATCGCAAATTTCTGCCACTTCATACTCTGGTCCCGTATCAGTCATCATCGGAGGAGGACGAACTGCAGGGGTGCGTTGAAATCTATCCTTCACGGATAGTTTGATCTGGGAGACGTGAAAGACCGGATGAAGACGGGCCCAGGAAGGAGGCAGCGCTAGTCGGACTGCCACCGGACCGACAAAAGATTTCACTTTAAACGGTCCAAAATATCTGGGCGACAGCTTGGACGGCACCAGATGTCTCGGGAGGAATCGGGCTGATAACCAGACCGCATCCCCGACTTGAAGGGATGGCAGATCTAGTCGACGGCGATTAGCTGCCCTCTTGGCTCGATCTTGGGCGGCCTGCAGAGCTATTCGAGCGAGCTGTTGACCCTTCTGAATACCATCGACTAGACTGTCTATTCCAGGACAATTGGCGGAGGACTTAGAGATGGACGGTTCAAAGGATGGATGAAAACCATAGGAACAGTAAAAAGGACTGGTCTTTAGTGCCGAATGACTGGCATTATTGTATGCATATTCAGCCAAGGGTAGGAGATCTCCCCAATCATCCTGTGCCGCAGAAACAAAACAGCGCAGATATGTCTCTAGTGTTTGGTTTAGGCGCTCAGTCTGCCCATTTGTTTGGGGATGATATCCTGAGCTAAGGGCTCTATTGATTCCCAATGATTGACAAATACCCTTCCAAAATTGCGAGATATATTGGGGACCCCGATCAGACACAATAGTGTTAGGAAGACCGTGTCTAGAGAATATTTCTGAAATAAATATCTTTGACATAAGAGCAGCCCCAGGGAGTTTTTGCAGAGGAATGAAATGGGCCATCTTCGTGAAATAGTCAATAGTCACCATAACGGTGGTGTAACCCGAGGACAACGGAAGGTCGACAATGAAGTCAGTGGAAATGACTTGCCAGGGCTTGTCCGGAATTGGCATACAGGTGAGTAAACCAAAAGGTGGATACCTGGGAGTCTTAGACTGTAGACAAACCGTGCATGCTGATACATAATCTTGGACATCCTTGGTTATCCCTGGCCACCAAAAATGACGAGTAGTCAGCTCAAGGGTGTTTTGATATCCTCGATGCCCGGCTGCCTTGGAGTCATGACACATGAACAGGACTTCTTTCTGAAGCGTCGGGGTCGGAATAAATACCTGATCCTTAAAAAAGTAGTATCCCTTCTCCTGAGTCAGCGAATGAGTCTCTTGTAAGTTCCTGCAGATTGGATCTAGACGTGCCGTTTCCTGTCTGACAATATGTAGAAAATCAGTCACTGTTGCCAGAAATGTAGCTTTAGGAAAGAAAGGCTCAGAATGGAACTTTTTGATAGGAGGATCCTTTCTTGAAAGCGCATCTGCTCGGAGGTTTTGATTCCCGGGAAGGAAAGTAAATTCTATCCGAAACGGTAGAAAAAAATGAGCCCAGCGAGCTTGTCGACTGTTAGTGGTATGGGCTTGTTGCAATACTTTGAGGTTGTGATGGTCGGTTCGAACCTCGACCGGGTAGGCCGAGCCCAGCAATAGATGTCTCCACTCCTCAAAGGCTCGCTTGATTGCCAGCAATTCTTTATCAAGGACTGAATAATTTATTTCCGAGGAGGAGAAGGTCTTGGAGAGATAAGCAACTGGTCCTTCTACTCCTGACTCGTCCTTTTGCAAAAGAATTGCTCCTAGAGCATGGTGAGACGCATCAGTCTCGACAATGAATGGTCGAGACTGGTCTGGGGTGAGCAAAACGGAAGCAGACGTGAAAAGATTCTTTAGTTCCGAAAAGGCTTTCTGCGCAGGGTCATCCCAAACGAAAGTCTTCCCCTTCTTCAGAAGACTGGTAATGGGAAGCACGGTCTCGGAGAATCCTGGGATGAATTTTCTATAAAAATTAGCGAACCCCAAAAATCGTTGGATCTCTTTGACGTTCGAAGGGGAAGGCCAATCTAATATAGCCGAGATCTTCCGAGGGTCCATAGAAATCCCCTGGGCAGACAGCACGAACCCAAGATACGTCACTTGGTTCCTGTGGAACTCGCATTTTGCCAGTTTGCAATACAGCTGGTTGGCCTTAAGTCGGTCTAATACCAAATTGACATGTCGGATGTGTTCCTCTATTTTCTGCGAAAAGACTAGAATATCATCCAAATAGACGATTACATAGTGAAGGAGTACATCGGCGAATAGATGGTCCATGAAGCGCTGAAAAACAGCGGGAGCATTAGCCAACCCAAACGGCATCACCCTATATTCGTAGTGACCGAATGGGGTCCGAAAGGCAGTCTTCCACTCGTCGCCAGGGGCGATGCGAATCAAGTGATATGCCCCTCGTAAATCCAACTTGGTATAGAGCGAAGCCCCTTGAACGGCTTCCAGAATGTCTGGGATAAGCGGCATTGGATACTTATCCGGGATGGTGACCTTATTGAGCCCTCGGTAGTCTATGCATGGCCGTAGTTCCTCTGTATCCCTTTTGGGAATGAAGAATAACGAAGCACCGGCGGGTGATTTGGACTCAGTTATAAGACCGTTTTGAAGATTAGTCTGAAGGTAGTCTTTGAGAGCCTTTTTCTCCGGTTGGGATAAGATGTACATTCGGCCAAAAGGTATCGGTTGATCAGGGAACAAATCTAAATGACAATCATCCCGACGGTGAGGAGGTAATGTAGGGTATTCTGGCTGAGAAAATATGGACTGAAATTGTTGATGACACCTCGGGATCTGACTGACCATCCCAATCGAGGAGCCTTCGGTTGGTACTACCATCATGGAAGGTGCTTGAATGCCAACAGATGATTGAGTAAGACAATGGGAAACACAATATTCGGAACCTAGAAACAAAGTTCCTGCCTTCCAGTTTATAAAAGGATTATGGGTTCGCAGCCACGGTAAGCCCAAAATAATGGGAAAATGAGCAGTTTTTATCAGGTCAAAAACTAACGTCTCCTGGTGGGTTGAAATTAGGCATGTAAGAGGAGTAGTCTGTTCTCGAATGGGTCCAGAACTAAGGGGACAACCATCCACCCCCTGAATGGGTGTTATACACGTCTTGGTGGATCTAATGATTCCATGCTTCGCAGCCCATTGGTCATCAATAAAGTTGCCAGCTGCTCCGCAATCGATCAATGCCGGAACCCCACGTAGCTCTAAGTCTGGTAATTTCAAGATCAGGGGAAGTACTAACATAGTGTGTTCCGTAATGTCCTCTTTAAGAGAAGTACCAAGTCTCTTTGGGGAACTCCTTTCAGGACCTCCTGCCGTGGTTCCCCTTACGACAGGGTCTTGGCGTTTCCCCGCATCGGATTCCTTGTCCGACGAGGAGGGACGACGGGACAATCCTTCAGCATGTGAGATGAAGCCCCACAGTACATACATAGGCCCTGACTCATCCGTCTTTCTCTTTCGCCCTCTGACAAAGGGCCTCTGGCCACTCCTATTTGCATGGGTTCGTCGGGTTTCTGGGATCGGGAAACCGGGGAAGGAGAACTAGAGAATAGTTGAGAGGGTTTCCCTCTCTTCTTCTCATGGAAGCGTTCATGGAGACGGTAATCAATCTGCATGGTGAGCGCAATCATCTCGGCTAAATTGGCGGGACGAGGAACCTTCGAGACTTCATCTTTCAGTTCCTCGGAAAGACCTCTGCGAAACAGCGTGAGGAGACCGTCATCCGGCCACCCTGTTTCAGCTGATAGCTGTTTAAATTGAGTCACGTAACTCATAAGATCTTTATTTCCCTGTTTTAAATCTAGCAGTTTCTCCTGAGTAGAGACTGAAATTTCCTGCCTACTAAACATAGACCGCAAACTGTTAGTAAAGGCTGGGTATGAGTCTAGAATGGCATTTTCTGAGGTGACTAAGGGTGTCGCCCAGGCCAATGCAGGGCCTGCCAAGTGGGATATCAGATAACCTACTTTGTCCTTATCAGAAGGGAAAAAACGTGCTTTGAAGGTAAACTGAACCAGGCAACTATCCAGGAACTCCTTGAGTTTGTGCGGGTTTCCGTCATACTTATCGGTATGCAAGGCATAAGGAGGAGTTTCTGAAAACGCTCGAGCGACCTGTTGTCTTAACTGAGCATTGTCTTGTTTTAGAGATTGCATCTCCAGAGACATAGACTGCATAGCAGCCATCAATTGTTGCATTTGTTGCTCCATCGGAGTCCACCGTCTGCACAAGAGCCTGTGATAGGATATTTCCTATATTTGGGCGTCGCTAACTATTACAATGCGTCCAATATGAGACAGAACAATTATGCAGTTCACTAACCTGGGCAGCGGGCGGACTCCGTACCAGCAACAAGGCAGATAGTGAAGGCTTCCCGGGAAACCCTGCTCCCTCCCAGCCGTTAGCTTCAGCTGAGGAGGAACCACAGTCCCCAGGGAAAACCCTCCGGGGAAGAAAAACCCTGTGTTGTAATGACAGGATACTGTAGACCTTCAGGATGAATCAGCCAGCTTCCCTTCAAAAGATCCGGTGCAGACGAAGCTGGTCCTGGACGGAAGAAAGGAGAGGTAAGTTTTCTCCACTTTCGATCGTCTGTTGTTGATACGAATAGCTATGTTAACTTACTCCGGGTATGGAGTTGAGAGATTCGAGAAGTCTGTGTAAAGTCTTCGGGAAGGGGGTGAGTCCTACGAGGAAAGAGAGAGAGTTTCCGGAAACCCGAAGCGGATGTTAGTATTTGAGCTAAGAATGGGGAGAGGATTGAAGGGAACTATAAACCCTCAAGACTCACTCTTTAGGTTGGAAGCGGACCTTAGGGGAGAGGAGGTGAGCGGACGGAGTACGGAAAATGGCCTAATGGAGGAAAGGGCAGAGAGCACAGTTAGTTAGATACAGAAAACTATAGATAGGAGGACGGAACATGAAACAGATTCCCTAGGAACGAACTTACGAAGCGCCGATCTGGAGAGTAGCGACGCATTTGCTTAACTTCCTGGTCGGGTTATATGGAGTCACATGATCGTCGCGGCGTGAAGGAAAACAACGTGCAACCTCTGCAGCGGGAGCTTCACAATCAGATTCAGAGGCGTCCGCCATCTTGGGTGAGTAGGAATGCATTGTGTTGTACACCCGATGCTGTCGCCAAAGCGACCACCGGTGCAAAGGTGTAACACACACCAAATCTGTTAGTTGTCTTCATGACCATCAGTCTGGCTTCAGGGCTGCCAGAAGCACGGAAACTGCTCTGCTGAACATCCGTGAAGACCTGCTCTCCAACACCCTGTGTGTCTTGCTGGATCTCTCTTCTGCCTTTGACACTATCAACCATGCCATCCTGCTCAACCGTCTCCGTGATAACCTGGGTATCACTGGACATGCTTTGGCGTGACTGATTTCTTTCCTCTCCGACCGACCCTCCCAGGTCCAACTTTGGTCCTTCCTCTCAGATATCTTTTTCTCCACCTGTGGTGTCCCCCAGGGATCTAACCTCTCTCCTTGGTTGTTCAAGCAATACCTGGCACTCCTTTCCCACCGCATTGCCGCTCTCTGCCCCAATTTTCAGTGCTATGCGGATGATACCCAGCTAATTTTCAGGCTACCCTCAGCCTCCTCCTCTCCTTCCCTCATCTCTGACTGTCTGTCTGCTATCCAGGAGTGGTCTGCCGCCAATGACCCCTGCCTTATTGCCAGTGAGACTGAGATTCTACTCACCGGCACACCCACTCCCTCCTTCCCTGCAGCTCTCTGGCCGACCTCTCTTGGCCCTCTTCCTGCTCCCTCCTGCAAGGCTAAAAACCTTGGGGTCATCTTTGACTCCACACTCTCCTTCTCGCCTCACATCTCTGACGTCTCTAAGAAGTCACACTACCAGCTGCACCACCTCAGAGGTATTCTTCCTTTCCTCTCCTTCCCCCAGATGCTCACCGTCTCCAGAGCCCTGGTTCTCTCTAGGCTGGACTATTGCAACAGCCTCTATCTAAAGCTGCCTGCCTCCACTCTCCGCCCTCTGCAAAACAGGACCGCAAGACTTGTCCTTGGCCTCAAGCCCAGGGATCGTATCTCTCCAGGACTGAAATCTCTGCACTGGCTCCCAGTGGCTGCAAGGATTACGTTCAAAACCCTCTGTATTGTCCACAAGGTCTTCTGGGGCCTGGGACTGCAATACCTTCAACTCTCTCTTCCCAAATACCTTCCTTCTTGGGCTCTTTGCTCATCTGCCTCCAACTCCCTCAGGGTCAGTCGCTTCTCCAAGCAATGAGTTGGTGGTCGATCTCTCTCTTCGACAGGAGCCTCTCTCTGGAACATCCTTCCTATCTCCCTGAAACTTGAGGAGAACCATTTCCGGTTCCGGAAACACCTCAAAACCTTCCACTTTGCTTCTGCCTCTCTCTCCTGCTGAAATTCCTGGCTGTTGCAACTGCAATGGTTACCTGGCCACCCTTTCTGATCTTGGGTCCAGGCCCCGCCTTTTGCACACATGTCCAGCCTCCCTGGCAACCCCCCCACTTAGGGACGGTTTTCTGTATCCCTATAGTCCCCCTACCAGCACTTATGTCTGCTCTTACCTTGCACTTGCCACCATCTGGCCACTTTTATTTATCTTATTCATTCTTCTATCCCATGTACTGCACTTTCCCCTCTCCCTTCCCCAAGGCACTTTTCCCTTCTCCCCACCCATGCACTTGTGAGATCTGAATGACACCTGGCCTAGTAGGATCGTTGTCTGTCTTCCAACTGTTTCCCCTCCCTTGCCTCGTCGCGCCTTGAAATACTTGTGTATAGGCACGTTATAAATGCCATATCATATCATACCAGGCACCCAGGGCCACAGTTTGCAAAAATGTGAAGAAGAAGACGTGTATTCTTACTCCTTCTTCTAATGTAAACATTTATCTTTTAGCCCCTCCCATTCCAGATATAAAGTCCTAGTTCTCAGAATCCATGTACTGTTTAACCAAGCCACTACTTATTGTGGGCCTGGAGGGTGGGATATAAGGAAGCTGTCAGGGAATAGTGTGACTTGGAGTAATGGCTAGATTACTTACTAGTAATCACCATTACTCATAGTCCTACTCAGTATCATTACAATTAACTTCACTCCAGCTGGCTTCTGGGAGGAGGCTCTGCCTCTCTTACATTGCCATAAAGCAGGCCTTGTACCGGCACACATCCGGATATATCCAAGCTACGCTAGCACACCTATGCAAACATGAAGCGCGTGTAGGACAAAAGGCCTGCAATGAGGAGTAGGACCGGCAGTAATGACAAGGTAATCAACTCCTTTTCCTCTCGTCTCCCCTCCTAGTCCCATCCAAAATATGTGAGGTCTAACAAAGCTGAAGAGGTACTTTAACATGCCTCAAAAGAGAAGATATCCCAGACATTTATCTTGCGCTTGTCATGACTGAGGGATCACCAGGCAAATTAGGACTAGGGGATGAACATGCTTAATACGTAACACAAATGGTCACAGGGCTTAAAGCGGGCGGGGTAGAAAAGTGGGAGACCTTAAAAAAAACCAAAAAAGGAGAAATTCCAGCTTTTTGGAGGGCCGTAGTGAGTCCAGTTCTGTGGAGTTCTGACTTTTGGTGTCCAAACAAGTCACTCTCAGTCTATGGGTTTTATGGTGTCACCTCTACATGCTTCGTGGTTGATTTGTGTCTTTCTCTTGACATCACAGTTGTTAGGAAGCTGAGATCTCTTTAGGTGGTCCACCCCACCTCCTGGTAACCGGGGGTCCTGGCTTACACCCTGGAATACTGGCAAGTGACTCTGCCATTGCCTTTTTCAGCACAGGTTGACAATGGCAAGCAGAAGGCGCTCCTTCTGCAGGACCTCCTAACTCATCTTCTTGGACCACATCTCTTTCTCTTCTATTGCCTTCACCCTCTTCCTTGTTGATGCCCCGCAATGATGGGTCCTCTTTTCCAACTCTCCTCTTGACTTCTGTTCTCCTCAGGTAGGTGTCTCTTACTTTTCACTCTCTGGATTTTCTTCTTCTCTTCCTGGTCTCATGTGGTATTTATGCATGGACCTTTCTTTTCTTTTCCCCTCTCTGGGATTCCCCCACCTTATGCTGCCTCCTTTGCTTTCTTACCATCCCTCCGCTAGTGTGCTGGCTCCTCTCTGGGCTCTCCCTCTTCCCCACTCAGTGACATCACTACCTACTTGTCTTTCCCATCTCTTTCCAAGATGTTCTGGCATTCTTTTTTTAATTCTTTTTTTTAACCCTTTTGCCGCTCCCCTCTTGACATGTATAACTTGTTTTGCCCTCCTACTTTTGCAATACAGTCCAACATACAAGTGGAGCTGTGATTATTTGTTTCATAAATACAAATGAAAACTTAGAGCAAATGATTAGATTGTTCGGCTGTCGGTTGGAACATTTTGACAGGGTTCTTTTCAGAACTAATGGGAACAGTGGGCCTGTCTTACTGTGGCCAGACTATCAATATTAGGTCAGATGTTCTTGTGACAACCAATCTCAGGTTTCCTTCCACTTCCACTCTCAAGCAATGTTTAGGGCCACATTATGAGTTTGCCGGTAAATGGTTGGTTAATTTGCTGTACTGATTTTCCACCAAACTCATTTGCCACTACCACAACTCGGTCACGTGGCATTATCATGGGGTTACTAGTGGGGGTGGGGTGATTTAAATCCCCATTTTTGGAGTCCATTGGAATCAGTGGGGACCTTTGGTGAATTTAGCATGAGGATTTGGCGCATGGTTAATTTGCCAATTTTTTTAGGTAAAGTGGAGCATTCACCGCCGGCTCCAAACTGGGAATTCGGCGGCACAGTAAAAGTGGTGGAATTTCCGTCCTTGCAAAAAAACTGGCAGTGACATCAATACCACTATTTATTTACAGCACTGCCAAACCCGCAATATGGCCCTAATAGGCTTCAGGTCTGCAAGTGCTAGAAACCCAATTTCACATAGCTTGAAGGAGCTGAAAGGTAACAGCACACTGGCTGCACGCTTCGAATAAACTGGAACATCTGCTGACATGTTGGGCAAGATTGTATGCAGTACCCTTCGGGTGCACTACAATAAGCTTGACCTCCTGGCAATAGGGACCCAACCTTTGGTACAAGTCTGAACTACACATGTTGGTAGGGTGGTCGAGCAGCCAGGCTTATCTCAAGAGGGGTCAATGTGAGCAGTAATGTTGTGACACAGTGTTTCAGAATACAGTTATCCAAATAAACACTTAGGGCCTCATTACCCGGTAGGCGGTGAGCCATGGCGCTATTAGTGCCATGGCTCATGCCGGTAAAATACCGGCACCGCCTTGGCGGAAAGGGGATTTACCGCCCCATTCCAAGGTTGGAGGGGCGGTAAATCCCCTTTCCGCCATTGCCCTTCCCCATTCCCATTTCTGCCCCCTAGGGCTCTATGGGAATGGGGAAGGCGCTAATTACGGCACCGCAATTTTGCGGTGCCGTAATTAGCTCCGAGGTCTCTTAGCGGGTTGGATTTTAACGCCTGCTAAAAGCAGGCGTTAAATCCCCCAACCCGCAAAGGGACCCCGTAGTAAGGCGGTATGGATTTACCGGTACCGGTATTTTACCGGTACCGGTAAATCGCTACCGCCATCCGTGTAATGAGGCCTTTACTCTCAACGTTTCTTGATAAAACAATTATTAATTTATTTCACAGTCACTTATATAAGACTTCATCAGAAAGGGAGCACAACATATAACACTTAAACATACTCCAAAACACACTTAGTTTCTTTAAATCTGATGACACCCATTGGGGATGGCACACAGACACTTTCTACACCCTCAGGTGACTTAAATAGCTAGGACACCGTGTGCATTGATTTATCACTGGTACATTTAGAGCAACATGGACTTTAGTGTAAAAGATGGAATAGAGGAAAGGTTAACAAGTAACTCATAAACAGAGAAGTACTTTTAAACACCTTCCAAAGCACAAAGTCAGAGGTAAAGAGGATTCTCTCAGGGAGCCAGGACAGCCAATGTTAATTGCACAATGTCAAGGGGAGCTGAAGATCTTCTTTGCAGGTAGGTAAAAAGTCTTGTACAATGTTTCTGAAAATGTTTGTAGAAATAGAACACTTGGAGGGCCACAAGTTGAGTGGCTTGTCCGGGGCAAAGCTTTAGCAACTCTACAAGGTAACCAAACAGGTCTCAATTGAGAGCAAGTAAGGCTACACAAGAAGAGGTACGTTCTCTTAAACTTTACAGTACCTCTAGTTAGAAGAAATGGTTCCAGCTGGCTTCTGTTCCTGTTAAGTTCTGCAGATCCTGTTATTCCTGGGCCGCAGTCATGGGGACAAGAGGGAGGACGCCTGGGGACTCCTGCTCTGTAATGGGACGGTTAGTGGCAGCAATTGGCGAACTTCGATTCAGCGGTTCTTCAGTGTTTCAGCTCCTTGCGTCTGACAGTAAATAGCATCACAGCAGTTCTCGAATACCACTTCAGACTTTCCTCGCATCTGGGGTCCAGCACTCAGTTGTGGTGACTCAGGTTTGGGTATTCCTGCACCAGGGAAGTCCGGAGGATCTTCCTAGTGCTCGGGTCTGACTTAAAAGCAATGCACACAATCTGGTGTTCCTCTCCCTGGCTCTTCGGTTCCAACAACAACTGCAGTGGATATACAACCAGCTTCGAGAGGTTGTCCAGACAGGCTTACTTTGGAGTTGATTGGTCCCACCAACTCAAAGGAGAAATCGTCCTTGCAGGGTTTCTCTAGTCGAGGCGAATTCGGAGCTTCAACACAGCAGCAAGGCTTCACCGGCAAACCAATGGTCCAGGAGTTGCAGCAGGCGTCTCTTCCAAGTTCTTCTTCGGATCCCTTCGTCCAGTGGTCGACTCTGCCTTCCAAGCCAAAAAGCCTCGCCTTATATGCAGGTTTCTCCCATTAATTCCAGCCTAGCTGTCAATCACACAGCAGGGTGGCTGTCCTTGCCAGACAGCCAGCCGGCCAATCATCTTTGGGTGCATTCCTGTAACCAAGGGTTAAGCACAGTGAGTTTCGGGTACCTCCCTCACTTCCTGCCCCTGCCAGACATACTGGTGCCAGAGGCGGACTTCACCCGTGAATCCTTGAGAAAGACAAAACAAACAAAGAGACCAAACCTGGTTTGGCATTCAGAGTAAATCTCAAGAAGAACCTTTCCAACAGAAAATGGCGAAAAAAGAAGACCGGGGCCATTTTGACGAAATGGGCACCCATGGGTGCCTTACCATCGCTGAGAACGCAGCCCGCAGTAAAAACACACAATGGTAGTAAAATGTAAACCACTGCCACCAGCCATTAATTGTAGAAAGGGTAACATAAAAATGTTACATGAGAAACTAGACAAAGGGGATACTAGGTAACCTCACCAGCACCCTATTGTAAGATCGTGTGTGCTGGGTCTAGAAAGTTACAAATTGTTAGTAAAGTCAATTTCACTTTACTGCTCTTGGAAACAGTAGTTTCACCAACAGAAGGTATCTGAACCATTGGGAAATCTAAAAGACTTCCCTGTGTCACTGCACTGAAGATGCTGCGTGACACCATGTAAAAATGATGGCTATGGAGTTTGTCAGTCTCCAAAGTCAGAAAGAACACAGAAATTAAATCACACTAACATTACATGAGAGATGAAAAGTCCTAAAGTCAAGCAAAAGAGCTGGGGTGGGGGGTGTCCTAAGGCAGAAGGGAATTAGCACATTTCTGAGAATTCTCCCTAACATGACACATTTAGCCAGAAAACCCCCGCCCCCAACAGTTACTTGATTGGGGATAGGCTCCTGGCTCTACTAGAAAAGGCTGAATCACCCAGTCAATCAATTGCAAGTGTCATCTGGAAAGTATTTTCCTTTGCTGGCGCTGGAAGGAATCGGGTGATTTGTGATTAGCTCTGCAACACCTGAAAGATCTAAAGCTCCAACTTATTCTTCAATGCTGATATTTTTACACTCGTAGCAAATGACATGCTTTCTGTGCCTTGGAGAGAACGGTTTAGTGAATTCAGCCTGGTGAAGATGTCAGCATGAGAAGCAAACAGGACAAGACAGCGTGAATCACACAGAGGTTCTTTCTGCTTTTGTGTTGCCGGAACCCAGGTGAAAGTGGAATTTAGAACCTTTACCTGGACAACCATCAGTGTGTGCTGGGTCTAGAAAGTTACAAATTGTAAGTAAAGTCAGTTTCACTTTAGTGCTCGTGGAAACAGTAGTTTCACCAAGAGACAGTATCTAAACCTTTGGGAAATCTAAGAGACTTCCCTGTGTCACTACACTGAAGGTGCTGTTTGACACCCTGTAAAAATGATGCCTATGGAGTTTGTCAGACTCCAAAGTCAGAAAGAACACAGAAATTAAATCACACTAAAATTACACAAGAGATGAAAAGTCCTAAAGTCCAGCAAAAGAGCCGGGGGTCTAAGGTAGAAAGGAATTAGCACATTTATGAGAATTCTCCCTAACACATTCCTCCCCCCCCCCCCAGACTAAGGGACAGGAGGATTTAATCCACTCCTGGATGAATCTTCTCACTCCAGTCGGTCATACTTTCTGGAGAGACCATCAGCATTTTGGTGATTACATCCTGACCTATGTTCTATAGTAAAATCAAACCCCTGAAGGCTGATTGACCATCTTAACAATTTAGGATACTCCCCCTTCATCTGCATTAACCATCTCCGTGGTTGGTGGTCTGTTAGAATGACAAAAGTAGATCCATACAAGTATGGTCTAAACTTCTTCAAAGACCACACAATGGCAAAACATTCACGTTCTGTGGTTGCCCACCTTGTTTCTCAGTCCTTCAGTTTCCTACTGATGAAGCAGATAGGATGTTCTCTGCCTTTCTCATCCAGCTGACTCAGAACTGCACCTATACCTGTATTGGAAGCATCAGTTTGTACAATAAAGGATTGGTTGTAGTCAGGAGCTCTCAAGACTGGAGCTTGACAAAGGGCTTTCTTAAGTCCTTCAAATGCCTTAGTGCACTTCTCATTCCACCTGACCTTTTTGGGGAATTTGGGTGAAGAGATTACATTCAAGGGAGAAGCTATGATCCCATAGTTCTCTATGAAGTTCCTATAGTAACCTGTGAGACCTAGAAAGGCTCTCCCTTGGGTTTGAGTGGTAGGGGTGGCCCAGCCGTTTGCAGCTTCAATGTCCTTATTTCACCTCCTCCTACCTCATGTCCAAGGTAGACTACTTTACTCTGACCAATGTGACATTTGCTTGCCTTTATGGTCAGTTGGGCCTGCCCAAGAGCCTGCAATACATATCCTAGGTGGTCAATATGCTCTTTCCAAGTAGGGATGAACACTGCAATGTCATCCTAGTATGCCATGCAGAACTCCTCCATCTCATTCAGAACATGATTTACAATCCTTTGGAATGTAGCAGGTGCATTCTTTAGTCCAGAAGCTTGAACCGCGGATTATTTGGCCTGGCATAGGCGGCGAGTAGGTGTTAAACGAATCTTCACGAGATCGTGGGTTACCTCTTCTTCCTGTAGACCGTGGAGTTGAGGTTGCCAGTATGTCGATGTATTGATGGCCGATGAATGGGTAGCGCGAGAAATTAGCCCAATCCCCTCCTGACGATATAGACAGGACGGCACTGAATCAACTCCCAACGCCACGGGTGGCACTTCTCAGAATTTGCGTGACGTCGGGACAGTGTTTCCACTGGTTGAGAAGGCTTGATGAAATCACCGATGATAACAGGGCTGAACTCAGGAACTTCCAAAAGGCAGTAAGGCACAGGTACCGGCAGGGCACAAGACAGGCAAAGGAAAGCAGACTGCAAGAAAAAGCAGTACTGACAGGAGAGTCCCCACTACAACTAGGAACCCAGACAGGACCTCCTCTACCCTAAACCAGGGATAGGCAAAGTATCAGCAATAAAGGGAAGAAAGGGTAGGAGGACCAGGAAGCAAGAAGGAAATAAGGAGCTGAGGCAGGACTAGGCAGAAAAAGGTAGAACAGGAAACTGGAGGACTGGAAAACGAGCGCCAGGACTCCAGCAGCGCATACACAGTAACAACCGCGTTGAGACGCGTTGTCCCTGTGTATGCGGTGCCCTTTTATGGCCCGGGGTCAAAGCGAGGCTTGGAACGCATGTTCCGACACTGCGCATGCGCGGGACGTCGAATACTGACGATCCGCGCATGCGCAGATCCTCGCAAGATGGCGGCGTCCAAGGCGCCCATCCGAACCACGGGTCGGCGTGAGGAGAGACGCCATCGCGGGTACAGCCTCCATGAAGGAGGAGACCGCTGCGGCCGTGGACCAGGGACCCCAGGACAGGTAAGTGGCGCCCACGAGCGAGCGCACGGCGTGACACCATACCCCCTCCCGGACAACCCCGGAGCACCGGGTTTCCAAGGATAGCGGAGATAGAAGTCCCGAACCAGGCGCGGTGCATGCACAAAAGAGCACGGTTCCCAAGTGCGGGCACAAGCAGGATAACCCTTCCAGCTGACCAGGAGCTGCAGAGCACCTCGCCAAATCCGTGAATCACATATCTCCTGCACCTCAAATTCAGGGACCCCCCGAACCAAGACCGGGGCAGGACGGGAACAGGCACGACCCATAACATCGGGCACATAGGGCTTCAAAAGGGAAACATGAAAGACAGGATGGATCCTCCAAGAGCGAGGCAAAGACAAACGAAAGGCAACAGACGAAATACGCTCTGTGATGCGAAAGGGACCAAAAAAGCGGGGAGCTAGTTTCACAGGTAAGTTGCGTACCGGTAGATTCTTGGAGGACAGCCAAACCATGTCCCCAACATGAAGGACAGGCTCAGGGCTCCGTCTCCTGTCAGCCTGCTCCTTCATATGTGCTTGTGCCGCTGCCAAGGTACCGGCCGCCAGACGATGTTGATCGCGGATCAGGGACACCAGGGCATCTGCAGATGGAACGGCACTGGAAGATGTTGGATGAACAGGCAGCAGTCTGGGATGAAGACCAGTAGAGCAAAAAAAAGGGCTGAGTCCGGTAGCCGAATGGACAGCGTTGTTGTAAGCTGCTTCCGCGGTGTCCAACCATTCCGACCAGTTGTCTTGGGTAGCATTGGCATAACAACGTAGGTATTGCTCAAGGGTCTGATTGGTACGTTCCGTCTGTCCATTAGTCTGCGGATGATAGCCGGAACTCAGGGCTCGCTGAATGTCCAAATGCCGACACAGTTGGCCCCAAAAGGAAGAGATGTATTGAGACCCACGGTCTGACAAAATCTTCTCCGGAAGACCATGAAGACGATACACCTCGTGTAGAAAACATCGTGCCATCTGGGATGCAGTGGACAGCTTAGGAAAGGGCAAGAAATGAGCAGTCTTGGTGAAACAATCCACCACCACCATTATACACGTGAAACCACCAGACAGGGGCAGGTCAACGATGAAATCCGTGGCGATGGTATGCCAAGGGTATGGAGGCGTAGGCGTGGGTTTCAGAAGACCAATGGGCCTTTTGCGAGGAATCTTGGTCTGGGCACATACAGGGCAGGAGTCCACGTAGTGCTTTACCAGTGTAGCCCATCCAGGCCACCAGTACTGTCGTGGAACCAGTTCTTGTGTTGTGCGGACTCCACGGTGACCACAAACGACGGAATCACGGCAATTCTGTAGAACGATTTTCTGGAGTTCCAATGTGGGAACGTACAGACGATCCTTGAAGAACAACAAGCCGTCACTTTCCCTAATGTCAGCACGTTGTAGTATCTGTGTTCTTGAGGGATCCGTTCGTGTGGCCTCAATCAACTGTTGGAGCTGGGGAGTCACCATCGATAGAAAATGTTTGGACGCTATCAGAGGTTCCGGTTCCTTGACACCTTCAACATTGTTTTCCAGAGACCGAGACAAGGCATCAGCCTTAGTGTTCTGGGAACAAGGAATGTACGTGACGGTGAAATCGAACTGTGAAAAGAAAAAGGCCCAACGAGCATGACGGGAGGTTCTGCATTGCAAAGAGCGCAGGAACTGTAGATTACGGTGATCCGTGCGAACCACCACCGGGTACCTCCCCCACCCAGCAAGTGATGTCGCCATTCCTCGAAAGCAGCCTTTATCGCCAGTAATTCTTTTTCTATCACTGCATAGTTTCTCTCGCTCACTGACAATTTCCTCGAGTAATATGCCACCGGGTGCTCTATTCCCGTGACTGCATCTTGCTGTAGTAAGACCGCACCAATTGCGTAGTCCGAACCACAAATGGTTTTACATCATCTGGATGTCTAAGAACAGGAGCCGACATGAAAGATCTTTTTAATTCCAGGAATGCCTCCTCGGCCTGCGTGTCCCAGAGAAACGGCACCTTGGTACTGGTCAGGCGGGTTAGACTGTTGGCCAGTTGAGAAAAGCGTGGAATGAAACGCCGATAAAAGTTGGCAAAGCCCAAGAACCTTTGAAGTGACTTCACGCCATGTGGCGATTTCCATTCTTGTATAGCTTGCAGTTTTGCGGGATCCATCTGTACTCCTGTGTTGCTGATCACATAACCCAGAAACTCCATGCTTTCCCTATGAAATTGGCATTTTTCAATTTTGGCATACAGGCCGTTGTGTATTAATCTACGGAGGACTTCCTGAACATGCGCCACGTGTGCAGTACGAGTGTCAGAAAAAAACAGAATGTCGTCAAGGTAAACCCAGACAGATATTCCAATAAGGTCAGAAAAGACATCGTCCATGAACCGTTGGAAGACTGCTGGGGCGTTGCAGAGTCCAAACGGCATCACCCTGTATTCGAAGTGACCAATAGGTGTTTTGAAGGCCGTCTTCCACTCATCTCCCTTCTTAATCCGTACCAAGTGATAGGCCCCTCTTAGATCCAGCTTGGTGAAGATCTGTGCTGATTTCAGGGATTCGATGATGTCCCGGATGAGTGGTAACGGGTACCTGTCTTTCCTCGTGATCTCGTTTAGTTGACGGTAGTCGATACAAGGGCGCAAAGTGCCCTCTTTCTTCTTGACGAAGAATAACGGGAATCCTGCAGGGGATTTGGACGGCACTATGTAGCCCTTGTTGAGGCAATCTGTAATGTACTCCTGTAGGATGCCTTTCTCGAGTTGAGTCAACGAATAGATCTTGCCGTGGGGAATGATCGCACCAGGCAGGACGTCAATGGAACAATCAAAGTGCCGATGGGGTGGTAGTGGTATGTCCTCAGGCTTGGAGAACGCCTTGTGGTATCCAGTATATTCATGAGGAACCGATTGAGTGGCACATAAACGAGCAGATACGTCAGCAGGATTGAGGGACTCCAAAATTGCAGGAAAGGTTTCGTGAAGTACACAGTCACGAGGACAACGTGTCGAAGAGAACACCAGGGAGCGAGCGGTCCAGTTGACCTGGGGATTGTGATACAACAGCCATGGTAAACCCAGCACTACCGGAAATGAGGGAGACTTGATGACGTCCAATGAGATTCGTTCGAGATGCCCTTCCACAGAGAGCCACAAGGGATCGGAGTGTTGACAAACCGGACCAGAAGACAAAGTAGAACCATCGATCACCTCGACCACTGTTGGTCGTTCCTTGTTATGTAAACGGATCCCATTGGCAATCGCGAACGAGGCATCGATGTAGTTGCCAGATGCTCCGCAATCCAGAAGGGCCCAGGTCTTCACACCCTTTCCTAGCCAGGCAACACCGACTTTCAGGATCAACAAGGGTACTGAGTTCATGGGAGGAAGGACGGATTCATAAGGGCGGCCCGCTGCTGCCTTCGCCTCAAACAACGGGCCTGTTAGTTTTCCTGTTTCTTCAGAGGACGTAGCGGACAGGTGCCTAGAAAATGGCCGGAACCACCGCAATACATGCATAAGTTCTTCTGTCGTCTTCTTTTCTTTTCAGTCTCGGACAACGGACCTCGAACGGCACCCAACTGCATGGGTTCTGGACCTACATCGGTAGAAACAGCGGGTCCGGGGTTCTGTGCTGGAAGAATTGGTTGATACCTGTCAGATCTGCGGCGTTCACTCCGTCGTTCGGTTAACCTGTGGTCAATGCGTAAGACTTGTTCCACCAATGCAGGCAACGTTTCTGGCTCCGGAATGTGCAGCAGTTCGTCTTTGTACTCCTCTCATAGTCCCCGACGAAACAAGGTTTTTTGAGTGATTTCGGGCCATTGTGAATCGGTTGCTAATTGTCGAAACCGACTGATGTAGTGGATTATGTCACCTGACCCTTGCTTGATCTCCATTAATTGATTCTGGGCCATGGCTGCCAAATTGGGCGGTTTAAAGACGTCCAAAAAGGCTTTCTAGAAGGCAGCGAAATCACCCAACAGAGGACTGTTGGTAGAGACCAAAGGTGCGGCCCAGGCGAGTGCATTGCCGGTTAGATTTCCAAGGATATACCCGATCTTAGCCTTGTCTTGAGCAAAATGAGTAGACCTGAATTGGAAATGGATCCGACAGTGAGTACAGAACTCTGCCACTCGACGCGGATCACCATCATACTTCATCGGAGTAGTGTAAGCCATGGAGTTCTCAGGCGGTGTGACAGGTTGTGCGGGATTAGCCAAACACCGATCCAACGCTTGTCTGAGGGTGTTGTTCTCCTGGCGGAGAGTGGTCATTTCAAGACGCATGGCACGCATTTCTTCACGTAGTTCCTGCATGTCGTCCATGTCGGGACTGGGGGTGAGGCGTCTCAATCTGTTAAACGAATTTTCACGAGATCGTGGGTTACCTCTTCTTCCTGTAGACCGTGGAGTTGAGGTTGCCAGTATGTCGATGTATTGATGGCCGATGAATGGGTAGCGCGAGAAATTAGCCCAATCCCCTCCTGACGATATAGACAGGACGGCACTGAACCAACTCCCAACGCCACAGGTGGCACTTCTCAGAATTTGCGTGACGTCAGGACAGTGTTTCCACTGGTTGAGAAGGCTTGATGAAATCACCGATGATAACAGGGCTGAACTCAGGAACTTCCAAAAGGCAGTAAGGCACAGGTACCGGCAGGGCACAAGACAGGCAAAGGAAAGCAGACTGCAAGAAAAAGCAGTACTGACAGGAGAGTCCCCACTACAACTAGGAACCCAGACAGGACCTCCTCTACCCTAAACCAGGGATAGGCAAAGTATCAGCAATAAAGGGAAGAAAGGGTAGGAGGACCAGGAAGCAAGAAGGAAATAAGGAGCTGAGGCAGGACTAGGCAGAAAAAGGTAGAACAGGAAACTGGAGGACTGGAAAACGAGCGCCAGGACTCCAGCAGCGCATACACAGTAACAACCGCGTTGAGACGCGTTGTCCCTGTGTATGCGGTGCCCTTTTATGGCCCGGGGTCAAAGCGAGGCTTGGAACGCATGTTCCGACACTGCGCATGCGCGGGACGTTGAATACTGACGATCCGCGCATGCGCAGATCCTCGCAAGATGGCGGCGTCCACGGCGCCCATCCGAACCACGGGTCGGCGTGAGGAGAGACGCCATCGCGGGTACAGCCTCCATGAAGGAGGAGACCGCTGCGGCCGTGGACCAGGGACCCCAGGACAGGTAAGTGGCGCCCGCGAGCGAGCGCGCGGCGTGACAGTAGGTATAAGAGGAGGAGATATGAAGGTCAAAAACAGGAGCACCTACTTGGACGGAATGTTATCGTTGCTCACTGTGGCAAAAAGGGCCTTTTTCTTCGGCCTTCATCGTCAACCAGCTTCCGCCGGCCGGCGAATTAGATTGGCTGAAAAAGGATTTAGTTGCTTAGCAACTAAACAACAGCCTCGATGTGGCGCTGCATTGCGCCCGCCATTTTGGGACCAGGTGGAACAAAGAATGCATGTAATTAGTGCACGCTACAACCACTATGGTTGAAATAAAAAGCATCCGTAATTCAGCAGTGTGGGTCAGCCTTACCATTGAGCATGCTAGCAGGCAGGCAAGAAGATTAGTCACCTGTCTAGTAGATTGAAGGGGGCAGCAGACTGCAGCGGTCCCTCAGTGAACAGCAGGCTGTTCAGGGTACTTGGCTCCTGCAGAGGGAGATGGGCTCCTGCCCTCTCACCCTTGGGTTTCCCCTTTGTCTCTTTCCTCTTGGAATTATAAGTTTGTTCTTCCCGTGGACTGGGTGTTATAGGTACCTCTGTAACAACCCATTGAGAGCCATCTAAAGCAAGCTCTTTGGCCTTCCTTGTCTGCTACTGCTTCCTTTTACTGGGAGGCCTGGGGGTGCTTGATACAACTCCAAGAACCTCTAAGTAATTCCCCAACATGACTCTCCCAGGCACCTCATTCTGAACACTGACATGTATTCCTATAGTCATATTGTTGCACTGGAAGATAACTGGTAGTAGTAGAACCATCTGAATGGGGCCCCCAGCAAGCTTAGTGGGACCTTTGGGTGCCTTAGCAACATTCCCAGGTTTAAAGGTTTCATCCACTACAGTAATGCTGGCCTCAGTGTCTCGAATGGCAGGGGTTTCCTGTCCATCAACAAGTACACTGTCCTTATAAAAATGATTTGGTGTTATCTGGAATAGAGTTATACACATCTGCATCTGCTGTTCCCACAGACCCAGGGACACTAAAGAAACACTGGCTGAGACTCCAATGGGATCTTCAGCCAATAGATGAAAGTTTCTGCTTGCCATATGTACCTCTCCCTCAGGGAATAAGTCTAAGAAGGCAGTGTGCACCCCTGAAGGTTTATCTTGCATCTGGGAGCCCCTTTCACATGGTCAGTAGACCCACACGCACAACATTTACCAAATGTTTTCTGGAATGGGGGTTTCCGCTAACCTCCCTCTGGTTTGGCACCAGAGGTTTCACTAGACTGACCTAGTTTCCTATATGGTTTACCCTTATGTTTGTGGCCCTCTTTTGGGTGGGAGGTTTTAGAATTATCTTTGTCATCTTTCTTGTTCTGCTTCCCCTCATCCTTTTTGTGTGTGGCCCCAGAATCCTTGTGAGTAGCCCTGTTGGCAACCCACAAGTCAGCAGCCTTTGTTAGCTTATTGGGATCAATCTCTTTTGAGTCAGCCAAATGCTGTCTCAGCTCAGGAGAGCAGGCATCAAAAATAGATTCCAACAAAAACAGATTTTTCATTCCTTCAAAAGTAGTTCCTCTGTAACCCTTAACCCATCCTTCTAACCAACCATCAGTCTTTTTGAGGGTCCTAAAGCTCTTAAGGTACTGGGAAGGAGTTTTCCCAAATCTAGCTATCAAAGCTAGTTTCACATTCTCATACTCCAATCTTTCAAGTTCCACCACCTCCATTACAGCATCAGTCGCAACCTGGGGAAGCCTAGACAAAAGCCAAGGAATCAGTTGATTCCCTGTGAGAACCTGAATCCCATGATTGAATTCAAAAGCACTCAACCAATCCAAAATATCAAGTTTTGCATCATACACACTCACTGCATCTTTAGACAGGCGAGGCCTCTTTGGACTAGAAGACAGAGAACTTTGGGATAGAAACATTTTCAAGAGACAATTTCTTCATTTCAAGAGCATGTTGCATTTTTAGTTACCTGAGTTTGATGTCCTGATGTTTGGCTTCAGCCCGAGCCTGTATTCGTTTGAATTCCAACTCAAGTCTATTTTATTCAAGAGACACATATTCTGGACTCAGTGATGGACTTTGTGGGGTCCCAGTGGACACAGGTTGAGGAAAAAGGGCAGGCTGAGGCAAAGAGGGGTTCCTATCATGGGACTCCTCTCCCTCTACTGACTCTTCTAAGACATTAGACTGAGACTCTGAACTATCATCCTCAATATCAATTTCCACATTTTCTGGAGTAGTAGGAGTTACAGGCCTACTATCCAACCTTTGGTGATCTAACAACCTTGTAATCAATTAATATTTCTTTCCTTTAACAGGGAGATTCCTGGCTTTGCACATTTCTTTGAGTTGTTCTACTGTTAGAATGAGCAGGGCTTCTTGCTTGAAGTTATCCACACTAGGCATGTTACAATTGCTATTTCTAGTGGAGCTTATCAGTGTGAAGGTTTTTAGTTGAACAAAAGTAAAGCAAACACACAATGTAACAACGCTTCAATAGATCCTCACCCCCGGCCACCAGTGTTAGGCCACAATTGTATGCAGTACCCTTTGGGTGCACTACAATAACCTTGACCTCCTAGCAACAAGGACCCAAACTTTGATACAAGTCTAAACTACACAGGGTGGTAGTCTGGTCGATCATCCAGGCTTATCTCAAGAGGGGTCAATGTGAGCAGTAATGGTGTGACACAGTGTTTCAGAATACAGTTATCCAAATAAACACTTACTCTCAAGGTTTCTTGATAAAACAATCATTAATTTATTTCACAGTCAGTTATATAAGCCTTCTTCATAAAGGGAGCACAACATGTAACACTTAAATATACTTCAAAACACACTCTTAGTTTCTCTAAATTAGATGACACCCATTGGGGATGGCACACAGACACGTCCTACATCCCCAGGTGACTTAAATAGCTAAGACAATGTGGACATTGATTTATCACTGGTACATTTAGAGCAATACTGAGTTTAGTGTAAACAATAGAATAGAGGAATAAAACAAAGGTTAACAATAACTCATAAACAGGCAAGTACTTTTAAACACCTTCCAAAGCACAAAGTCAGACGTAAAGAGGAGTCTCTCAGGGAGCCAGGACAGCCAATGTTAATTACACAATGTCAAGGAGAGCTGAAGATCTTCTTTGCAGGTAGGTAAAAAGTCTTGCACAATGTTTTTGAAAATGTTTGTAGAAATAGAACACTTGAAGGGCCACAAGCTGAGAGGCTTGTGAGGGGAAAGCTTTAGTAACTCTGCAAGGTAACCAAACAGGTCTCAACTGAGAGCAGGTAAGGCTACACAAGAAGAGATAAGTTCTTTTAGACTTCACAGTACCTCTGGTTAGAAGAAATGGTTCTAGCTGGCTTATGCTCCTGTGCAGCTCTGCAGATCCTGTTGTTCCTGGGCCTCAGTCGTGGGGACAAGAGGGAGGACGTCTAGGGACTCCTTCTCTGCAATGGGACGGTCAGCAACAGCAATGAGCAAACTTCGATTCAGAGGTTCTTTGGTGTTTCAGCTCCTCCCGCCTGACAGCAAATAGCAAGACTGCGGTTCTCAGATACCACTTCAATCTTTACTTGCATCTGGGGTCCAGCACTCTGTTGAGGTGGCTCAGGCTTGGTCAGTTCTGCATCAGGGAAGTCCATAGAATCTTGGGTCCAACTTAAAAGCAACGCACACAATCTTGTTTTCCTCTCCCTGGCTCTTCGGTTCCAACAGCAACTGCAGTGGAAATACAACCAGCTTCGAGATGATGTCCAGACAGGCTTATGTTGGAGTTGATTGGTCCCACCAACTGAAAGGGAGAAGTCGTCCTTGCAAGGCTTGCCTAGTCGAGGCAAATTCTGAGCTTCAGCACAGCACCAGGGCTTCACCGGGCAAACCAATGGTCCAGGAGTTGCAGCAGGCATCTCCTCCAAGTTCTTCTTCGGATTCCTTCATCCAGAGGTCGACTCTGCCTTACAAGACAAAAAGCCTTGACTTTTGTGCATGGTTCTCCCATTCAATCCAGCCTAGCTGTCAATCACACAGTAGGGTGGCTTATCTTGCCGGACAGCCAGCCAACCAATCACCTTTGGGTGCATTCCTGTAACTAAGAGGTTTAAGCACAGGGAGTTTCGGGCACCTCCCTCACTTCCTGCCTCTGCCAGACATACTGGTGCCAGAGGCTGGTGTTACGCTCACCTGGCTCCCACAGAGGCGTCGATCTGGACTGGACTGCCGCGGTCTCCACCAATGTGACGCGTAGGGCCGATATGACGGACTGGACTGGCCCGCCTAGCTTTGTTTGCTTGACCCGTAGGAATATTCTTCTGCAAGTGGGGAAA
This sequence comes from Ambystoma mexicanum, assembly GCF_040938575.1. NCBI lineage: Eukaryota > Metazoa > Chordata > Amphibia > Caudata > Ambystomatidae > Ambystoma > Ambystoma mexicanum. Next base: position 1,083,929,222 of record NC_090921.1, read on the forward strand.
GGGAATTAACCACCCGTGGAGTTGAGCGTAAATCCCCCCACCCCGCTGTTCTCCCCACTGATCACCTTGGATGTTCCCTCTTATAGTCTCACCTGATGATTTGAAAAGATGAGCTCTCCGTCCTGCATTGAGCACAGGGGCGCGTAGATAACCAGATGCTTCACTGGCTCGAAGGATTTGGTGAGTTCCAGGACAATATTGACTCCGATATTCCCGGCAAGACGCCGTAAGTATGTAGTTCGTAAGAGTTCAAATGCCTGACTTTCACTCTTGTCCGATTCCTTGCAGGTTGCAGCTTGACCCTACTGAAGAGTTCCTCGTGGCAACCAGTAATGTTCTGGTAAGGATTTGTATCATCCAACACAGTTCGATAAAATAATGTCCATATGTAACTTGTTGCTTTCTCCCTTATTCAGGCGCTGAGAGAAAGTATGAAGTCTCAGAGAATAATGCCTCCGGCGGTAAAATCAGGTAAGTCTTTTGTGGTGAGGAGGGTTCCCCTTGTTAGTCCCTTGTTTCACCTTGCTGTCCTTTTGTTTCCCCTTAGGGGCCGGGGTTCAGCTAGGATGCAGTGGAAGCTGCGCCGACCTGTGAAGAAGAATAGTACCCCGGTGGTAAAATCAGGTAAGTCTATGGGGGGTATTCCTCTGTGTATTCCCTTGGCTCACCTTGCTGTTCTTGTCTTCTCCTTAGGTGCCAGAGTGCGGTGGTAACATGCAGGAGGATGCAGTGAAATGTGAAGATGCTGCGAAGGCCGGTGAGTTCAGCGCGGCCCTGCAGTAGGTGAGGCGATGCGCATAAAATAACTTCTTTCTTCCAGCTTGAAGGCACGATGGATCGGGAATTCAGGTAAGGATCAAAGGTATTACTCTTGTTCTAACCTTTTCTCCTTCTTTCTCCCTTTTTCTAGGAGCTCCAAACTCGAGGCGAGCGTGGCAGAAGACTGGATGCAGACTTGCAGGCACGGTGAGCGTTACGCTGCTGGATGCAGAATAACGCGAAGCGTGTGCTGCTCTTCAGGCGTGGTTTAAATAGCCCCAAAGTATTCCCAGGTAAGTATTCCTCCCCAACCCCACCCGAGTAAAAAAATAGTCCTTAGGTAAAATAGTCCCTTCCAAGCCTCGTTTGGCTTGGAGCTCTTGCAGCATGGTCTGCATCAGGTAAGTTTTAATCTATGAGCCTGGCGCCTATGGCGCCAGGACTGCACCCAAATAGCCCCTAGCGGGGGTTGTTGGGCTTGCTTGGGGTAACTTGGTAACTTAATGCCTGCTTCCAGGGTTGCTGGTCTTGGTCTGGGTCCCCGGGGGTAGGCATCATGACAGCACTCCCCCCCCCAAGGCCCCTCCTAAAGTCATTCTTCCCTGTGGTTTCGGTTTGTTTGGGAAATTTCGGTGGAATTTTTTCACCAATCGGGGTGCATGAACATGGTCACTAGGTTCCCATGACCTTTCCTGTGGTCCGTAACCTTTCCAGTCGATTAAATAAAATAATTTTGACTCTATCAGCTTGGAGTCCAGGATGTTCTTAACTTCAAATTCGGGTTCTCCGTCTACAAGGATGGAGTCTGGTGGCTTGGTTAGTCTTGTCCCTGATTGTACTGGCTTCAAAAGTGACACATGAAAGACGGGATGAATTAGCATATTAGCAGGTAAATCCAACTTGACAGCCACCGGGTTGATAATGGCCTTAATAGAGTAAGGTCCCAAATATCTGGGGTAAAAGGTCCGTGTTCCCTTTAGAGGTATATGTTTTGTGGCTAACCATACTTGGGCCCCTATTTGGTATTGTGGAGAATCACTTCTATGCCGATCAGCATCTTTCTTGTATTTTTCTTTCGCTTGTTTTAAATGTGTAGTTGCTTCCTTAAAGGCTTGTGTAATCGTAGCGTGCAGATGGTCCACTGCGGGCATTTCTAAGTCTTGGGGTGAGTCAAGGTCTGAGGTTCGAGGATGGTGCCCATATAAGGTATAAAAGGGGCTTTGTCCAGTTCCAGAGTGTACTGAATTATTGTATGCATATTCGGCGATCCAAAGAATGTCTTTCCAATTACTCTCCATCTGATGTAACATACAACGCAGGTATTGTTCGAGAGTCTGGTTGGTCCTCTCTGTTTGACCATCGGTCTGGGGGTGGTGACTGGTCGATAACCTCACATCGATTTGCGCCAATTGACAGAATTTTTTCCAAAAATGTGAAATGAATTGACTGCCCCGGTCGAAGACCAACACGGACGGAAATCCATGTATGCGAACAATGTTTTCGAGGAATTCTTTGGCCAGGATTGAGGCTGAAGGTAGTCCTTTTAAAGGAATAAACTGGGCCATCTTGGAAAAAAGATCCACAATAACTAGAATGGTGTTAAACCCATTACAAGGAGGTAGATCAGTAATAAAGTCTAACGATAAGGTGTGCCATGGTGTAGGCGGAATGTCTAAAGGTTGTAAGAGTCCAGCTGATTTTTTCTTTTGACTTTTGTTTTGGGCGCAAATGCCACAAGACATCACAAATGATTTAATATCCTTTCGCCAGGTGGGCCAGCAGAATTGTCTTTTAATTTTAGCTTCAGTTTTTGCAATACCTGGGTGCCCCTCCATTAGGGTATCATGATAACGGGAAATGACTAGCTCTTGTAGTTCCTTGTGTGGCAGAAATAGCCACCCTTGGTAATAAGGCAGATCATTGGTGACAGAGTAGTCCGGGCCTTTCTTTACCTAGTCCTGCAGGGCTGTAGGATCAAAGAGTTGCTGGATCTTTACCTGAATGTCCTCTAGTGTCTGTAGAGTAGTCATGCCAAGAATACTTTGTTCGGAAATAATAGGTACTGGTTCTGGGTTCACTTCTGCCTCTCCCATCCCTATTCGGGATAAGGCGTCTGCTTTACCATTCTTACAACCTGGTCGATAGGTTATCACAAAATCGAACTCGGCAAAGAACAATGCCCATCGGAGTTGATGTGACGATTGGGCCTTGGCTGTTTTTAAATACTGTAAGTTCTGGTGATCGGTGATCACAGTAATGGTATGCCTGGCACCGAGAAGATAGTGCCGCCAAGCCTTGAAGGCGGATTTAATGGCTAATAACTCCTTGTCGGTAACCACATAGTTTAACTCGGGTGCCGAGAACTTTCTGGACCAAAATGCTACTGGGTGAAGCTGGCCAGTTTCAGGGTCCTTTTGAGACAGGACAGCTCCCATGGCTAGACTGGATGCATCAGTTTCCACTATGTATGGAAGTTCAGGGCGCGGGTGCTTTACCACAGGTGCAGACGTGAATTTCGCTTTCAGCGCTTGGAAGACATTTTCAGCTTCTTCAGTCCACATAAAGCGTTTATTTTTTCGCAAGAGTGCTGTGATGGGATGTACGACGTGAAAAATCTGGGATGAATCTGTGGTACAAATTGGCAAAGCCGAGCATGCTTTGTACTCCTTTAACTGAACTTGTTGATGGCCACTTAAGGATTGCGTCCACCTTCCGTGAGTCCATTCGGACTCCCTTTGGGGTCAGGATAAACCCAGGGAATTCAACTTCTGTGGCATGAAAAACGCATTTTTCTAGTTTTGCATATAGTTTGTGCTGGCGCAATTTGTCAAGGACTGCTCAGACGTGCTTCACATGGTCAGATACTGAAGAGGAGTATACTAGAATATCATCGATATACACGACAACACAAACATCAATGAGTTCACGAAGGACATCGTTCATGAAGTATTGGAAGGCTGCTGGTGTATTGCACAACCAGAAAGGCATCACCTGGTATTCGAATAACCCATACTCAGTGCGGAAAGCAGTCTTCCATTTGTCGCCCTCTTTTACACGTACCAGATGGTATGTCCCCCGGAGATCTAATTTAGTGTATATACAAGCATCCTTCACTTGGTCTAGTAGTTCAGGGATCAGAGGCAACGGGTATCGGTTCTCAACAGTTATCTGGTTCAATGCGCGGTAGTCTATGCACGATCTGAGGTCACCTTCCTTTTTGGGTACGAAGAACAAAGCTGAAGATGCAGGGGACTTGGATGGGCAAATAAAGCCATTGGCAAGGTACTGGTCTAAGTATTGTCGTAGGTGAAGGTTCTCAGGTTCCGTAAGGGCATAGATCCTGCTACAAGGGGTTTGTGCACCGGGTATGAGATCGATTTGACAATTGTACGATCTGTGAGGAGGTAAGGTGTTTGCCTGTTCCTTTTGGAAGACATCCTGGAATTCTTGGTATTCTGGAGGTAGTTGCATGACTGCTGTGGTTACTGTGGCCAGGCCTGCGTTCTGATTTTTCTTTGGGTAACAGGTTTGTGCACAATCTGGGAAGGTTATTCTTTTCTCTCGCCAATCAATACAAGGATTATGTGTTTCCAACCAAGGTATCGCCAGTATTATTTGGAACTGTGGGGCTTTGATTAGATCAAACACAATAGTCTCTCGATGCCCATCCTGACCCAATAATGTCATCTCTGCGGTGGAATGAGTTACAGGCCCAGAGGCAATTTCAGTTCCATCGACTGTGGTGATGATGACATCTGAGGTGGTTTTTCGGCAGAGAGGTAGATTCATCCTGGAAGCCAATTCCTAGTCCACCTAGTTTCCTATGGCCCCGCTATCAATGTATGCCCTAACTGCGTGCATACGCGATGGCTGCCCTGGATCTACGAGGACCATTGGTATGATTCAATGCGAGGTCAGAGTATCCTTCTTCAAGCTCGACAAGCGGACCTTTACGCTTGTCGGGCGTGGTCGTTTCCCGAGTCTGACTCCATATGGCTTTTATCAGCAGCTCCTACCACCTTCTTGGGTGGTTTTACAGGGCAATCCCGTAGAAAATGTCCAGAAGTTCCACAATATAGACAAAATTGCATTTGCCGTCTCCTTTCTCTTTCCTTCTGGGTTAAGGGTCCTTTAACCCCTCCGATTTTCATGGGTTCTGAAGCATCTGCTCCTTTGGGGTTAGCGTGGGTTTTGACCAATACCCGATTCTCAAACTTGGCTCGATCAGCCTTTCTGTTCTAAAGTCTGTGATCTAACTGGACCACTAAGTCTATATATTCCGCGCAGTCTTGAGGTGGGTTCACGACTTGAGCCAAGACATCCTTGAGTTCTCCTCGAAGCCCTCGATGAAATAACGTGATTCGTTTTACCTCAGGCCATCCAGTTTCCACTATTAACCTATTAAAGGTCACGATGTAGGATAGAAGGTCCTGGTTACCCTGTCGTAGGGACAAAAGTTCGTTATCCAGGGCTTGTCCTTGGAAGTGCCGGGCACATAGTCTTTCCATGCTAGTTTGAAAGCCCTGAAAATCCAGAAAAATCGGGTCATCCTGAGTAACTAGTGGAATTGACCAATCAGCTGCACTGCCGCTGAGATATGACAATACAAAGGCTACCTTGGCTTGATCGTTTGGGAAGGCTCCAGGTCTGCATAAAAAGTGCAAGCGGCATTGGTTCATAAACACGGCAAACCTTTTGGAATCTCCGGCAAAGCGTTCGGGTGGGGCTAATGGAATATGTCCTGGTAGGTTTATTTGCACAGGGTTACTCGATAACACAGGAGCTGGATTTCCCCTGGAACCAGGTAGGGGTGCTTGCCTAGCAAGATCATCAGTTTGCTCCTTTGACAAAATCAGTTCTCTCCTAAGAGCATTGGTTTCTTGACGGGCGGAATGCACTTCAGCCCTCAGTTCCCTTAGTAATTGGACCAATTGGTCAGTCTCTGAGGTATACATAACGCCTGGGTGGGAATTTTTGGGTAGGCTTCACGTTCTGTTACGCTCACCTGGCTCCCACAGAGGCGTCGATCTGGACTGGACTGCTGCGGTCTCCACCAATGTGACGCGTAGGGCCGAGATGACGGACTGGACTGGCCCACCTAGCTTCGTTTGCTTGGCCCGTAGGAATATTCTTCTGCAAGTGGAGAAAGGGAATTAACCACCCGTTTAGTTGAGCGTAAATCCTCCCCACCCCGCTGTTCTCCCCACTGATCACCTTGGATGTTCCCTCTTATAGTCTCACCTGATGATTTGAAAAGATGAGCTCTCCGTCCTGCATTGAGCGGAGGGGCGCGTAGATAACCAGTTGCTTCACTGGCTCGAAGGAATTGGTGAGTTCCAGGACAATATTGACTCCGATATTCCTGGCAAGACGCCGTAAGTATGTAGTTTGTAAGAGTTCAAATGCCTGACTTTCACTCTTGTCCGATTCCTTGCAGGTTGCAGCTTGACCCTACTGAAGAGTTCCTCGTGGCAACCGGTAATGTTCTGGTAAGGATTTGTATCAAAACAGTTCGATAAAATAATGTCCATATGTAACCTGTTGCTTTCTCCCTTATTCAGGCGCTGAGAGAAAGTATGAAGTCTCAGAGAATAATGCCTCCGGCGGTAAAATCAGGTAAGTCTTTTGTGATAAGGAGGGTTCCCCTTGTTAGTCCCTTGTTTCACCTTGCTGTCCTTTTGTTTCCCCTTAGGGGCCGGGGTTCAGCTAGGATGCAGTGGAAGCTGCGCCGACCCATTTAGAAGAATAGTACCCCCGGTGGTAAAATCAGGTAAGTCCATGGGGGGTATTCCTCTGTGTATTCCCTTGGCTCACCTTGCTGTTCTTGTCTTCTCCTTAGGTGCCAGAGTGCGGTGGTAACATGCAGGAGGATGCAGTGAAATGTGAAGATGCTGCGAAGGCCGGTGAGTTCAGCGCGGCGCTGCAGCAGGCGAGGCGACGCGCATAAAATAACTTCTTTCTTCCAGCTTGAAGGCGCGATGGATCGGGAATTCAGGTACGGATCAAAGATATTACTCTTGTTCTAAACTTTTCTCCTTCTTTCTCCCTTTTTCTAGGAGCTCCAAACTCGAGGCGGGTGTGGCAGAAGACTGGATGCAGACTTGCAGGCACGGTGAGCGTTATGCTGCTGGATGCAGAATAACGAGAAGCGTGTGCTGCTCTTCGGGCGTGGTTTAAATAGCCTCCAAAGTAGTCCCAGGTAAGTATTCCTCCCCAGCCCCACCCGAGTAAAAAAATAGTCCTTAGGTAAAATAGTCCCTTCCAAGCCTCGTTTGGCTTGGAGCTCTTGCAGCATGGTCTGCATCAGGTAAGTTTGCAGCATGGTCTGCATCAGGTACGTTTTAATCTATGAGCCTGGCGCCTGTGGCGCCAGGACTGACTCTCCATATGAGCCTGGCGCCATCGGCGCCAGGACTGCACCCAAATAGCCCCTAGCGGAGGTTGTTGGGCTTGCTTGGGGTAACTTGATGCGTGCTTCTGGGGTTGCTGGACTTGGTCTGGGCCCCCGGGGGTAGGCATCATGGCAGCTGGCTTCACCTGTGAATCCCGCCAAAGACAAAACGAACAAAGAGACCAAACCTGGTTTGGCGCGCAGAGTAAGGGCCTCATCACAACTTTGGCAGTAACCCTTAAATCCGGGGTCGCGCTATTACCGCCAGATTTAAGGGTCCGCCAAATCAGGGCTTCGGTGGACTTCTCCTCAGCTCTGAGCTGGGGGGAAATCCACCGAAAATTCACGCTATTACCGCCGGCGGGAAATCCGCCGGCAGTAAGAGCGTGAAAATTCCCCATTGAGCCCAATGGGGAATGGGGCATTCCCGAATGGGCTCAGTGGGGATTGGGGAATTCCATTACCGCCAAACCCGTGATCCAGCGCTAATAGCGCTGGGGGATTTGGCGGTAGGGCTAATACCACCGGCGGTAATACCGCCGGCGTTACCGCCCAACTCCTGATGAGGCCCTAAATCTCAAGAAGGACCTTTCCAATAGAACATGAGAACATGGTGAAAAAAGAGGACACCGGCTATTTTGACGAAATGGGCACCCATGGGTGCCTTATCATGGCTGCGAACGCAACCCGTGGTAAAAACACAATGGTAGTAAAACGTAAACCACTGCCACCAGCCATTAATTGTAGAAAGGGTAACATAAAAATGTTACATGAGATACTAAACAAAGGGGATACTAAGTAACCCCTCCAGCACCCTATTGTAAGATCGTGTGTGCTGGGTCTAGAAAGTTACACATTGTAAGTAAAGTCAATTTCACTTTACTGCTCTTGGAAACAGTAGTTTGACCAACAGAAGGTATCTGAACCATTGGGAAATCTAAAAGACTTCCCTGTGTCAATGCACTGAAGATGCTGCATGACACCATGTAAAAATGATGGCTATGGAGTTTGTCAGACTCCAAAGTCAGAAAGAACACAGAAATCAAATCACACTAAAATTACATAAGAGATGAAAAGTCCTAAAGTCAAGCAAAAGAGCTGGGGGAGGGGGTCCTAAGGCAGAAGGGAATTAGCACATTTCTGTGAATTCTCCCTAACATGACACATTTAGCCAACCCCCCCCCCCCAACAGTTACTTGATTGGGGGATAGGCTCCTGGCTCTGCTAGAAAAGGCTGAATCACCCAGTCATTCAATTGTGTGTCATCTGGAAAGGTATTTTCCTTTGCTGGCGCTGAAAGGAATCGGGTGATTTGTGATTAGCTCTGCAACACCTGAAAGGTCTAAAGCTCCAATTTATTCTTCAATGCTAATATTTTTACACTCCTAGCAAATGACATGCTTTCTGTGCCTTGGAGAGAACGGTTTAGTGAATTCACCCTGGTGAAGATGTCAGCATGAGAAGCAAACAGGACCAGACAGCGTGAATCACACAGAGGTTCTTTCTGCCTTTGTGTTGCCGGAACCCAGGTGAAAGTGGAATTTAGAACCTTTACCTGGACAACCATCAGACCCCTTTGTGAGACAACAAAGCATCACTTTCTGCTCCCATTTATGAACATAATGTGGCAAAGAGCCAAGCTCTTGTGGAGTGCATCTTAATAACACGATCAGTCTTTACCAGGAAAGGCAGCGACTCTGAGTTCATGGCCCATGTTTCAGGCAGCCAAGACTTCCCGGTATATCATGCACTGTGTCCACACAATATGTTGAGCCACTGCAAACACTCTGGCTTTTAAACCTGCCCTGGCACTACACAGTGAAGCTACCAACACAGGCATCCCACTACAAGCTGTGGGAAGTTAGGCAGTGCTTAAGAATGTTAAAGTGTTTGGATGCAATTGCTGCTTGGACTTGGATTGGCTTGCAAAACAAACATTGGCAATATTTCAGCTCCATGAACATGTCTGAAATATGTAGTCAAGTTAGTTTCCTTTGGTATGTTTGAGCCCTCATCCAACTGTAGGGCACATTGACTGGATTCCAAATGCCAGCCTTCACTGTGACTGTGTTGCATTGATGTCTGGGGACAGGTCAGCGATGCAGCAGCAAGTGTGGTGCTTGACAGCTGGATTGTTTTGCATTTCTCTGCTGCACTGTCCCCAAACATTATCTTGTTCACAGGGAGTTTTGTTGGCAGAAGCACTTTCTCACCATCTGTAAAAGGTTCTAGCCAAGGTAGTACAGAATGAGATTATGATGCTTTCAAATGATTTGCTGGCAGGGAGGCCACATTGTTTGATGTGTCTTTCTGCTTTGTTATGCCTTGCAACTGCTGTGCAAATAAATGCCTGCACTTTTTGTCAGATCACCTTTTTTGTTCCCAAACGGCCCTTTGATTGTGTCTTTTCTTCTCCACCAACAGCCATCAGCATGAAACCACCCTCCTAATAACAGTCATTATATATCTGTGTTTTATTTCTGTATCCAGCTCTCCTTATGCATTTTGTTTGAGAACATTACCATCTTTGGGCACTAGGAAATCCTACATCTCACAAAATCTGTGAAAACCTTCCCATATTAGATTACACCACCAAGATTCATAAATTTAACGTAGCCAATTTAAAAATCCTGTCAAGTTTTAAAAGGTTTTAAATGCAAAGAAAAGATTTTAAATGCTGATTGATTTTTTAGAGAAAAGCTACACGAAATTGGTTTAAAAATGCTAAAGTCCCAAAAAGTTACACCTAAAATAAAAAAAAAACCAGCACTCAAAAGATACAAGAGATTCCTCAAATGACAAGTGCTCTCCAGGCCTTTGAGCTACTGTTTTAACCCATGCGGTGCTACAGCACGTCGTGGAGTAGAGGGTGCAGATGCCAAATGAAGGTGCATGTGGCACACAGCCAATGCAATCCTTCAACACTTTAGTCATCAGTCATACACATTAAAATCAAATTCAGGTCTGCCTGCAGGACTTGAGCACGTTCTTCTGCTGCTGGAGAATGAAGATTGTCCAGGCTTAACAGCTCAGGCAGTATTGATTCTATTAAAGACAAGGAGGCGAGCATTATGCTTTACTTCTTTATTTACTGCTCCCACAGCAATTCAACATAAAAAACAATTTTTTTCTTTTTCTTTTATTTTTTTTAACTTGGAAACCTTGTTTTGTTCTTCCAGACTCTCTGGATGTTTCCCCTAAACATAGGGGTACCACAGTTTGAATAAATTAACAATAAGGGGTCGATTCATGGAATTAATGTGCGCCGAAAATTCCCGCGCAGAGGTGGCAAAACGTGCGATTCGCAGTAAAATTGCGAAAATCGCAGTGCAAGTGCGAAAATCGCAGGGAAACCAGCGCACATCGATTCATGGGTCCGTGCGCGAGAAAAACATTGGATGTGCGCTACAAATGTGCGCCGCGCACGCCGGCACACAGGTCATCGAACAGCGTGCGCCACGGCCACTGCGAAATCGCACATAGCGCGGCGCACATCACAACAGTAGGCGGAACACGGGGCGTAACACTCGGAATGGGAAACAACGCGTGAAAATATGGGCGTCACGGGGGAAGTACAAGAGGCAAGTGCGCGGAACACCCACACGCTCGCCTACAACCCGTATTCATGGAATCGAATAGGGCAAACCAGCGCACGGTCAAAGACGCGCACAGGGCCAAACAAGAACGCCACAAGAAAGCAGATGGTAGCGCCCCTGCGCCTGAAAAAAATGTGCGCCAAAAAGTGCGCTAACAAAAAGCACCCATATACAGCCATGATGAATGGTCCATACAGTGGCCCTCTAGGACAAATGAGGTGCAAAGGGGTACCGACAAACACGGACACCCGCTGGGTGAAAAATAGCGTGTGCGTGTGTTCCTGGGTGCGCGGGAAGTTCCACACGCGATTGGCCTGGGTACGTGTACTTCGGGGTGCACGGGAAGTTCCACACGCGCTTAGCCTGGGTATGTGTACTACGGGGTGCGCAGGAAGTTCCACATGCGATTAGCCTGGGTACGTGTGTTTCGGGGTGCGTGGGAAGTTCCACACGCGATTGGCCTGGTTACGTGTACTTCGTGTGTGGAACTTCCCGTGCACCCCGATTAGCCTGGGTACGTGTACTTCGGGGTGCGCGGGAAGTTCCACACACGATTGGCCTGGGTACGTGTACTTCGGGGTGCGCGGGAATTTCCACACGCGATTGTCCTGGGTACGTGTACTTCGGGATGCGCGTGAAGTTCCACACGCGATTGTCCTGGGTACGTGTACTTCGGGTGCTGGGAAGTTCCACACGCGATTGGCCTGGGTACGTGTATTCCGAGGTGCGCGGGAAGATTCACACGCGATTTCAGCAGGGTACGTGTATTTCGGTGGTGCCGGGGAATGCTACACGTGATTTGGCCGTGTGGGTCCTCCCAGGTGTTCCCTCTACACCCTCCACAGCCCCTGCAGGCAGCCCACACCACAGGGGACTACCCTGCACCCCTGCTCATGTCCCACAGGCAACCCATCCACCATGGCCATGCCCACCAGCCAACCCACATGTCACCTTGCACTACTGATCACCAACACATGTCTCCCAGCACCCCCACCCCCCAGCATCCAGGGGCAGCCTCCACCAGGCCCCCACTCATGTCCCCCTGCACCCCACCCCCCAGCAGTGCAGGGGCAGCCTCCACCAGGCCCCCACTCATGTCTACCACCCCCCCACCCCCCAGCAGTGCAGGGGCACCCTCCACCAGGCCCCCACTCATGTCCCCCTGCACCCCCACCCCCCAGCAGTGCAGGGGCAGCCTCCACCAGGCCCCCACACATGTCCCCCTGCACCCCCACCCCCCAGCAGTGCAGGGGCAGCCTCCACCAGGCCCCCACTCATGTCCAACTCATGTCTCCCACCACCCCCACCCCCCAGCAGTGCAGGTGCACCCTCCACCAGGACCCCACTCATGTCTACCACCACCCCCATCCCCCAGCCACCAGGGGCACCCTCCACCAGGCCCCCACTCATGTCTCCCACCACCCCCACCCCCAGCAGTGCAGGGGCACCCTCCACCAGGACCCCACCCATGTCTACCATTACCCCTACCCCCAGCAGTGCAGGGGCAGCCTCCACCAGGGCCCCACTCACGTCTCCCACCAACCCCACCCCCCAGCCACCAGGGGCACCCTCCACCAGGCCCCCACTCATGCCTCCCACCACCCCCACCCCCCAGCAGTGCAGGGGTACCCTCCACCAGGCCCCCACTCATGTCTCCCATCACCCCCACCCCCAGCCACCAGGAGCACCCTCCACCAGGCCCCCACTCATGTCTCCCATCACCCCCACCCCCCAGCCACCAGGGGCACCCTGCACCAGGCCCCCACTCATGTCTCCCACCACCCCCACCCCCCAGCAGTGCAGGGGCAGCCTCCACCAGGCCCCCACTCATGTCCCCCTGCACCCCCACCCCCCAGCAGTGCAGGGGCAGCCTCCACCAGGCCCCCACACATGTCCCCCTACACCCCCACCCCCCAGCAGTGCAGGGGCAGCTTCCACCAGGCCCCCACTCATGTCTACCACCACCCCCACCCCCAGCAGTGCAGGGGTACCCTCCACCAGGCCCCCACTCATGTCTCCCATCACCCCCACCCCCCAGCAGTGCAGGGGCAGCCTCCACCAGGCCCCCACTCATGCCCCCTGCACCCCCAAACCCAGCAGTGCAGGGGCAGCCTCCACCAGGCTCCCACACATGACCCCCTGCACCCCCACCCCCCAGCAGTGCAGGGGCAGCCTCCACCAGGCCTCCACTCATGTCTCACACCACCCCCACCCCCCAGCCACCAGGGGCACCCTCCACCAGGCCCCCACACATGTCCTCCTGCACCCCTACCCCCCAGCAGTGCAGGGGCAGCCTCCACCAAGCCCCCACTCATGTCCAACTCATGTCTCCCTGCACCCCCACCCCCCAGCCACCAGGGGCACCCTCCACCAGGCCCCGACTCATGTCTCCCACCACCACCACCCCCCAGCCACCAGGGGCACCCTCCACCAGGCCCCCACTCATGTCTACCACCACCCCCACCCCCCAGCCACCAGGGGCACCCTCCACCAGGCCCCCACTCATGTCCAACTCATATCTCCCATCACCCTCACCCCCCAGCAGTGCAGGGGCAGCCTCCACCAGGCCCCCACTCATGTCTCCCATCACCCCCAGCCCATAGCAGTGCAGGGGCAGCCTCCACCAGGCCCCCACTCATGTCCCCCTGCACCCGCACCCCCCAGCAGTGCAGGGCAGCCTCCACCAGGCCCCCACTCATGTCCCCCTGCACCCCCACCCCCCAGCAGTGCAGGGGCAGCCTCCACCGGGCCCCCACACATGTCCCCCTGCACCCCCACCCCCAGCAGTGCAGGGGCAGCCTCCACCAGGCCCCCACTCATGTCTCCCACCACCCCCACCCCCCAGCCACCAGGGGCACCCTCCACCAGGCCCCCACTCATGTCTACCACCACCCCCACCCCCCAGCCACCAGGGGCACCCTCCACCAGGCCCCCACACATGTCCCCCTGCACCCCCACCCCCCAGCAGTGCAGGGGCAGCCTCCACCAAGCCCCCACTCATGTCCAACTCATGTCTCCCTGCACCCCCACCCCCCAGCCACCAGGGGCACCCTCCACCAGGCACCCACTAATGTCTCCCACCACCACCACCCCGCAGCCACCAGGGGCACCCTCCACCAGGCCCCCACTCATGTCTACCACCACCCCCACCCCCCAGCCACCAGGGGCACCCTCCACCAGGCCCCCACTCATGTCCAACTCATATCTCCCATCACCCCCACCCCCCAGCAGTGCAGGGGCAGCCTCCACCAGGCCCCCACTCATGTCTCCCATCACCCCCACCCCCCAGCAGTGCAGGGGCATTCTCCACCAGGCCCCCACTCATGTCCCCCTGCACCCCCACCCCCCAGCCACCAGGGGCACCCTCCACCAGGCCCCCACTCATGTCTACCACCACCCCCACCCACCAGCCACCAGGGGCACCCTCCACCAGGCCCCCACTCATGTCTACCACCACCCCCACCCCCAGCAGTGCAGGGGCAGCCTCCACCAGGCCCCCACTCATGTCCAACTCATGTCTCCCTGCACCCCCACCCCCCAGCCACCAGGGGCACCCTCCATCAGGCCCCCACTCATGTCTCCCACCACCCCCACCCCCCAGCAGTGCAGGGGCAGCCTCCACCAGGCCCCCAACCATGTCTCCCACCACCCCACCCCCCAGCCACCAGGGGCACCCTCCACCAGGCCCCCACTCATGTCTCCCATCACCCCCACCCCCAGCCACCAGGGGCACCCTCCACCAGGCCCCCACTCATGTCTCCCATCACCCCCACCCCCCAGCCACCAGGAGCACCCTCCACCAGGCCCCCACTCATGTCTCCCACCACCCCCACCCCCCCAGCAGTGCAGGGGCACCCTCCACCAGGCCCCCACTCATGTCTCCCACCACCCCCACCCCCCAGGGGCACCCTCCACCAGGCCCCCACTCATGTCTCCCATCACCCCCACCCCCCAGCCACCAGGAGCACCCTCCACCAGGCCCCCACTCATGTCTCCCACCACCCCCACCCCCCCAGCAGTGCAGGGGCACCCTCCACCAGGCCCCCACTCATGTCTCCCACCACCCCCACCCCCCAGGGGCACCCTCCACCAGGCCCCCACTCATGTCTCCCACCACCGCCACCCCCCAGCAGTGCAGGGGCACCCTCCACCAGGCCCCCACTCATGTCTCCCACCACCCCCACCCCCCAGCCACCAGGGGCATCCTCCACCAGGCCCCCACACATGTCTACCACCACCCCCACCCCCCAGCAGTGCAGGGGCAGCCTCCACCAGGCCCCCACTCATGTACAACTCATGTCTCCCTGCACCCCCACCCCCCAGCCACCAGGGGCACCCTCCACCAGGCCCCCACTCATGTCTCCCATCACCCCCACCCCCCAGCCACCAGGGGCACCCTCCACCAGGCCCCCACTCATGTCTCCCTGCACCCCCACCCCCCAGCAGTGCAGGGGCAGCCTCCACCAGGCCCCCACTCATGTCCAACTCATGTCTCCCTGCACCCCCACTCCCCAGCCACCAGGGGCACCCTCCACCAGGCCCCCACTCATGTCTCCCGCCACCCCCACCCCCCAGCCACCAGGGGCACCCTCCACCAGGCCCCCACTCATGTCCAACTCATGTCTCCCATCACCCCCACCCCCCAGCAGTTCAGGGGCAGCCTGCACCAGGCCCCCACCCATGTCTCCCATCACCCCCACCAGTGCAGGGGCAGCCTCCACCAGGCCCCCACTCATGTCTACCACCACCCCCACCCCCCAGCAGTGCAGGGGCAGCCTCCACCAGGCCCCCACTCATGTCTACCACCACCCCCACCCCCCAGC
Organism: Ambystoma mexicanum; assembly: GCF_040938575.1. Classification (NCBI taxonomy): domain Eukaryota; kingdom Metazoa; phylum Chordata; class Amphibia; order Caudata; family Ambystomatidae; genus Ambystoma; species Ambystoma mexicanum. Next base: position 1,083,944,791 of record NC_090921.1, read on the forward strand.
CGTGCGATTTGCCTGGGTACGTGTATTCCTGGTGTGCGCGGGTAGTCTCCCATGCGATACTATCAGGGTACGTGTACTATGGGTCCGCGTGAACTTCCATACGCGATACCAGTGGGCTACGTGTTTTACGGGGTTCGCGGGAAGTTCCACACGCGATTGCCCTGGGTACGTGTATTTCGGGGTGCGCGTGAACTTCCACATGCGACTGGGCCTGTGAGAGTGGGGTACGTGTATTCCAGGGGTGGGCGGGAATATTTACTCGCGACTGGGCCTGCGAGAGCGTGTTACGTGTATTCCTGGGATGGGCGGGAAGATTCACACGTTCGCCTACGACACGCCGAAAAATAAATGGTCCAATCCTGAAACACGTACGCCAGCATGAAGCAGGCGTACGTCGACCCGCGCAGCATAAAAGTGCGCGCAAACAACAAACAAGCTCAGACGCCAGGATGAATATACCGTTCCTAGCAGCAGTGGCCGTGGGTTACCAAAGGAGGAGGAGGGGGATAGTGAGGGCCCGAATTTTCACTCCCAGAACCAGCCTTTTTGGGATGCCTGATTACCAGGTATATGGGAGGTACAGGTTTCCACCACACATAATACTGGACTTGGTCAGTGAGTGGGAGGATGACCTCACATCACCCACCCTGTGCTCCCAAGCACTCAGCCCCATGGAGAAGGTCCTCAATGTACTGCACTTCTTGGCCACAGGATCATTTCAGCGGACAAGTGCCATAGTGGGTGGGGTGTCACAGGCCACGCAGTCACGCTGCCTACACCAGGTCTTGAACATCATCACTGCACGCCCATCAGTCCGTAGGCACATATACCTGCCCAGGACACCTGCCGCCCTCGATTTCTACGGTGTGGCACAATTCCCCAAAGTGCTAGGTGCCATTGACTGCACGCATGTGGCACTATGTCCCCCCAGGGCATCTGAGCACATCTATAGGAACCGCAAGCACTGGCATTCCATCAACGTGCAGGTAGTATGTAATGCCAAGGGAATCATCACCTCAGTATATGCCAACTATCCAGGGTCCACCCACGACAGCTTCATTTACCGAATGTCTACCCTAAGCCGGGACCTAGAAGCTGGGCGGCATGGCGATACATGGCTGCTTGGTGAGTATGAATGCCACTGCACATGCATGCATGTCAGATGCAGAGTTATGTCACTACCCCACTAATGATACCCATCACCTCCTCACCAGGGGACAGTGCCTACCCTCTGAGCACCCACATGATGACGCCAATTCGGAACCCCATCACGCCTCCAGAGGTAAGATACAACACAGCCCATATTGCAACCCGGGGCATAGTGGAGCGCACATTCGGAGTGCTCAAGTCACGCTTTCGCTCCCTTGACCGTTCTGGCGGGCAGCTGCTATATGCGCCCCCAGTAGTGTGCAGGATCATAGTGGCAGCATGTGTCCTGCACAACAATGTTGCAACACGCCGGGGCCTGGCTGTGGACATGGTGGTGCCCCCACATCCCCAACCACATGCACGCCCGCTGCGCATGGGAGGGGAGAGGGCACGGGGTGAGGCAGCCCGTATGCAGCTGGTGGCTAATTACTTCACATAGAAATCACACCCCTGTGGAGTGCACACAGCCCTGGCACATACCATCTGATAAGCAATGATGACTCGACCTGACAATTATGACGAACAAAGGGACAGTCAACTGTCAGAACCATAGCAGCCTGAGATTGCTCATGTGGAAGTGTCACAATGTGGGCATCCCTACCTACACAAACACCACCAATGCAGTGTCATCAAAAGACACACTTCCATGCTGCAGAAATGAATACCCACTTGCAAAATACTACATGAAAACAGTGCCATGTCACCCAACACCTCCCCGGCACGGCCACACAACACACCATGGCATGTCATGCAATGTGAGAGCAAACAAATTAATCCCCACAACATGCCCCAAGTGTCACCAGCTACAGTGTCCCTAATGGAAACATGGCCACACATGAAATGCTCACAGTAATGCAGGACCTACAACACACATTACCAAATACTTACCAAGAATACCAATCACCTACACAACCTCCAACCTACCTTAAACATGACATTACAGACTTAAAAATTTGCTAGCCTCACTACCTGATGATGCCAGCACTCCGAACACTTCCAAGTATACAGTGTTAGTGCCACGCAAGAGTGTAGGTGCACTGCTTACAACATGGACTCCAGTTCCAAGGTGGACCGCCTTGTGAAGACATGAGAAATGGACCTGCAAATTAGGAGGATGAGATGGATGCAGAGGCACATATCAATACACCATGCAGTGTACAATACAACAACAATATGCACTATGAATGTATACACAGTATTGACTACAGACTGCCCACACATCGAATGGGAGTCCAATGTCACCATGTACGTCAATGTCACTTGGGCACACCCTTTGCAAGCCCATGGAAACGGGAAGCAGGAGGGGTGTGTGTCACAAAAACCCAAGCATCTGAACCAAATTCATGACAAGCCTGCATGTGCCCAGCCACAATGCAGCGTATGCCCACGGGAGCCACACAAGGCAACACACTGTCCCCAAAAAAAATAATAATAAATAAATAAATAATAAAAAAAAATAATGCCCATTAATGGGCCCGGAGGGGTGGGGAAGGCCACCCAGGAGGTCCGAGGACAGGGTGCACACCAAAACCCACCTGTGTGGATCTTGCGGAAAAAAAACACCTCCATGGGCTCATGGCCTACACGGCTACCCTATTGCGGGAGAATCACTGCTGTCGCTCTCCTCACCCTCTGCAGCTGCATCAGGAGGTGGTGGCACTATGGGAGGCAGCCCACGCAAAGCCCTAGTCTGTTCCTCCATGGCTGCAAGCATGCGGCTGTGGTAGGTCTCGTTCTGGCGGATAATTGTGCAGAGGGCCCCATGCAACAACTCACGGGATGCTCGGACCTCCGCCCTAGTTGTCTGCATCTCAGCTGAGAGCGTACGTGTGAGACGCTCCAGCTGCTGTTCTGTCCTTCTGTTTGTTGAAGCCTCAAGCTCAACAAGAGTCGTCCTGAGGTGAAGGAGTTCCACCCTCAGGGCTTCCCTGTGGCCCTGGGACTCTATGGAAATGGCTTCCTGCAGAGGCGCCAGTGCCGCCCACCTGTCCCTGTCAGGCGCCAACATGTCCTCCCTGTGTGACTGGCAGATGGAGTCTGTTGCCTGCTGTAGTCGCTCCATCAGCCTTTCGGGGGGGACAATATAAGTGGCCACACTATCCATGGCCTGAGCCATCATCTCTGATGATGCTGCCTGTTGGGTTGCCATACCGTATATGGATTGCTCCCATGCGGTATTTCCAGGTGGCGGACGGCCACCACGTCGGCGGGCACCACACCTGTCTGGGACAAGGCGAACTGTGCCTTGCTGTGCCGGCACTGCCTGAGGCTGCAGGACTGCATTCCCCCTCTGATCTGCTGGCCAAGGAACAGGATCAGATGTCGCGGAGTGTGACCCTGCATCCGTAACCACCAAAGGCGTACCTGCCAACACTGACATCCCCATTGAGGGTTCTAACCCTGGTGCAGGTGGGTCAGACAGAACAGAATCCCTCCCAGGAACACTCACCTGCGACGGCACATAGGTCTCATCATCCGAATCGACACCTGAATACAGCTCGGGTGAGGTGCAGCCAGAGACACCCCTTGAGAGCACGACCTGCAGCAGTTGTGGGTTCTCACCCACCACCACACCACGTCCCTTACTGGTGGTCGGTCGGGCCTGAGACCCCTCCTGGGTCTGCACCATCTCCACAACCCCAGCAGTATCAAGTGCGTCATCCCCTGCAAAGACATAAAAGAAAACAAATGGAAACAGGCATTAGCACTATGGCACACAATTAGGGCTGAGAGGCTACAGAAACAGTACTTGATTGACACATGTCCCACATGACTAAAACCCTCCCATGCATGCACCGTCACTGCGTGTGAAGGGTAGGCAGATGGCACACATTGATGACACCAAGATGGAAGATGAACACATTTGCTGCATGCTGCCTAGCAGTGGCATCATACATTGGCCAGTGATTGGCAGGTCAAATACACATGCCATCACAGAGATGGCATGTACCCTAGCCATGAAGTGAAGAGGGAGAGGAGGGCACCAATTGTTCATTCAGTCCAGTTTGCTCATGAAATTGATTTTTTCATTGAAATGGTCAAATGTTTAACCTGGAGCTGCCAGTCCAAAATGGTCCTATAGCACAGGGACATGTCTAAACAAATCATGTCCAGGAAACAAAGCCAGTCCACTGTACCATAGCCATGTCAGACATGTGACAATAGGACTGAGAAATCCTGAGTAAAAGTGGTGGTATGCAAACAATCTGCCTGAATAAACAGAGGTAAATAAGCAACAATGTTGTGGCAAGATGACACTTCAAGGGCAACTGGCGTGGTGTTGGGCTGGATGTCTAATGTTGGCAGAAGGGATGCTGCTATACCTAAATGCTGGTGCGCAGAATGTATAGGATGAGGCACATGGGTGACCCAAACCACTCAGGCACACACACCCTCACCTGGCACCCAAACAGAAGCCCTCCCACACACACCATGCACATGGATGACACTGTCATGCCTGCGCCATGGGCGCATCCATTTACGCTCAATTTTGACTATATGTTTATCATTTATTTACAACAGACTCTTGGATCTATCTATATTTACTTTGGAAACTTTATTTCCCATTTGCAAGACTTTGCTGCTTAATTATTATTTCCAACAAACTACGCATACCATAATGCACCTGGCTACAAGCATTGATTCCTGGCTGTTCCTATTGGTTATCAATGGAACTACACCCCCCAGAAGCCCTAGAGACTTGCCCTGCTTCCACCAGCCCAGGAACAGAAAGCGAGGTGGCCGATTGCCTGCAGGTGTGTTTAGCCAGGTGCAACCAATTAGCCTGCCTCTGTGCTGGGCTAGGCAGTATAAAGGCTGCTGCCTGCAGTGGCTCAGCCTCTTGCATCTGAGAGTCCTTCCTCCACCTTTTGCATCTTCCTACGGATCTTGTATGCTGCTTACCTTCACACCTGCTTGGACCCTGCCTTGTTGCTTGCTCCACCCTGCTGCCTCCAGCCATAGCCTGCCAGGCTCCCTGCCTCACAGCCCTGCTCCTCTGGGCTCTCCACACTGCAGCTGATCACGCTCTGCTGCCTTCCAGCCTTCGCCCTTGCCCTGCCGGGCTCTCCACTTTGCAGCCGATCACGCTCTGCTGCCTTCCAGTCTCCGCCCTTGCCCTGCCGGGCTCTCCACATTGCAGCCGATCACACTCTGCTGCCTTCCAGTCTCCGCCCTTGCCCTGCCGGGCTCTCCACATTGCAGCGGATCATGCTCTGCTGCCTTCCAGCCTTCGCCCTTGCCCTGCCGGGCTCTCCACATTGCAGCCGATCACGCTCTGCTGCCTTCCAGTCTCCGCCCTTGCCCTGCCGGGCTCTCCACATTGCAACAGATCACGCTCTGCTGCCTTCCAGCCTTCGCCCTTGCCCTGCCGGGCTCTCCACATTGCAGCCGATCACGCTCTGCTGCCTTCCAGCCTCCGCCCTTGCCCTACCGGGCTCTCCACATTGCAGCCGATCACGCTCTGCTGCCTTCCAGCCTCCGCCCTTGCCCTGCCGGGCTCTCTACATTGCAGCTGATCACGCTCTGCTGCTTTCCAGCCTCGGCCCTTGTCCTCTGGGCTCCCTGCCCTGCAGTCTACCTCTCTCTGGCTGCCTTAGCCCTTGTCCTCTGGGCCTTCCTACTTTGCAGCTTATCACGCTCCGCTGCCTACTACCTACCTTTTCCGCTGGGTTCTCGGCCTAGCAGCCCTCTACAGTCCTCTGCTACCTTCTACGTTCAGCGGCCCTGTCCCTCAGGGTTCACTCCTTACTGCCCGGCCCTTACGGGATCCTTGCCGTGCAGTCTGCTTTACTCTGCTGCCCTAAGCCCTTTTTTCCTCTGGGCGTTCTACCTTACAGTCCTACTCCTGTGGTCTTACTCATTGCTTTCCTGCTCCTCTGAGCTCTCAACCTTGTTCCTTATTGTCCTCTGCTATCCTATCCTGTTACACGACTTTCATTTCCTTCTGCTAGTTTGCTATCACCTCCTTTACTGGATATGTCTGTAGTATCTTCTCTTGTACTGTTTGTAGACCCTTTTGTACAGAGCTTGTCTGTAGGTTCCCATCAGTCAACCTCTGCCCCTTCCCTTGTCCTGTTTCTACATTACAGACACCCAGAGCTGCTGTTCCAAGTCATGAGCAAACAGCGTGGGCCTCTGTTATAGCAAACTGTGCAGAAGGCTAGAGTATTTCCAAGGTTCGTGGAATACTCTTTTCCTATATCTGCATACACCCCAAGAGGGTATTCATTCTGTATCTTTTCCCTTGCTACTCTTGCTTACTCTTCGTTCTCTTTCCTTTCCGCTGTGTGTGTTCTTATCTGTCCACTTTATTTGGCACAACCACCCAAACCCTTTCTGGGTGTCCTGCGCCACTCTTAATAGAGTGCCACTCCTGACAGAATGCAAGAGCCAAAAATGTCTTGTTCCATAGGCCGGAAAGGCACACACAGAACAAAGATGCTTTCCTTTCGGGTTAAGAAACCTTTGCATAAACCTATGGTTTCCCTAAAGACAGCAAACAAGAACCTTAGTCTAAAGGACAGTCTCGCCTCAGTAAACAAAGATTTACAAGCACGGTACTATACTCACTGGCTAGCTGACCCTTCTTCCATGTACAATTATTATGACATTTGCGACTATGACCCGCAGTCCTTATCTGTTGCAGAGCTACAGCAAGATAATGAATTCTTACAGATCTTGTTAAACCAAACAGTGAAAAACACTCCTGCGTCTTCTGACAAGCCTTCTAACACCGCAACAGCCAAGGATATAGCACTCATTGTTGGAGACTCTAAACCAGAATACGCTGTTGCCAGAGTGATATGCGCAAGATCAGCTTGGCAAGCTCCCCAGAATGCTGGAAATCCTTATTTGACAGGACAAGGCAGTCATTATCCTGAGGTTTGTGCATCTGGTCCTGGGTACAAAAGACCTATACTAACCATCGGTTGTCTTAATGCTTCCACAGTATCTACTAACCACAATAACCCTAAGGTCAGTCTTCCCATTGCTACAACCGAATTTTCTGCCACACCAGCTTCTGAAGCTTTAGATCAAACTAATGATACTTACCTGCTACACGAACAACTCCTACGCCTTAAAAGAAAGACCGAAGACCTCTATGATGACTTTGTTTATTTGCATTATAAGAATCTTATGAAGGGACACAAGTCACCAGACCATCTGACACTATGTCCAACACCTGACATCTTATCTTTAGAGATCGACATGATAAGGCCTGGAATTGCCATACAGAAAAGTATACAGGCTTATACCAAGCAGATGGAAGACCTAAATATAGCATATGTATCCCTTCTAAAGACTGACACAGCTCTTTCACCTTCCAGCCACAGAAACTCAGGTTGTTGTACTGACAGAAAAGAATTAACTCCTCCGGTGGGTCAAATCACGCACACAGCCATTACACCACAAAACAAGGGTGGTCTTCTGATTGGAAATCCCTCTGAGTCAAAGGATGGTTCCGCCCTCACCCTTGCCTATTGTCCAGTACTCACACTTACAACCTCTTCTGAAATGACAATGGCAGCTGAAGAGACTGGCGCAGTTCACACCGAGCATGCTGAGTTGGCAAGCGGGGCTTGCCAAAGTGTGGCTGTGCTATCAGACAACACTCTTGAGCAATCAACATCTTCAGTTTCTTCGATACCCCCTGAATCGCCAGTGGTTGTGGTACCCGATCTACCAGTAGTTGCAACACCTGAACTATCTGTAGCTGCTACAGCACCCGAACATCCAACTGCAATCCATGATCTTCCTGCTGCTGTGGTTCCTAAACTCCCTGCCACATTTGAGACTCCTCAAGTCTTTGCTGCAAATCTTGAGGTTGCTATAGCTACTGTGATTCCTGAAGCTACTGCTAATTCTGATGCTCCCGATGCCCAGATTTCTACTTCCTTCGCAGCTGTGCTCGCTGCAGCAGAATCCTCTGCTACACAACCTGATCCCTCAGCACCTTCTCTTCCTGATCCTACATCCGCCATGCTAACTGTTGCAGGGTCAGCGAAGGGTTTTCCTGTTAAGACTACTGCTCCAGTCGTTTCTGCTGGTGTATCTATAGCACTAAGACTGCCAGACTCTACTCTACCAGTCTCAGGTGCGTTCCAGCCCGCTGGCTCTCTCATGACACCCACACACCCAGTTGCTACCGCCTTGATACTCTCTACAGCCATTCAAGACTCTCACCTTGCAACCCGTTTCTGGTGCTTCATGTTTTGCCTTTTTGGAGTAAGACTCTTGTACGGTGTGACAGACATTCTTCCTATAGGTCGGTCTTCAGGGAACCTGGAGAGGGGCCTGGAGAGGGGCATACTGTCATGCCTGCACCATGGGCGCATCCATTTACGCTCAATTTTGACTATATGTTTATCATTTATTTACAACAGACTCTTGGATCTATCTATATTTACTTTGGAAACTTTATTTCCCATTTGCGAGACTTTGCTGCTTAATTATTATTTCCAACAAACTACGCATACCATAATGCACCTGGCTACAAGCATTGATTCCTGGCTGTTCCTATTGGTTATCAATGGAACTACACCCCCCAGAAGCCCTAGAGACTTGCCCTGCTTCCACCAGCCCAGGAACAGAAAGGGAGGTGGCCGATTGCCTGCAGGTGTGTTTAGCCAGGTGCAACCAATTAGCCTGCCTCTGTGCTGGGCTAGGCAGTATAAAGGCTGCTGCCTGCAGTGGCTTAGCCTCTTGCATCTGAGAGTCCTTCCTCCACCTTTTGCATCTTCCTACGGATCTTGTATGCTGCTTACCTTCACACCTGCTTGGACCCTGCCTTGTTGCTTGCTCCACCCTGCTGCCTCCAGCCATAGCCTGCCAGGCTCCCTGCCTCACAGCCCTGCTCCTCTGGGCTCTCCACACTGCAGCTGATCACGCTCTGCTGCCTTCCAGCCTTCGCCCTTGCCCTGCCGGGCTCTCCACTTTGCAGCCGATCACGCTCTGCTGCCTTCCAGTCTCCGCCCTTGCCCTGCCGGGCTCTCCACATTGCAGCCGATCACACTCTGCTGCCTTCCAGTCTCCGCCCTTGCCCTGCCGGGCTCTCCACATTGCAGCGGATCACGCTCTGCTGCCTTCCAGCCTTCGCCCTTGCCCTGCCGGGCTCTCCACATTGCAGCCGATCACGCTCTGCTGCCTTCCAGTCTCCGCCCTTGCCCTGCCGGGCTCTCCACATTGCAGCCGTTCACGCTCTGCTGCCTTCCAGCCTTCGCCCTTGCCCTGCCGGGCTCTCCACATTGCAGCCGATCACGCTCTGCTGCCTTCCAGCCTCCGCCCTTGCCCTGCCGGGCTCTCCACATTGCAGCCGATCACGCTCTGCTGCCTTCCAGCCTCCGCCCTTGCCCTGCCGGGCTCTCTACATTGCAGCTGATCACGCTCTGCTGTTTTCCAGCCTCGGCCCTTGTCCTCTGGGCTCCCTGCTCTGCAGCCTGCCTCACTCCGGCTGCCTTCAGCCCTTGTCCTCTGGGCTCCCTGCCCTGCAGCCTGCCTCACTCCGGCTGCCTTCAGCCCTTGTCTTCTGGGCTCCCCTGCTCTGCAGCCTGCCTCACTCCGGCTGCCTTCAGCCCTTGTCTTCTGGGCTCCCCTGCTCTACAGCCTGTTTCACTCCGGCTGCCTTAGCCCTTGTCCTCTGGGGCTCCCTGCTCTGCAGTCTACCTCTCTCTGGCTGCCTTAGCCCTTGTCCTCTGGGCCTTCCTACTTTGCAGCTTATCACGCTCCGCTGCCTACTACCTACCTTTTCCGCTGGGTTCTCGGCCTAGCAGCCCTCTACAGTCCTCTGCTACCTTCTACGTTCAGCGGCCCTGTCCCTCAGGGTTCACTCCTTACTGCCCGGCCCTTACGGGATCCTTGCCGTGCAGTCTTCTTTACTCTGCTGCCCTAAGCCCTTTTTTCCTCTGGGCGTTCTACCTTACAGTCCTACTCCTGTGGTCTTACTCATTGCTTTCCTGCTCCTCTGAGCTCTCAACCTTGTTCCTTATTGTCCTCTGCTATCCTATCCTGTTACACGACTTTCCTTTCATTTCCTTCTGCTAGTTTGCTATCACCTCCTTTACTGGATTTGTCTGTAGTATCTTCTCTTGTACTGTTTGTAGACCCTTTTGTACAGAGATTGTCTGTTGGTTCCCATCAGTCAACCTCTGCCCCTTCCCTTGTCCTGTTTCTACATTACAGACACCCAGAGCTGCTGTTCCAAGTCATGAGCAAACAGCGTGGGCCTCTGTTATAGCAAACTGTGCAGAAGGCTAGAGTATTTCCAAGGTTCGTGGAATACTCTTTTCCTATATCTGCATACACCCCAAGAGGGTATTCATTCTGTATCTTTTCCCTTGCTACTCTTGCTTACTCTTCGTTCTCTTTCCTTTCCGCTGTGTGTGTTCTTATCTGTCCACCTTATTTGGCACAACCACCCAAACCCTTTCTGGGTGTCTTGCGCCACTCTTAATAGAGTGCCACTCCTGACAGACACACACATGCATGTGCACTCACTGGACAATGCCTCGTAATCTGCCAGTTCTCCCACGCCTTGGATCTGTTCCTCCGTGACGTAGGTCCCAGCAACCTGCTCATGTGGAGGGAGTTCTATGTCCTCTGCTGGAGACCCACCTCCAGTCACTAGAGTTGCGGCATGACTTGAGGCCAGCTTATTCTTTGCCCTGCGCTTCAGGTCATTCCAGCGCTTGTAGCATTCAGTAGCTGTGCGCCTCACGATTCCAAGGGCACTTATGATGTCCGCAATGTTCTGCCAGTGTGCCTGACGTTGTGCAGGTGTGGTCTTGGATCCTGCAACAATCACCATTTCGCGGTCATGTGCGGACACATACTCTACAAGTGCATTCAGTTCGGCCTCATTGAAGCTGGGCTTCCTTGACGGGCCGGACTGTGTAGCTGTGCCTGGGGCATCAGCCTCTACTGGACGAGCACTCTTCCTCTTCCGCTTGGAAGGTGGTGGGGATCCTGAGTGTCCTACGCCGCTCTGGACACTAGGGGCAGGAGCCCCGGTGGACTCTGTACTAGGAGTGTGGGATTGCACACTCAGCATGGGAGTTGGTGCAGGCATTAGCTCAAGTGTGATGGTGTCAGGGGGAATGTCAGCATGATGGACTTGGACCGACACTGTCCTGGCTGGGTGTGTGAGAGGTGGGGTGGATGGAGCCGCAGCTGCCCCTGCAGCCTCCCCAGCCTGCCTACGCGGGGCAGCAGATGACCTAGCTGCCCCTGATCCACGTGGCCTGATGACACCAACGTTCACCGGCGCATGTGGCCTAGACCTGCTGACCTGGAAGTCAGCCATGGAATCACCCTGTGCCAGGTCTGGTTCCACAGTGGGCTGGTCCAACAAGGGCTGAGCATGGATGGTGTCAGCCACGTTAACCTCAACCAGGGGGGGGGGCATGGGTGTCCCTGACTGCTCCTCCACACATGGGGGGCTAGGGGCACCCTGCAAGTCACAGCCACGTCCCCTACCGGATCCACCACGGCCACCACTTGGGGCTCGGCCACCTTTGCCACCCTTACGGCTTGTTCGCCTCCCAGCCATGGCACTGATGTTATTGTGCGTATGGGTGTCGATGTGAACTATTGTCCTGGGCAATTGGGGGTCAAAGGGGTTGGGTACCAGATGGTAATCGTACCCTAGTGCTCTAGCAAGGCTGTATGTCACCCCTGGGGAAAGATGACGGGTCACGCAACGCACAGGCACCCCAAAAAAGGGAAGTAAGGTGCACGCAACCCCTCCTAGACCACGTGCATGGAAAAATAAACCTGCACTACGCTGTGGCACCCAGAAACACAAGAATGAACGTATGTGTGTCACACGCAGCCTAGAATGACCTCTGAAGGGGTACGCGACACATGGGGCAAGCACAGATGTTAAATACGTGTGCGACTCACCGTCTGCCAGGAACAAAAGCGTGAAAAATATGCGTGTGTGCGCGTTGGCAACACCCCCGCCAAAAGAAGAATTGTACGCTGTCTGAGGAGACAGGACAACAGTAGAAGGGAACGCTGTTTGAGGAAACAGGCCCAGGAAAAAGAGGAAAAGAGAAAAAGCTGTCAGAGGTAACAGGGAGTACGAACTGGAAACGCCGTGAAGTAAATCGCGTGTGAACCGTCAAGAAGTACAGATTTCACCCACTCGCTCTCCACGAAAAGCACGTACAAGGAAATGGTGTTCTACACGTACCTTTTATACACACGTCACAGACGCGCATACGCGATGAGGCCATTTCCACCAATTACACGCTTTGACACTCGGACGTGTATCTTTTTTTTTTACACGCGCCATTCTCTACGGCCATGCGCGTGACGTCACAGCTGCGCATTGGGGCCTTTGGGCCAATGAAATCGCGTATGCGTGCAGACGCTCTTACGCGCTAAGGGCCTTTCCTCGAATTACACGCAGACGTGCAGGACTTTTCATGTGCCAAATCACTCCGTATCAAGCTGGCCACGCGTAAGCACACGGAAGACCACGCTCCTGCCCAGAAAGCCGATTTACTGCCCCCCAGAGCCCCGAGCACGCTCCCACCTGCCATCTGCTGCTGCCTGACTGCCTGTTGCCCACGTGCCCTGCCATTTGCTGCCTGCACATCAGCCAGGGGTGCTGTTGCTGTGACCACCCCTGCTGGAACCGAAGACTCCCGACTGGGATTCCATCGCTCCACAGCCCAGCCCCAGGACCCAGTTGCCCACCCACTCCTGCCTCTGGGGTTGTCATGTCGGGCACTGCAACATCTGGCACCACTGACAACCCCCGGCCAGAGAGGCAGAGGGGCACCAGCTTCAGTGCCAGGGAAGTTGGTGTCCTGGTGGAGCAAGTCCTGGGGCAGTATGATGCCCTCTACGGAAGGGTGCGTGCCGACAAGGAAGGACGGACTCGGATCTGGACGGACATCGTGACTGCCATCAACGTGGAGGGGGTGGTAGTCTGCGACTTCCAACATGTCAAGAAGCGCTGGGAGGACTTCAGGTCCAGGACCCTCAGCAAGGCCCGGCGCCTCTTGAAGGCAGCGGATGCTAAGGGGCGCCGGGGCCACTTGTCGGAAGATCAGATGAGGGTCCTGGAACGCATATCCCCAGCGCTCCACGTCCAGGTCCTTGAGAGGCAGACCCGTCTGGAGTCGAGCGGTAAGTGTACATGCATCATGATTGTAAGCTGTGCGTGTGGTGATGTGCCAGTAGTGTGCCGGTTGCACATCTGTTTGTATGGGGCCGAGTATGGGTGGGGGTGTACAGAACCGTGAGGCTAACACATGCGAGCGCTGTCATGTGTGAGACATGGATGGTGCTTGTGTGTGTAGGCTTGCATGCCAAATGCAGTTGTGTGGGCACACATGTTTGGATGAATGTGTATGTAAGTAGGCATGTTCGTGATGTCACGCATGTATGTTGTCTTCAGCTGCATGTATCAGCACTGTGTACATGTGCATGTGTGTGTATTTGACAAGGGTGCAACAGTGATGCAACATGGATGCATGTGACAGCGTGATGTGGAAGCCTGATTGGCAGATGTGACATGGATGCCCATTGGAACACTGCGACAGTTGGCTGAGGTGTACACATGCATGTAAGTGTGGTGGTGTGCGTGCATGTGTAGTGCACTCCCTGTGTTGCATGTGATGTCTGGCTCACCTTTGCCTGCTCATGCTGTTGTATGTGTATGGATGGTGCTGGCAGTTGCGATGTGGCTGTGGTATGGCTCATGTGTGCATGTAGAAATGACATGTGTGTTGCCAATTGTGATGCCATGTCTGAGGTTTGCCAATGCCACTCATGTGCAACTGTCATGTGTGTATGTGTCCATTGTACAGTGCCCTGATGCCTGTGTTTTATTTCTCCCTGTCTGCAGCGTCAACTGATGAAGAGGGCGGAGAAGGTGCTGTGGAGCACAGCGGCGGGGATCGCACCGCCAGCTGGAGACGCAAGGCCCGGCTCCCCTCCCAGGTTGTGATCTCGTCAGGGAGTGAGGAGTCTGGTGCCGCGTCCCAGGCCACAGCTGCCGGGGGGAGGTGCAAGAGGCGGAGGTCGGAGTTCGACTCCTCGGCAGCAGAATGGGCAGCTGGGACCCCACAGGGCCCAACGGGGGAAGATGGCACTGAGTCATCCAGGTTGGTGGGGGGTTTGGTGGAGGAGGAGGCCGTGCAAGCAACAGAGACAGGGTCTGGAGGTGGGGATTCCACTGGTGCTAGTAGTGCAGTGCAGGACCAGGGACAGGAGGCAGCACAGGTTGCCGCGGATGTGCCTGTGTGCAATCCTGTCCCTGATCCTGTCACTGCATCATCTTGCACCAGCAGGGATGCCTACTTCCAGACCCGTTTTCAGGCAGGGGATGAGCTCACGACTACTGGCCTTCCTCTGCCTGCGGACGTGGCTATCCGGGTCCGGGTTGAGCCTGTCCTGACTGGTGTGGCGTTGCGTCAACGGGCCATGCGAGGTGACCTGCAGTCTTTTCATGAGGAGACTGCACGTCATCTCGAATGGCTCGTTGACCGCGTCGGCCTACTGGGACAGGTCACCCAGGCCGGATTCCTCCGTTTGATGGGGCTTGCTCAGACCCCCTCCTCAACTGAACCCCCTATGCGCCAGTCGTCCTCCGTGCCATCTTCCCACCCATCAGTCACCTGGGTGCCCTGTGGAGCTGCCTCTGACGGTGCGGCCAGGCTGGTGGAGGAGGCATCCCTGCCACAGTCGGGAGTCGGACGTCCAGCAGGGATGGCCACATCAACAACTGCACGCCAGCCAGCGGAGGATGTGCAGGCAGCAGGAGACAGTGCACGGACAGAGGCGCAGCAGCAGCAGCAACGTGGTGGGAGCCATGATGGCTCGGGGCCTTCGACATCGGAGGGGCAGGCATTGGCCGGAGGGCAGGAGGACCCAGGACGGGAAGTGTCTTCCGTGTGGCAGCGGTTGGGCCACGCCATAGATGCGGAGCGGCAGCGGGCGGAAGAGGCACGGCTCACGATGGTCAGGCCGAGTGCCTCGAGGCAATCCGCCGGGAGTTTGGGGGGAACATGTGGACGGCCCTGCGGACCCTCGGGGCCATGGAGGAGGAGCGCCTCCGGGACATTGAGCAGGAGTTCGATGATGCCCTGGCCCGGAAAAACCCGAAGTGAGCCGTCGGACTAGCCCGCTGCCCTTGTAAATAGTTCTGTAGTTAGTGTTAGGTTTCCTTTGGTTTAGCATTTTTTTTTGGACCTTTTGGACAATGGGCCACAATTTTGTATATATTTTTTTTTTTTTAGGTAGTGTTATTAGATAGGTTTCATTTCTTAGGTTGGGATCATGGATCCTGGATTGTTTATCTGTATATAGTTGACTTTTGGATTTTCATTTTTTTTATGATTTCCCCATGGAGCAATGGTTTTCGATTTTAATTTTCCATTGGATTTACCTTTGTGGACTGTGACTTTGGACACCTTTCGTTTGCATTATGATTTGTGGTTTTGCATTATTTCACGTACCTGCTGTTTTTTAAAAAAAATATTTCCATTATTGTTTGTTTATTTTTGATTCAATTTATGTTGCGTTTAATACATATTTTTTCTTCAAACTTCAATGTGTAGTATCATCTCATTGGTTTCATGCATATCATGATATGGGTTTTGACATTCACTGACACCCATTGGGTGTATGTGAGGGACATGTGTTCATTTCAAAACTTGCAATTGGGGTTATATCATGTTTTTGCCATTTCTAAGTGGGTGGATGCAATACTCAGGTGGGTGTTTGGCATTTGGAGGCTGACTATAAGGGCCAGGGATCTAGATTGTGGTGACATGTTGGCTGGGGGACATGAGTGGGGGCCTGGTGGAGGCTGCCCCTGGATGCTGAGGGGTGGGGGTGATGGTAGACATGAGTGGGGGCCTGGTGGAGGCTGCCCCTGCACTGCAGGGGGGTGGGGGTGATATGGGACATGAGTGGGGGCCTGGTGGAGGCTGCCCCTGCACTGCTGGGGGGTGGGGGTGATGGTAGACATGAGTGGGGGCCTGGTGGAGGCTGGCCCTGCACTGCTGGGGGGTGGGGGTGATGGTAGACATGAGTGTGGGCCTGGTGGAGGCTGCCCCTGGTGGCTGGGGGGTGGTGGAGGCTGCCCCTGCACTGCTGGGGGGTGGGGGTGATGGTAGACATGAGTGGGGGCCTGGTGAAGGTTCCCCCTGGTGGCTGGGGGGTGGGGGTGGTGGGAGACATGAGTGGGGGCCTGGTGGAGGGTGCCCTGCACTGCTGGGGGGTGGGGGTGAAGGGAGACATGAGTTGGACATGAGTGTGGGCATGGTGGAGGCCGCCCCTGGTGGCTGGGGGGTGGGGGGGGGGTGGGAGACATGAGTGGGGGCCTGGTGGAGGCTGCCCCTGCACTGCTGGGGGGTTGGGGTGATGGGAGACATGAGTGGGGGCCTGGTGGAGGCTGCCCCTGCACTGCTGGGGGGTGGGGGTGATGGGAGACATGAGTGGGGGCCTGGTGGAGGCTGCCCCTGCACTGCTGGGGGGTGGGGGTGATGGGAGACATGAGTGGGGGCCTGGTGGAGGCTGCCCCTGCACTGCTGGGGGGTGGGGGTGCAGGGAGACATGAGTGGGGGCCTGGTGGAGGCTGCCCCTGGATGCTGGGGGGTGGGGGTGATGGTAGACATGAGTGGGGGCCTGGTGGAGGCTGCCCCTGCACTGCTGTGGGGTGGGGGTGATAGGGGACATGAGTGGGGGCCTGGTGGAGGCTGCCCCTGCACTGCTGGGGGTGGGGGTGATGGTAGACATGAGTGGGGGCCTGGTGGAGGCTTCCCCTGCCCTGCTGGGGGGTGGGGGTGATAGGGGACATGAGTGGGGGCCTGGTGGAGGCTGCCCCTGCACTGCTGGGGGGTGGGGGTGATGGGAGACATGAGTGGGGGCCTGGTGGAGGCTGCCCCTGCACTGCTGGGGGGTGGGGGTGGTGGGAGACATGAGTGGGGACCTGGTGGAGGGTGCCCCTGGTGGCTGGGGGGTGGGGGTGGTGGTAGACATGAGTGGGGGCCTGGTGGAGGCTGCCCTGCACTGCTGGGGGGTGGGGGTGATGGGAGACATGAGTGGGGCCTGGTGGAGGCTGCCCCTGGTGGCTGGGGGTGGTGGGGGACATGAGTGGGGGCCTGGTGGAGGCTGCCCCTGGTGGCTGGGGGTGGGGGTGGTGGGAGACATGAGTGGGGGCCTGGTGGAGGCTGCCCCTGCACTGTTAGGGGGTGGGGGTGATGGGAGACATGAGTGGGGGCCTGGTGGAGGCTGCCCCTGCACTGCTGGGGGGTGGGGGTGATGGGAGACATGAGTGGGGGCCTGGTGGAGGCTTCCCCTGCCCTGCTGGGGGGTGGGGGTGATAGGGGACATGGGTGGGGGCCTGGTGGAGGCTGCCCCTGCACTGCTGGGGGGTGGGGGTGATGGGAGACATGAGTGGGGGCCTCGTGGAGGCTGCCCCTGCACTGCTGGGGGGTGGGGGTGATGGTAGACATGAGTGGGGGCCTGGTGGAGGGTGCCCCTGGTGGCTGGGGGGTGGGGGTGGTGGCAGACATGAGTGGGGGCCTGGTGGAGGCTGCCCCTGCACTGCTGGGGGTGGGGGTGGTGGGAGACATGAGTGGGGGCCTGGTGGAGGGTGCCCCTGGTGGCTGGGGGGTGGGGGTGGTGGTAGACATGAGCGGGGGCCTGGTGGAGGCTACCCTGCGCTGCTGGGGGGTGGGGGTGATGGGAGACATGAGTGGGGGCCTGGTGGAGGCTGCCCCTGGTGGCTGGGGGCTGGGGGTGGTGGGAGACATGAGTGGGGGCCTGGTGGAGGCTGCCCCTGGATGCTGGGGGGTGGGGGTGATGGGAGACATGAGTGGGGGCCTGGTGGATGCTGCCCCTGCACTGCTGGGGGGTGGGGGTGATGGTAGACATGAGTGGGGGCCTGGTGGAGGGTGCCCCTGGTGGCTGGGGGATGGGGGTGGTGGGAGACATGAGTGGGGCCTGGTGGAGGCTGCCCCTGCACTGCTGGGGGGGGTGGGGGTGATGGGAGACATGAGTGTGGGCCTGGTGGAGGCTGCCCCTGGTGGCTGGGGGGTGGGGGTGGTGGGAGACATGAGTGGGGGCCTGGTGGAGGCTGCCCCTGCACTGCTGGGGGGTGGGGGCGATGGTAGACATGAGTGGGGGCCTGGTGGAGGGTGCCCCTAGTGGCTGGGGGGTGGGGGTGGTGGGAGACATGAGTGGGGGCCTGGTGGAGGCTGCCCCTGCACTGCTGGGGGGTGGGGGTGATGGGAGACATGAGTGGGGGCCTGGTGGAGGCTGCCCCTGCACTGCTGGGGGGTGGGGGTGATGGGAGACATGAGTTGGACATGAGTGTGGGCATGGTGGAGGCTGCCCCTGGTGGCTGGGGGGTGGGGGTGGTGGGAGACATGAGTGGGGGCCTGGTGGAGGCTGCCCCTGCACTGCTGGGGGGTGGGGGTGATGGGAGACATGAGTGGGGGCCTGGTGGAGGCTGCCCCTGCACTGCTGGGGGGTGGGGGTGATGGGAGACATGAGTGGGGGCCTGGTGGAGGCTGCCCCTGCACTGCTGGGGAGTGGGGGTGATGGGAGACATGAGTGGGGGCCTGGTGGAGGCTGCCCCTGCACTGCTGGGGTGTGGGGGTGCAGGGAGACATGAGTGGGGGCCTGGTGGAGGCTGCCCCTGGATGCTGGGGGGTGGGGGTGATGGTAGACATGATTGGGGGCCTGGTGGAGGCTGCCCCTGCACTGCTGTGGGGTGGGGGTGATAGGGGACATGAGTGGGGGCCTGGTGGAGGCTGCCCCTGCACTGCTGGGGGGTGGGGGTGATGGTAGACATGAGTGGGGGCCTGGTGGAGGCTTCCCCTGCCCTGCTGGG
Organism: Ambystoma mexicanum; assembly: GCF_040938575.1. Classification (NCBI taxonomy): domain Eukaryota; kingdom Metazoa; phylum Chordata; class Amphibia; order Caudata; family Ambystomatidae; genus Ambystoma; species Ambystoma mexicanum. The sequence continues at coordinate 1,083,963,794 of NC_090921.1, forward strand.
GGGTGGGGGTGATAGGGGACATGAGTGGGGGCCTGGTGGAGGCTGCCCCTGCACTGCTGGGGGGTGGGGGTGATGGGAGACATGAGTGGGGGCCTGGTGGAGGCTGCCCCTGCACTGCTGCGGGGTGGAGGTGATGGTAGACATGAGTGGGGGCCTGGTGGAGGGTGCCCCTGGTGGCTGGTGGGTGGGGGTGGTGGGAGACATGAGTGGGGGCCTGGTGGAGGCTGCCCCTGCACTGCTGGGGGGTGGGGGTGGTGGGAGACATGGGTGGGGGCCTGGTGGAGGGTGCCCCTGGTGGCTGGGGGTGGGGGTGGTGGTAGACATGAGTGGGGGCCTGGTGGAGGCTGCCCTGCACTGCTGGGGGGTGGGGTGATGGGAGACATGAGTGGGGGCCTGGTGGAGGCTGCCCCTGGTGGCTGGGGGGTGGGGGTGGTGGGAGACATGAGTGGGGGCCTGGTGGAGGCTGCCCCTGGATGCTGGGGGGTGGGGGAGATGGGAGACATGAGTGGGGGCCTGGTGGATGCTGCCCCTGCACTGCTGGGGAGTGGGGGTGATAGGGGACATGAGTGGGGGCCTGGTGGAGGCTGCCCCTGCACTGCTGGGGGGTGGGGGTGATAGGGGACATGAGTGGGTGCCTGGTGGAGGCTGCCCCTGTACTGCTGGGGGGTGGGGGTGGTGGGAGACATGAGTGGGGGCCTGGTGGAGGGTGCCCCTGCACTGCTGGGGGGTGGGGATGATGGTAGACATGAGTGGGGGCCTGGTGGAGGCTGCCCCTGGTGGCTGGGGGTGGGGATGATGGTAGACATGAGTGGGGGCCTGGTGGAGGCTGCCCCTGGTGGCTGGGGGGTGGGGGTGATGGTAGACATGAGTGGGGGCCTGGTGGAGGGTGCCCCTAGTGGCTGGGGGGCGGGGGGGTGGGAGACATGAGTGGGGGCCTGGTGGAGGCTGCCCCTGCACTGTTGGGGGGTGGGGGTGTAGGGAGACATGAGTGGGGGCCTGGTGGAGGCTGCCCCTGCACTGCTGGGGGGTGGGGGTGATGGGAGACATGAGTGGGGGCCTGGTGGAGGCTTCCCCTGCCCTGCTGGGGGGTGGGGGTGATAGGGGACATGGGTGGGGGCCTGGTGGAGGCTGCCCCTGCACTGCTGGGGGGTGGGGGTGATGGGAGACATGAGTGGGGGCCTGGTGGAGGCTGCCCCTGCACTGCTGGGGGGTGGGGGTGATGGTAGACATGAGTGGGGGCCTGGTGGAGGGTGCCCCTGGTGGCTGGGGGGTGGGGGTGGTGGCAGACATGAGTGGGGGCCTGGTGGAGGCTGCCCCTGCACTGCTGGGGGTGGGGGTGGTGGGAGACATGAGTTGGGGCCTGGTGGAGGGTGCCCCTGGTGGCTGGGGGGTGGGGGGTGGGGGTGGTGGTAGACATGAGTGGGGGCCTGGTGGAGGCTACCCTGCACTGCTGGGGGGTGGGGGTGATGGGAGACATGAGTGGGGGCCTGGTGGAGGCTGCCCCTGGTGGCTGGGGGGTGGGGGTGGTGGGAGACATGAGTGGGGGCCTGGTGGAGGCTGCCCCTGGATGCTGGGGGTGGGGGTGATGGGAGACATGAGTGGGGGCCTGGTGGATGCTGCCCCTGCACTGCTGGGGAGTGGGGGTGATAGGGGACATGAGTGGGGGCCTGGTGGAGGCTGCCCCTGCACTGCTGGGGGGTGGGGGTGATAGGGGACATGAGTGGGTGCCTGGTGGAGGCTGCCCCTGCACTGCTGGGGGTGGGGGTGGTGGGAGACATGAGTGGGGGCCTGGTGGAGGGTGCCCCTGCACTGCTGAGGGGTGGGGGTGATAGGGGACATGAGTGGGGGCCTGGTGGAGGCTGCCCCTGCACTGCTGGGGGGTGGGGTGGTGGGAGACATGAGTGGGGGCCTGGTGGAGGGTGCCCCTGCACTGCTGGGGGGTGGGGGCGCAGGGGGACATGAGTGGGGGCCTGGTGGAGGCTGCCCCTGGTGGCTAGGGGGTGGGGATGATGGTAGACATGAGTGGGGGCCTGGTGGAGGGTGCCCCTGGTGGCTGGGGGGTGGTGGTAGACATGAGTGGGGGCCTGGTGGAGGCTGCCCCTGCACTGCTGGGGGGTGGGGGTGATGGTAGACATGAGTGGGGGCCTGGTGGAGGGTGCCCCTGGTGGCTGGGGGATGGGGGTGGTGGGAGACATGAGTGGGGGCCTGGTGGAGGCTGCCCCTGGTGGCTGGGAGGTGGGGGTGGTGGGAGACATGAGTGGGGGCCTGGTGGAGGCTGCCCCTGCACTGCTGGGGGGTGGGGGTGGTGGGAGACATGAGTGGGGGCCTGGTGGACGGTGCCCCTGGTGGCTGGGGGGTGGGGGTGGTGGTAGACATGAGTGGGGGCCTGGTGGAGGCTGCCCCTGCACTGCTGGGGGGGTGGGGGTGATGGGAGACATGAGTGTGGGCCTGGTGGAGGCTGCCCCTGGTGGCTGGGGGGTGGGGGTGGTGGGAGACCTGAGTGGGGGCCTGGTGGAGGCTGCCCCTGCACTGCTGGGGGGTGGGGGTGATGGTAGACATGAGTGGGGGCCTGGTGGAGGGTGCCCCTAGTGGCTGGAGGGTGCGGGTGATGGGAGACATGAGTGGGGGCCTGGTGGAGGCTGCCCCTGCACTGCTGGGGGGGTGGGGGTGATGGGAGACATGAGTGGGGGCCTGGTGGAGGCTGCCCCTGCACTGCTGGGGGGTGGGGGTGATGGGAGACATGAGTGGGGGCCTGGTGGAGGCTGCCCCTGCACTGCTGGGGGGTGGGGGTGCAGGGAGACATGAGTGGGGGCCTGGTGGAGGCTGCCCCTGGATGCTGGGGGGTGATGGTAGACATGAGTGGGGGCCTGGTGGAGGCTGCCCCTGCACTGCTGTGGGGTGGGGGTGATAGGGGACATGAGTGGGGGCCTGGTGGAGGCTGCCCCTGCACTGCTGGGGGGTGGGGGTGATGGTAGACATGAGTGGGGGCCTGGTGGAGGCTTCCCCTGCCCTGCTGGGGGGTGGGGGTGATAGGGGACATGAGTGGGGGCCTGGTGGAGGCTGCCCCTGCACTGCTGGGGGGTGGAGGTGATGGGAGACATGAGTGGGGGCCTGGTGGAGGCTGCCCCTGCACTGCTGGGGGGTGGGGGTGATGGTAGACATGAGTGGGGGCCTGGTGGAGGGTGCCCCTGGTGGCTGGTGCCCCTGGTGGCTGGTGGGTGGGGGTGGTGGGAGACATGAGTGGGGGCCTGGTGGAGGCTGCCCCAGCACTGCTGGGGGGTGGGGGTGGTGGGAGACATGGGTGGGGGCCTGGTGGAGGGTGCCCCTGGTGGCTGGGGGGTGGGGGTGGTGGTAGACATGAGTGGGGGCCTGGTGGAGGCTGCCCTGCACTGCTGGGGGGTGGGGTGATGGGAGACATGAGTGGGGGCCTGGTGGAGGCTGCCCCTGGTGGCTGGGGGGTGGGGGGTGTGGGAGACATGAGTGGGGTCCTGGTGGAGGCTGCCCCTGGATGCTGGGGGGTGGGGGAGATGGGAGACATGAGTGGGGGCCTGGTGGATGCTGCCCCTGCACTGCTGGGGAGTGGGGGTGATAGGGGACATGAGTGGGGGCCTGGTGGAGGCTGCCCCTGCACTGCTGGGGGGTGGGGGTGATAGGGGACATGAGTGGGTGCCTGGTGGAGGCTGCCCCTGCACTGCTGGGGGGTGGGGGTGGTGGGAGACATGAGTGGGGGCCTGGTGGAGGGTGCCCCTGCACTGCTGAGGGGTGGGGGTGATAGGGGACATGAGTGGGGGCCTGGTGGAGGCTGCCCCTGCACTGCTGGGGGGTGGGGGTGGTGGGAGACATGAGTGGGGGCCTGGTGGAGGGTGCCCCTGCACTGCTGGGGGTGGGGGTGGTGGGAGACATGAGTGGGGGCCTGGTGGAGGGTGCCCCTGCACTGCTGGGGGGTGGGGGTGGTGGGAGACATGAGTGGGGGCCTGGTGGAGGCTGCCCCTGGTGGCTGGGGGGTGGGGATGATGGTAGACATGAGTGGGGGCCTGGTGGAGGGTGCCCCTGGTGGCTGGGGGGTGGGGGTGGTGGTAGACATGAGTGGGGGCCTGGTGGAGGCTGCCCCTGCACTGCTGGGGGGTGGGGGTGATGGTAGACATGAGTGGGGGCCTGGTGGAGGGTGCCCCTGGTGGCTGGGGGGTGGGGGTGGTGTCGGCGACATGAGTGGGGGCCTGGTGGAGGCTGCCCCTGGTGGCTGGGAGGTGGGGGTGGTGGGAGACATGAGTGGGGGCCTGGTGGAGGCTGCCCCTGCACTGCTGGGGGGTGGGGGTGGAGGTGGTGGGAGACATGAGTGGGGGCCTGGTGGAGGGTGTCCCTGGTGGCTGGGGGGTGGGGGTGGTGGTAGACATGAGTGGGGGCCTGGTGGAGGCTGCCCCTGCACTGCTGGAGGGGTGGGGGTGATGGGAGACATGGGTGGGGGCCTGGTGGAGGCTGCCCCTGGTGGCTGGGGGGTGGGGGTGGTGGGAGACATGAGTGGGGGCCTGGTGGAGGCTGCCCCTGGATGCTGGGAGCTGGGGGTGATGGGAGACATGAGTGGGGGCCTGGTGGAGGCTGCCTCTGCACTGCTGGGTGGTGGTGGTGATAGGGGACATGAGTGGGGGCCTGGTGGAGGCTGCCCCTGCACTGCTGGGGGGTGGGGGTGATAGGGGACATGAGTGGGGGCCTGGTGGAAGCTGCCCCTACACTGCTGGGGGGTGGGGGTGGTGGGAGACATGAGTGGGGGCCTGGTAGAGGGTGCCCCTGCACTGCTGTGGGGTGGGGGTGATAGGGGACATGAGTGGGGGCCCGGTGGAGGCTGCCCCTGCACTGCTGGGGGGTGGGGGTGGTGGGAGACATGAGTGGGGGCCTGGTGGAGGGTGCCCCCGCACTGGTGGGGGGTGGGGGTGCAGGGAGACATGAGTTGGACATGAGTGGGGGCCTGGTGGAGGCTGCCCCTGGTGGCTGGGGGGTGGGGGTGGTGGGAGACATGAGTGGGGGCCTGGTGGAGGGTGCCCCTGGTGGCTGGGGGGTGGGGGTGGTGGTAGACAGGAGTGGGGGCCTGGTGGAGGGTGCCCCTGCACTGCTGGGGGGTGGGGGTGCAGGGAGACATGAGTTGGACATGAGTGTGGGCCTGGTGGAGGCTGCCCCTGGTGGCTGGGGGGTGGGGGTGGTGGGAGACATGAGTGGGGGCCTGGTGGAGGCTGCCCCTGCACTGCTGGGGGGTGGGGTGATGGGAGACATGAGTGGGGGCTTGGTGGAGGCTGCCCCTGCACTGCTGGGGGGTGGGGGTGATGGGAGACATGAGCGGGGGCCTGGTGGAGGCTGCCCCTGCACTGCTGGGGGGTGGGGGTGATGGGAGACATGAGTGGGGGCCTGGTGGAGGCTGCCACTGCACTGCTGGGGGGTGGGGGTGGTGGGAGACATGAGTAGGGGCCTGGTGGAGGCAGCCCCTGGATGCTGGGGGGTTGGGCGATTGTAGACATGAGTGGGGGCCTGGTGGAGGCTGCCCCTGGACTGCTGGGGGGTGGGGGTGATGGTAGACATGAGTGGGGGCCTGGTGGAGGCTGCCCCTGCACTGCTGGGGGGTGGGGGTGATAGGGGACCTGAGTGGGGGCCTGGTGGAGGCTGCCCCTGCACTGCTGGGGGGTGGGGGTCGGGGTGGTGGGAGACATGAGTGGGGGCCTGGTGGAGGGTGTCCCTGGTGGCTGGGGGGTGGGGGTGGTGGTAGACATGAGTGGGGGCCTGGTGGAGGCTGCCCCTGCACTGCTGGAGGGGTGGGGGTGATGGGAGACATGGGTGGGGGCCTGGTGGAGGCTGCCCCTGGTGGCTGGGGGGTGGGGGTGGTGGGAGACATGAGTGGGGGCCTGGTGGAGGCTGCCCCTGGATGCTGGGAGCTGGGGGTGATGGGAGACATGAGTGGGGGCCTGGTGGAGGCTGCCTCTGCACTGCTGGGTGGTGGTGGTGATAGGGGACATGAGTGGGGGCCTGGTGGAGGCTGCCCCTGCACTGCTGGGGGGTGGGGGTGATAGGGGACATGAGTGGGGGCCTGGTGGAAGCTGCCCCTACACTGCTGGGGGGTGGGGGTGGTGGGAGACATGAGTGGGGGCCTGGTAGAGGGTGCCCCTGCACTGCTGTGGGGTGGGGGTGATAGGGGACATGAGTGGGGGCCCGGTGGAGGCTGCCCCTGCACTGCTGGGGGGTGGGGGTGGTGGGAGACATGAGTGGGGGCCTGGTGGAGGGTGCCCCTGCACTGGTGGGGGGTGGGGGTGCAGGGAGACATGAGTTGGACATGAGTGGGGGCCTGGTGGAGGCTGCCCCTGGTGGCTGGGGGGTGGGGGTGGTGGGAGACATGAGTGGGGGCCTGGTGGAGGGTGCCCCTGGTGGCTGGGGGGTGGGGGTGGTGGTAGACAGGAGTGGGGGCCTGGTGGAGGGTGCCCCTGCACTGCTGGGGGGTGGGGGTGCAGGGAGACATGAGTTGGACATGAGTGTGGGCCTGGTGGAGGCTGCCCCTGGTGGCTGGGGGGTGGGGGTGGTGGGAGACATGAGTGGGGGCCTGGTGGAGGCTGCCCCTGCACTGCTGGGGGGTGGGGGTGATGGGAGACATGAGCGGGGGCCTGGTGGAGGCTGCCCCTGCACTGCTGGGGGGTGGGGGTGATGGGAGACATGAGTGGGGGCCTGGTGGAGGCTGCCACTGCACTGCTGGGGGGTGGGGGTGGTGGGAGACATGAGTAGGGGCCTGGTGGAGGCAGCCCCTGGATGCTGGGGGGCGATGGTAGACATGAGTGGGGGCCTGGTGGAGGCTGCCCCTGCACTGCTGGGGGGTGGGGGTGATGGTAGACATGAGTGGGGGCCTGGTGGAGGCTGCCCCTGCACTGCTGGGGGGTGGGGGTGATAGGGGACCTGAGTGGGGGCCTGGTGGAGGCTGCCCCTGCACTGCTGGGGGGTGGGGGTGATGGGAGACATGAGTGGGGGCCTGGTGGAGGCTGCCCCTGGTGGCTGGGGGTGCAGGGGGACATGCGTTGGTGGGCAGTAGTGCAGGGTGACATGTGGGTTGGCTGGGGGGCATGGCCATGGTGGATGGGGTGCCTGCGGGACATGTGCAGGGTAGGCTCCTGTGGTGTGGGTCACCTGCAGGGGCCGTGGAGGGTGTAGAGGGAACACCTGGGAGGACCCACACGTGCAATTCACGTGTGGTGCTCCCCGCGCACCCCTGGAATACACGTACCCTGATGGAATCGCGTGTGATACTTCCTGCGCACCCCTGAAATACACGTACCCTGCTGCTTTTGCGTGTGATACTTCCCGCGCACCCCTCGAATACACGTACCCTGATGGAATCGCGTGTGATACTTCCCGCGCACCCCTGAAATACACGTACCCTGCTGCTTTTGCGTGTGATACTTCCTGCGCACCCCTGAAATACACGTACCCTGCTGCTTTTGCGTGTGATACTTCCCGCGCACCCCTGGAATACACGTACCCTGCTGTTTTTGCGTGTGATACTTCCCGCGCACCCCTGGAATACACGTGCCCTGATGGAATCGTGTGTGTTACTTCCCACGCACCCCTGATGTACACGTACCCAGGACAATCGCGTGTGGGACTTCCCGCGAACCACTGAAATACACGTTCCCCGCTTGGCGTTTGCTGTTTGCCAGCCCTGTGAACTGGTCCAGGGTTAGCGCAGCCCTTTGCAATGTTTTGGGGATTTTGAAGGCTTTTCCTTGCGCGAGGGCGTTCTTGAGGGCGTAACTGGCGCTGCTGCAGGGTCGCTGCGCCACTCTGTGCCACGGCTGGTTTCGGAGGCTAAAATCCATGAATACGCTGTGCGATGAAAATGATTTTTTCGCACGCGGCTGGCGCAGTGTATCGCACGGGGACACTGTGAGCCAGCCGCGTACGCCATTTTTGTGCAAATTTCTATGAATTACCCTGTATATCTTTCCAGACTACCAATGCCCACAATCCTCTGCGCTCCTGTAGCCCTGCATCATATTCCTTATCCAATCAGGGCCGACCCCTGTCCATAAGAGGAACCCTGTCTGTCCCCTAATCCTCTTTCTTTGGCTGGTGACCAACTGAATAGCAGCATTATCAAAGTACCCGGTTGGGTTTTCTGGAGAGCAGTTGAGTGACCTAGTTGTGTACTTGGTCTTTTGCTTTTTTTTTTGGTGACCAACTGAAAACATAAAAACATAAAATCCAACAGTCAACTTGAACTTACAATGGCGAAGCTGTCCTTCGTCTCCTTGCTGAACTTCTGGCGTAGAGATGAAGCTGCCGAACTTTTTTACTCCGGAATTCCATTAACTGCGATCACAGTATGTATTCATGTCTGCTTCTGGTCTTCCCCTGCAATTAATGGGAGACAAGATCATAAGGGTGGGTTCTTACTCAACACAATGTCATGGTACAGTTCCAGCTGAGTTATGACCCACGAGGGTGGGATATAATGCTCACCTCCTTGTCTTTAATAGAATCAAGACTGCCTGAGCTCTTAAGCCTGGACAATCTTTATTCTATGACAAGACGGAGGTGAGCATTATGCTTGTTCAAAGTCATTAATAACTCTATCAGCAATTTGCGAGATGAGCTTCAAATAAAAGGTTTTAAAGGTACGTTCATTAGACCAATCAGCTGACTTCATAATGTCCTGCAAAGACACACCTGCTGAAAATGCGCTGGATGCCATCGCGCCTCTCGCTGAATGCGTGCCAAACTCAGTCAAATCTATCCCCGTCCACTGCATGACTTCTCTCACCCATCGCGCTATAGTGGCTGTAACTACTGCATGGGAAGGCTTTCTACGCCCAATTAATAACTGTGTCACTCCCCTAGGCCTTAGCGCTGCCGTGGCTGACTCATAGTCCTTAATGCACTACGCCACGCATAGCTTAGCATTATCCGGGAAATAGGGATATGAAATGATGGAGGAGTCAGACTTAGTTCTATTTGCTATGTTGAACGCTACTCTGGGTAGAAAATGTTCTTGTCTATCTCTAAGGCCTTCACGTCTGAAACTCGTCTACACGCTATGAGGCATAAGAGCATGGCCAGTTTCCCTGACAATTGGGAACGTGAAAGATCCTTGTTATCTGGCCAGGATGTGAATAATCTAAAAACAGATCGAACATCCCATAGCACTGAGCACTTGGGTTCAGGTGGTCTCTTTAGCTTCACCCCTTTCAGAAGTGTAATCACTTCAGGGTGTTCCCCTATTGGGTGTCCTTCTACTTTGTCATGGCCTGCTGATATGGCTGACCTGTACACTCCCAGCGTCCTGTAAGCACAGCCCTCGCTGAACCTTTGCAGAAAAAAATTCAGCATGTGCACTGAAGGGGCCGAAATGTGATTAACATGGATGGTTGTACAGTACGACGACCATCAATCCCAAGTGGAACCCTAGCTCCTTATGATGGAAGGCGCCCATGGGCTTCTAATACAGTCCGCAGCAAGCTGCGAAATGCCTGGCAACTCCCAGCGTCGCCTGAAACCCTGCACGCTATTAACGTCAGCGATCCCTCCGCTATGAGTGGGTGTGGATGCCTGTCGGGGCTCTGCAGGAGGTTCGCTGTGTGAGGAATCACTCTCGGAAAATCCGTAGAAAGTTCCATCACTACTGGAAACCAGGGTTGCGCCTTCCACATTGGCACTATGAGTACCAACTCTGCTTGATCCCTCCTCACCTTCGCTAACAATCTCGTCAGCATGATGAATGGAGGGAACGCATAATGAACTCCTTCCATCCACTGTTGGAGGAAAGCGTCCGTACCCACTGCCTCCGGGTCTATCCTCCAGCTGTAAAATTTGAGCAACTGGGTGTTGAGCCTGGACGCAAACAGGTCCCGGTCCAAAGGGCCCCACAGACGCTGAATTCTGTCGAAGATGGATGGGAGTATCCTCCAATCGCTGGAGTCTACCAGATATCGTGAATTCCAGTCCGCTACTATGTTCTGAGCTCCTGTTAAGTATTCTGCTGAAACTGATTTTTGATGGTGCAAGCAATGATGCCAAAAATCTTTTGCTAATTCCGCTAGCATTCTGGAAGACGTTCCGTCCAGCTTGTTTATATAGCGGACCGCAGAGATGTTGTCCATCTTGAGGAGGACGCACCAGTTTACCCGGTCCCTGGTAAATGCTCGCACTGCAAAGGAATCTGCTAAAAGTTCCAGACAATTTATGTGAAGCTTGAGCTCCTCTTGAGACCATTTTCCTCCCGTCTGTAGGTTCCCGCAGCGGGCTCCGTAGCCTGCTCTGCTGGTGCCTGACTCCACTATCAGGTCTGGGGTATCTCCGAAGTTTGCTCTGCCGTTCCAGGCTTCCATGTTCTGTAACCACCAATGGAGCTCTGTCACGGCTTCTTGGTCTAGGGACACCAGCTGGTGATAGCCGAGCCCCCCACGGAGGTGTCTGATTTTCAACCTTTGGAGAGCTCTGTAGTGTAAGGGACCTGGAAAGATCGCCTGAATCGACGCTGCTAGTAGCCCCACAATTCAAGCCAGATTGTGAATGAAATAACCTTCTTCGCTATGACAGCTCTCTGTTCTTTCCGGATTGCTCGCACTTTCTGCGTGGGCAATTCTAGAACTGCTCTCTTGGTGTCTATCACGAAGCCTAGGAATTCTATTCTCTGTGCAGGGTGGAGCTCTGACTTCTCGAAATTGATGATGAATCCGAGAGATGATAGTAGGGAGCATACTCAATCTGCTTGAACCTGTAGCTGGGCTGCACTTTGCCCTAGAATCAGTATATCGTCTAGGTATATTATAATTCTTATCCCTCTCTCTCGGATGGCTGCTGCGACTGGGCGTATGAGTTGGTGAAAGCCCCCGGGGCGGATGCTAGGCCGAATGGTAGACAGGTGAATCTCCACACCTCGGTAAACCACCGGAAACAAAGATACCTCCGATGCTGTTCCACAATGGGAATCGTCAGATAGGCATCTTTGAGATCTAACCGAACGAGCCAGTCTCCTGTCCTGAGAAGATCCCGAAGGAGATGAATCCCTTCCATCTTGAAGTGCCTGTACACTACCCATTCGTTCAGGCTCTTCAAATTTATCACAGTTCTTACTTTCTCCCCTCTGTGAACTGGAAACATGTTGCTGATAAAGCCTATCCCTTCCTGTACTTCTCTTTCTATGGCCGCTTTGACTTCTAGGGTGTGTAGCTCGCTGAAGAGTTGGGCCTCTTCGCTCTGCGACCTGAACGTTGGTGTTGGTGCTTGCGCCTGAGAGGGGGTACCTACAAACTCCAGGTACATACCCGCCACCGTCTGTAGCACCCATGCATTGTTGGACAATTCGCGCCTTGCATGCCCAAACTCGGCAGTCCTGCCCCCTATTCTGTAGGGAGCCGGAATAGTACTCACCATTTGGTGCGTTCTGCTGCATATAGATTCCTCTTCCTCTTCTTTGTCTCGGGAAACGGCTCCTTGCTGGAAAGAAGTTGTCTTGTTGCCGTGTTTCCCAGTACTGCGATCTCTGATTCTGGGGTCGTCTGTTTGAAGTGAAATGACTGGACGCTCGACCCCTCTGGCGTCCGGTCCCGGAAAAAACACGGCTGGGGAAAATCCTCCTGATGGAGCTTTGCGCCCTTCTCTAGGGTGGAATATGTCCCTGCGAATTGATTCATCTCTATGGCGAAGGCGTCTCCGAACAGCATATCCTTTGCGCCTTTGCCCGCTCCATAAGACGACAGGTCACTCAGCTTGTTGTCAATCTTCAATAGGACTCTGCGCCTTCTCTCTGTAGAGAGTGCGCAGTTTGCATTCCCCAATAAACAGACGGCGCGTTGCGCCCAGGTGGCGAATACCTGGGGATCCACCGGAGTACCTGTGTCCATGGCTCTCTCGGCCAAGTCTATTATCTTTGCGAGGGGTCCGGAGAGGTCTAGCAACTTATCCTGGCAACCTCGCCATGCTCTGTCGACCCCTTTTCTCACATCCTTGGAGGATTTAATGACGAAGGTGACCATTTTTGGGTCGAGGTCTGGAGTGTCAGTGACCATGCCGGGCAACTCCGGCCTGGGACATTCTGCTCTCATATTAGACCTTATTTCTCGGTCGAGGGGTTTTCTGATGTGGAGTGTCATATATTGGGCGACTCCGGGTGATGGCACCCAGTCTGTTGATCTAGGATGCCGGATCGCCTCTGGAACAAACATATCCCCCATGGGCTCTTCCTCTAGACGCTGATCCTGCGTACCGGAATGACGGGGGGTACTCTCCTCATCCCCGCTCTCGTCATCTGGAGTGTAACCGGCATCCTCTCTTTCCCCTGTGTTGTACACCCCTGGGGCAGGGGGTCGAGAGCCTGGCAATGTTGCCCTTTTTAGGAAGGCTTCTTTCAGCCTACTGACTGGGTCAACTGGCTCTTGAGGTATCAAGCCTGCCTCTTCTGCTTTGCTTGCTGAGGTCCCCTCGCCAGGGCTGAGCGCCCTCCTCTTCCTGGACTGGTCATGTTCAGCTTTCTGCTTATTCAGCATAGCTTCCAGGTGATCGAGTCTTTGGGTAAGGGGAAGAACCCCTTCTGAGACTCCCTGGGATAATGAATCCTCTAAGACCCTTTTGAAGCTTAGGCTAAGGTCTTCATCCTCTTGTATGGGCTCTTCTCCCCATTCCTCTGAGGACCATTGTGGGGATGTGGATCTGGGCTCATTATATTGTGCCATAGTAGAATGGGACCTCAGTGTTGTCTATATTCGTTTAAATAGACTTTGTAAAATCCTTTTCTTTTTTGTATGCCCAGTACTGTTAAATACGCTGATAACTATGCCCCCACAACTCTCTCCACACGGGCTTGCCCGTGTCTGGGATTCCGCTGGGTCCTAGAGGCCCGCGGAAGGGCCGCTGATGCGTCACCCGATGGTGAAGCGAGGAGGTGGGGCTGGGGGCCCTGTGAGAGCGCGGTTGCTCGCGGCTCCGGCCCCGGCTATCTCTTCAAACACATTCTATAACTATGATGTGGACTTATCTGAGGGAGCAGCAACAAAGAAAGAGGAGTAGGGGACAGACAGGGTTCCTCTTATGGACAGGGGTCGGCCCTGATTGGATAAGGAATATGATGCAGGACTACAGGAGCACAGAGGATTGTGGGCATTGGTAGTCTGGAAAGATTATTGTGAATTTTTTCAAACTGTGGTACCCCTATGTTTAGGGGAAACTTCCAGAGAGTCTGAAAGAACAAAACAAGGTTTCCAAGTTTTAAAAAAAAATTATAAATTTGTTTTTTACTTTTTTAAAATTTTATTATTGATATAGTTGATAAAAAAAGAATCAACTTTTCAATACAATTTATACAAAAATTAAAACATATCACAATTCATTCCTTATAAAATTCAATGAAATATAAAATATAACATAAAATAAAATACAGTTTCATACATAAAGTTTAAGCGATTAATAACACAAGCTTTACCAATTTATCCAAGTGGAATTCAAGAAAAAATAAATAATAATAACGATGTACTTTATAATTTCAAACCTTACTAATTAATATAGTGCTATTCCATCTTCCTTTAAATGTAATGCTTTCAAGAAATTTACAACCGCTATTCTTGTAGTGGTGATCTGGGTATTATAAATACGATGCCAGAAGTCTTCCACTGCTACTGCAACATATGTTTCAAAGTGTTTTTTGAAATATTCTATTCTCATTGGCAATAGTACAGAGCAAGCGGCTACCAGATGTAATAAAGTTTCTGTACTTTCTGCTTTTTTGCCAAATCGGCAGAAGCTTTCATTTTTACTAATGATTTTCCACTTAGCTAAATTGCTTTTAGTGTACCACCAATTCATTCGAAATCTTAAAAAATTATTTCTGGCCTCCGCACCAGGGAACTTTAGCAAGTAACTTTCTGTTGTTCTTGCTTTTTTGATGATAATTTTATGATGCAACGCCTGATCTGTTCTCTGACATTGTTCATATGTATTTATCCAGTCCCAAATCATTATCTTTTCTTTAGCCCTCTCAGGGTTCGTCATTAATAACTCTTCAATGATCTCCGTTTTTATCAAAAAATTCCTTACTTGTTTGCGCCAAATAGTGATTGCTCTATGCTCAGTGATTCTCATATAGCTAGACAGCACTGCCAATAAGGAAGATTTATCCTGTTGAACCATGATACATTTTCGATAAAAGCTACATAATTTCCACATATACATAGAATTTAAAGAGGTAAGGCCCACTTCGTACCTCAAAAAACACATCTGTGAGGCTTTTGATACATGCAAGATACTCTTCCAAAATTGACCTTCCAACTTCTGCCAGAACATCTCGTTTCTCCAAGGTTTGGATTCCGCACCATACAAAATTGTCGGAACTACTTTTTGGCAATAGAACAAGATTATAGGCTTAAGGGAGAAAGTGCAGAATCTTTGTTTTATAATGGTTGCTTGAGAGACGGAAGTGCTAATTTTCTTTTTCAAATCATCTAGATATGGGGCATCCCCTTTTAGAGTATTTATATTCGTCCCCAAATATTTATATTGGGATACATTCTCGAGGATTTTGCCCCCCAATAAAAACGAGGAATGTGATGCTCTTGCCTTTTTGTTGGGTACACTCTTTAGAATTTTAGTCTTAGCAATATTGATCACCAGGTCATTTGCTTGTACATATTCTCCCAGTTGATCAAGCAAGTTCTGCAATCCCTTTTTTGTTTTCGCCATTAGAACTAAGTCGTCAGCGTAAAGCATCCATGGTATGGAATGTTTACCAAGGCGGGGTGCATCTGAAGTAACTCTACTAAAGTTCCTCACAACATCAGAAATGGAGAAATTAAAAAAGAGTTGAAGCAAGTAGACACCCCTGCTTTAGGCCTTTGAAGGTCTTGATTGATTTTGATAAGGCGCCGTCCATGGACAGGCGCACTTGAATTGATGTATCTACATGAAACTGCATTATCCAATGAGTTAGATACTTTGGACTTTGTTTTTTACATTGAATTGCTGTGGGAGCAGTAAATAAAGAAGTAAAGCATAATGCACGCCTCCGTCTTGTCATAGAATTGCAGTTAGGTTAGAACTAGCTACAGCTCCTAGGAGCATTCCTCCCCACCCCCAAAGCAATGCTTACCAGCCAAATAATCCTTACATAGTATCCATTTTGGCTAAGCTCTTAAGAGTCACTGGCACACTAGTGGCGGCAAGCTAGACTTTTTTTTCTTCCGCCTACAAATATAGCCGGATTTCTGGCAGCTTGAAGGATGCG
Organism: Ambystoma mexicanum; assembly: GCF_040938575.1. NCBI lineage: Eukaryota > Metazoa > Chordata > Amphibia > Caudata > Ambystomatidae > Ambystoma > Ambystoma mexicanum. The sequence continues at coordinate 1,083,979,029 of NC_090921.1, forward strand.
AGCCGTGTGAGCCCTGAACGCTTTTACTCGCAAACACCTTCAAAGGCCTTCATTGTGACTCCTCTGTAGCCTTTAGCTGTGCCCTGCCTTGTTCACTGCTTATTAAAAAGACATCCTTATCTAGGGCAAGTCCTACAACAGGTGTCACAGCTCTTGCTGGTGCCACTGCTGCTGGAAGCTGTGTCTGCTGTCTTCGCTGCAGTGGCTTTGCCGATTGGCGTGCTTGCAATGTACAAACAAAGCCGAAATGCAAAAAGTAGTCACCAAATCATTTAATTCATAAATACAAATCTGTGATGGCTTTGCCCCCAAACTCCAACATTTACCCCTATAAGGACACACCTGTGATATCTTTAACCTAAAAAGTTAGCATTTGTCCCCTGTAAGAATATACCTGTGATGGCTTTGCCTGTAAGTGCCAGCATTTGCTCCCTTTAAGGACACAACTGTGATAGCTTTGCCTCAACTTGACAGCATTCGCCCGTGTATTTCTAAGAAATGTACGTGACGCATTGACATAGTAAAAGACGTCCCTTCACCGCAGTGAACGGGGGTCTTCATGCTATGTTTATGCTGAATATAATACAACTTACGTGCACACATTTTTCAGCATTAAATGTATTTATTGGATATTGTGACAAGCTCAGTAACCTCACCCTGTCACAGAGGGATAGAATCCCTCGCAGTCTGAGGATGGAGGCCTACCAGGGTGGAAGCCAGAGCCAGTCCTAACCCAGAGGGGGACAGTGGCAGATGAGAGGGGACCCAATTCCTGTCCCTCCCCATGTGTCTGTTTGTGTTTGAGCAGTGCCTACTTCCATCAACCATGCATCTTAATATAAAATGGTCACCAAGATTTCTCTCTTTGTTCCAGACCCAACATAAACACTAGAGAAATGTGGAGAGCGCACAGGCCACCAGTGCCTCACACTACTGACATTTTAGCGCCAGAGTCCCCAAACCGGCAGAGTGAAAGAGAGGCAGCAGGACAAGGATGGGCAAGCTTACGTGGCCGCTGGACCTGCCACACAATGCTCCCCGGCACAGGCGCACACCACAGCGAAACCACTGCACTAACCCTAGACTACCAGGGATTTAAAGAGAAGCCGCAAGCTCCAGGAGAGACTGCACTTACCTTGAGGTAAGCTACATCAAGGCCCCCTAACTCGCACTTGGGCATTGGGCAACGTGGGCTGCCATTGCTACCTCACAACAGCTTGTGTGGGAAAAAGGGACAGGCCTTAACCCTCTATTTGAAACCTTTTGTTGTTTGCCTTGCAGACCGGGAAAACAAGGCCAGATTGGCAAGAGTCAGACAACCAATCAGGGAAGGAGGTAAAGAAAGACCAGAGGAAACAGCAAGTTGTGGGTTGTCCGTCTGAGTTCAGGGGGCAGAGGCGGTAGCAGACTTAAACTAGCGGGAGAAAGGATGGTGGATTGGAGTGTGGATGTGATTTTTGAAACAGGTGAGGTATTGGCTGGTGGGAGCAAGTGGTACTGAGTGTTGAGTGTGCATGTAAACATAGTGAGTGAGATTGTTAGAGGGAGTGTAGGGTGTGAGTGGGAAGCAGCTGTGAAAGTAAAAAGAGTGTGATGGGGAATTTGGGTTGGAGAAGTAGCAGTGTGGAGGAGGGAGTAGTAATGTCAAAGTTGGAGTAGTAGTTTGAAGGCAGGAGTAGTATTGTGAAGTGGGGGATTGTAGTGTGAAGGAGGGAGTAATAGAAGGAGTAATGGAGTATAGAAAGGGAAAGTAACATCAAAGGTTTTAATGTAATTTTAATTGTTTTTTTATAACGCACTTAATACCCGGTTTCTAAGCGTGGATCTGAGATTCGAACCTCTGATGCTCTGCATGGTCTTGGTATCAAGACCATCACGTTGCCCCTGTGCTGTCTTCCGGGCACTTGATGGAGGCAAATGGTAGGAGGAGTGAGAGGGATTGTAGGGACAGAGGAGGGATAAGCCAGGAGTAGGAGTGAAGGTGGTTGGAGTTGGGAGCAGGAGAGACGTGGGAGGAGAACATCAGAGAGGGAGAGGAGTACATGGGGTGACCGGAAGAAGACTGAGTTGGGCAGCGTGTCTAAAAGGCACACCCTATATTCTCTTGTAGTCAACTAATAAAATTAATAGTGTAGAGTCAGATTAGGAAGTCCCTGGCAGAGTTTAGACTGATAAGGCATTGCTATTTAGGTTTCCCTCTGAGCAAAAGCCAGAATCTAGACAGTATGGAGCAGTCTGCAGTATATACTAACCTGGGGAGTAAGGACACGTGGGTTAAGGATGGATTGGTGCTTTTATATATGAGAGAGAGGAACAGTCCTAGCGCCCTGCTGAAAAGATCGATTTAAAGGAATGGGAAGAAATTACCGAATAAAAAGTTCTGATTTATCAAAAAGTTCGTAAATCCATGTCACCAAAGGTTCGAACACCAAAAGTTTGTACCTTTGGTGGCATGCATTTTAGGTAGGTAAAAAAAATAAGGCTGCAAGGGCTGCGGGGGTGTCCCCTGCAACACCCCGCTCACTACACTGTACAGTATAGTGAGCAGGGGCTGCGGGGGACACCCCCACAGCACACCTGAGAAAAAAAAAAACGGGAGCTGCAGGGGTTTTCCCTGCAACACCCCGCTCACTACACTGTACAGTATTGGTAACCACTCTGTCCATATACCAATTAAGATTCTCTTGAGTTTCTGTGAGCCGTTTGGCTGAGTACAATATTCAGGTTTCTTGGGCTCCTGCAACCCTTATTGTTACTTGGTTATTTCACTTCCTCCGGGCCTTTATGCCTCTGGTCTGAGGTTAGGGTAAATCCTTCCGTCTTTCCCTTTCACTCTCTCGTCTCTTTGACCCCTCCACTATGAGAAACTCATGTACCTTCTCCGTCTGTTGGCTCCAGTGAGGTGGCGTCTGCTCTGTAGCATTGGCGAACTCCACAGCTTTCTTGTGTTCCCGTCTGGACACGAGGGATTTTTGTTTTCTGCTCCTCTCAGTGTTGCTCTGCTCTTTAGCTTTTTCATTGTGAGCAGAGGATTCGTTCCTGCCTCGCATTCTGGGTTCAGTGTTGTTTCTCTGGCCATGGGTCCACCACTTCCTGTGCATGTTCGCGCCCCCAGATAAGGTCGGCTCGGCCTTGCTGACTCTGCACGGCTCTCTGCCTGGTCAGCGGTGTCTCTCTCCCTTTCCTTCCTCTCTCCGTGCCACAGCCGGTTCTGTGTGTGCAGCCCAGATCTGCCACTCAGTGACATGCTCACATCAGAGGCTCAACTATGCTTATTGCTTCTTCTCCTCCATTCAAGGGTGATTGCACCTTTATTCTTGTTCCGTGACCAAAAAGGGGTGTGTTGTTTATGTTCAGCTGTCAAGCCCACGAATAGGCCAACATTGTCTTGAGTCAAACATTTAAGGGCACTTTGAATATTATTTTGAGTCCCACCGCTGAATGTAACATCAGTTTCTCTGATTCCTATGTATGCAGATATGCTTTAGTTATGAAGGGTTCCTCAAGAGGATGGAAGTCCATGTCCCCTTGAGGGGAATCACTCCCAGTGAGGTCCCACTTTCCCAAACCCCTAAGGAGGGTTTTGCTTAGCGGGTTCACCTTGCTTCTTTTGGCATACATAACCAAACCACAGAAGTCTGTTCCCAAGAGCAAGTCTTCTGGTGAACACATTGGCCATTCAATAATACCCCCTTCACCCATGATTGAAGACGGTTGGTACTTTGGTTTTCCCCAGCCAAGTTTCTTCTGATATAGAGGGTGGCGGAGAAAGGAAATGGACAGTTGAGTATCACCCCTGCTTGTTCAAGGCTTTTCATCAAATCTTTTGAACTTGGTTCCCTTTCATACTCTGATTCAGTTTCCTCATTGTCAGACCACATCTGTGCATGTTCTTTAGAATCCTTCTTGGTCTACATCATCAAAACAGGAAATCCATTGGATAGGTGATTAGTGCCATACGCTGCTGTTCTCTGTCCATCTCCTTCTGGCAGCCTTCTATCCAACACCTCTCCCAGGGGCACTAGAGATGAATCCTCTGAACTGGTAGTTATCAAACCCCTTTTAGATGTTGCATGTGCTAATATTCGGATACTGCCTGTGCCATGGGGTTCTTCCTACTGTGGCAGATCGGAAGAAGACGGCGGACACTTGAGGGACATCTTTACTGATATTAATTAAAATAATAAGTACAAGGTCTATCTTTTCCTATTTCCCCAACTATATAAATAGCTAAAGGTACTCATCAGGAAGTCCCAAAGGAATATGTTCACCATCCAAAACGAGTTCTAACTGACCCTACCACTATCCTAACTAACATAAATTAGATGCAGAGAATATTTTCACGCTCCTGGTTGCCTCTTATGGCAACGTCTCTTCTTTAATCCAAAGTTCTCTTTAATATGATATCTTTAAATAATATCTTGCCACCTTATGGAGAGGTTAGTGTAACTCTTTCACAATGCACTAGGATGTTATCCACTCTTTAGGTACATCTTTTCGATGCTCTTTTTTTAGCCAGTTTCTCATACTTTGATCTAGGCTTGCATGCCTTTCTGACTCTTGTAATGCAGGCCTTCTTAAGTTGGGTATACTTTCTTGTGATGTGACCTTCCTCCTCTCCTGGGGTTGCTCAGTTTGATGCTCTCTCCTCTTATTCGGTTTACGTGATTTCAGTTCACATTCATACTCTGGTTTGTTCCACTCTTTACTTATCAAACGACTGGATACTTTCCCCTCTTCCCAGGGTATTTTTGCCCAATTCTTAATATCTTCTCTGTCAGTTTTATTCGTTATTCTCTTTATTGCATTGACGCAGTTCCATGGCGCTATACTCAGTGTCTCATAAATTTCACTAGGATGAGTTTCTCCTGCTCCATAACTATGTCCTGATGGCCTACTGTTCTCCCAGTTATGGCGGGGGAATGCTATCAGGCTTTGCACTTGCTCCGGTTCGCTTCCTCCGCTCTGGATCTTGTGCTTCTCAATGTTGTCAGTGTTCCCCCCTTGGTCCTCTCTTTCATAGCGACCAGCTATCTGTGCAGGTAGCAGAGTGTCTCGACTCCCCGGCTAGGTGGCTTCGGCATTGTTCAATGGGCGCACGGCCCACCACGAAATCTTCGTAGTCACTCCACCACCGGGACTAGGATTCACTTCTTTTCTGCTTCTCTGTTCTTTTAAATGCCAGGACTCCAGCGTTTCCCTCTGGCATTCAGGACTTCTCTCCAAGTGACGGGCTGCAAGGCTCTCCTCAGCTCTGCCTCCTCCAAGTGTCACATCAGGGGACTTCCACTTTTTATGCTGATCTCTCTCTACCTGTGCTTCACTTCTCTGCCTTCAGTCTACTTGTCTCAGTTATATGTATAGCTCTCCTTAAAGAAACAGATCCTTGTCCTTGTACATAATTAGGTATTTTAATTTTGTCTTTAGCCAAACCTCTGGATCTTATAATGTTCTTCACATTTGAAAGTCACATATATGCTACGATGGTGGATGGTCTAGGGAGTTCCTCACAGGAACGGGAGTCCTTGTCCCAGTGAGGTACTACTTGCCCAGACTCCTAGGGAGGGTCTTGCGGAGCGGGCTCACCTCCTGAGCCTCCTCCATGGGGAGCAGAGACAAATAGCCTCAATTTGTCACATACCCTTTGCCTTACGGTTGTGGCTTCCCCATCTCCATTGACAGGGAACTGGCTTAGAACGTCTACATTTACTTGTTCTTTTCCCTTTCGGTGTTCGACAGTGAAACAAAAAGGTTGCAAGTCCAAGAATCACCTCATTACTCTTGGGTTAGTATTCTTTTCAAGCTCATTCAGGTCAACGGTGAGTGGTCTGTAACCAACCTGACTTTTCTCCCAGTCAAAAAATATCTTAGGTGCATAATGCATAGGATTGCTCTCATGGAAAAAGCTTCCTACTGGTATATAACACTGGTTGCTCGATTCCATCGTATTCTTGAGAGAGCACTGCCCACAAACCAACTTTTGATGCATCTGTTTGTGACAGGAATTCTTTATTGAAATCTTAAGGATGGGTTTGTGACACAACGGGCGTCATTACGAGCTTGGCGGTAGCCGTGCCTTTTTTACAGGCACGGCTACCGCCAAACTCGCTACCGCCACCACCACCCGCGAATGGGCAATAACCGGCCCATTACGAGTTGAATGGGCCGGTAATTGACCATTCGCGGGTGGCAGTATTTCTGGACTTTTCTGCCCTATAGGGTAGAAAGAGGGTGGGGAGTATGGATGCACCAGCACCGTTGATAACGGTGCCGGTGCAATTACGAGTTATGCTCGTGGGTGCCGCACAGCCCGCCAGGTCAGATCTGGCGGGCTGTTAGGCACCCGCAAGCAGAACTCGTAATTCACCGGTACGGTGCTGGTGCCTTACCGGCACCGTTCATGCCGTACCGCCAACATTATAATGAGGCCCAATATGCTTTTTAGACCATCAAAGCTTGCTTGATCATTCTTATCCCAGAGTACTCTCTGGGGTTGGAAATTCTTTAGCTTACCCGTTAGGGTAGCCACCAGGGTGGAATAGTTTGGGATAAACTGTCTGTAATAACCGGCTAATCTGAGGAAGTCACAAAGGTCTCATTTGGCCCTTGGTGAGGGTGTTTGCTGGACCGGCTTCACTTTCTTAGCCTGGGGTTAAATTAGGCCATTGCCAAGGAGAAATCAGAGATACTTTAAAGCGGATTGGGCCAGATGACATTTTAGAGGATTTGCTTTTAAACCTGCTCTTCTGAGAGCACGGGTGTTAAGATCGATTTCTAAACTCTGACCTGGTGGGCAGATGTTTAAGAGGTCATCTTCGGTTTAGTGAAACAGGGGAACCTTCTGGCCAAGCCAGACCAATCTAGATAGCTTGGCAGGCGGTCAAGACTATAGTGTCATCTTCCCATTATTAGTAATGGGTATATAATGCTTACCTAGGTGTTACTGGTCATGTTCTTATACTGTGAGTCTGCTGATAATCAAATCCCTGTGTCCGGGAAAGAATCGGTCACAGGCATCTATGGAACTTGTGGAGGTGAGTCCTATATTAGTGTACTGTTCCAATATGTTCCAATATGGCTTGTGTGGAACTATTGGACATAAGACAGAGGACATCTGATCTGTATTATATTATCTATATTACCTCATTTAAAAAGCTAGCAACCGAGGCCGGATGGCCTGACCAAGCACACTATACCATTTTCAGACAAGGTTTAAAAGAGGAAATCAAAGATGAGCTAGCCTGGTCTCCCAGACCCACTACTTTTTCTGAATTATTGTCCTCAGCATTACAAATTGAACACCGGATATTGGAACGTCGGTCTGAGAGACGATGTCACTGGTCGCCTTTCCCCAGTCCTGGATTCCCTACTAACTCCTCACCTTTATCCTCTAACGAGGAACCTATGCAAATAGGACTGACACGCGCTCCCCTCACTTCGGAAAAAAGAAGACGACACCGAGAATTAGGCTTGTGTGCCTATTGTGGTTCAGACAAACACATGTTGAAGGACTGTTCTGAGTTACCTCTCAAAAGGTCGGGAAATGAAAAACCTCGGTCTTAGAAGGGAGGAGATACCGAGGTGAATCTACCAGTCCCTATGTTACACTTTCAGTCAACTCATCACCTACCCCGGACTCATGGTCATATCAGTGGGAGTGAAATGTGGTAACCAGCAGATTGAGACCTTGGCCCTTTTGGATTGTGGGGAGGCTGGATCCTTTGTGGATACCATCTGGGCGGACAAGGTGGGTCTCCGTCGCGTGCCTAGAACAGAAGGACAAAAGGTGGAAGGGGCTGACGGCTCCCCTCTCAGCTCGGGTCCCATCACTCATACCACTGAAGAGCTACAAATAACAATAATGCAACACACTGAGCACATTACTTTTGACATAATTCGAGCAGCACATTTTCCCATGATATTGGGCATAACATGGTTGCGGAAATAAAACCCCCGCATTGATTGGCAGCATAATCAGATGGACATCCAATCAGAATTCTGTAAGAAACACTGTCTTAAGCATGCCGAATATACTATGATCAAAACCCTTTCTTCAGAATCAGAGGATCATCTAGGCATACATAACATTGCCAAAGAATTGACGCCTTCCAGTCAGGTGTTTGTGGAACAGATCCCTCAAGAACTGCCTCCCCACAGACCCGAGGATTGTGTTATTGACCTAACACCCAGGGCTCTTGTGCCTTTTGGTAGGATGTTCTCTTTATCTACTTCTGAAAATAAGGTCCTCAGAACCTATTTGGATACTAACCTTGCCAATGGCTTCATAAGACCCTCTAGATCCCCAGCGGGAGCACCGCTCTTTTTTATACCAAAGAGAGATACTGCAGAGCTCCGGCCTTGTATCGATTATAGGGGCCTTATCAAGGTGACTGTCCGGAATCGATATCCCATGCCTCTAATCACAGACATCATCGAAGCAGTAAGGGAAGCTACCATATTCTCTAAATTAGACCTCCGCAGCGCATACCATCTTTTGTGGATCCAGTCAGGAGACGAATAGAAGACAGCCTTTCGGACTCCTTTCGGACTATTCGAATTCCGGGTCATGCCCTTTGGGCTGGTAAATGCCCCAGCTATCTTCCAGAGATTTATGGACCGAGTCTTCTCAGACATGCATTTTCTCTCAGACATTGCATATCTAGATGACATTTTGGTTTTCTCATCCACACCTCAAGAACACAAGAAACACCTACTCAAGTTCATGCAAAGACACCAAGACAACAAGTTGCTAGCCAAACCTGAAAAATGTAAGTTCTGTCTGACTTCAATGCCATATCTTGGATACATCCTCTCACCAGGAGGAGTCCAAATGGACACTAGAAAGGGTACTGCCATCCTCAACTGGCCTGTACCTACCTCACTAAAATAAGTACAACGCTTTCTGGGCTTGGCAAATTTTTATTGGCGGTTTATACCCAAGTTCTCAGAGGTAGTGTTACCCATCACCTCCCTATTGAAAAAATCTAGCAGACCCTTTTCATGGTCGCCACAAGCCCAAGATAGCTTTATGAAACTCAAGTATCTGTTCTGTTCGGCGCCAGTACTTAAGCAACCGGATAAGTCTAAACCATTGATCTTAGAAACTGATGCTTCGGCCTCAGCTATCGGAGGTGTTCTGTTACAACAACATCAGGATCAGGAACACCCCGTAGCATATATTTCTAAGACACTCAGCCTATACAATACAATCAATACAATTGTCAATACAACTACTCCGAAATAGAGAAAGAACTTCTTGCCATGAAGATGGCCTGTGAGAAGTGGAGGCATCTACTACAAGGTGGTCCATTTCCTTTTCTCATCCGCACAGACCACAGCAATCTTCGTGTACTTCAGACAATGGATTGTGTGAATTCACGCCAAGCCAGATGGGCACTTTTTTTGCACAATATGATTTTCAGATAACATACCTACCCAGAAGTCTCAACATGGTGGCTGATGCCCTTTCCGGCAAACTGTCCCAAGACACAACTAGGCAGATACTACCGGAAGACTGATAACATCTAACCGCATAGTGGGCCAAATATCTTCATTTCTACAAGAAGTCAGAGAGGCGACTATTCGCACTCCGTGTCCAAGATTGAAAGGGCTGCACGCCCACTTGGTAGATAAGATGGTCGTGTTGTTTTCGAACCATCGTTTATACATACCCACTAAAGAAATCCAGGAAAAGATCTTAAAATGGTGTCACGACAACAAGACCGCAGGTCATCGGGGCTGTGCCAGCACTCTCGAGTTGATACAATGCTCCTTCTTTTTGCCTCAGATGAAACAGTAAGTACAGGCTTATGTCAAAGATTGCCCCATATGCGCCACCAGAAAGACCAACATGTCCAAACAATTAGGCTTCCTGCAACAGGAACCTGTTCCAACACGTCCTTGGGGTGTGATATCCACAGATTTTATCGTGGACCTATCCATCTCTAACTCATGTTCATGTATCATGGTAACCGTGGACTCATTCACAAAAATGGCACACTTCTCCCCATTGCCTAAGTTACCCACGGCATCTGAAATGGGCAAAGTATTCTTGCAGGACATATTCCGTCTTCACGGGCTGCCTGACAAAATACACCTCTAGATTTTGGAAAATGTTATGTGACAAACTGGGAATTGAAAGGGCTCTATCCTCCGGTTTCCACCCACAGACCAACGGTCAAATGGAAAGACTAAATAACACCCTGGAACAATACTTGAGGTGTTATACCAATCAGCAACAAAACAATTAGGCCGAACTTCTTAGTACCATAGAATATGCCTACAATAATACCCGACACACTGCAACAGGTCTCTCTCCTTTTTTTTGTTCATATGGGTTTCACCCAAGAGACATCTTACCTACTGATCTCCATACAACCAACCTTCGGGTATTAGACTCCTTACTGACCACCCTTGCGGAGGCACATAAACAAGTATCCAGGCAACTGGAGACCACGCAACAGTCCAATAAAACACAGGGGAACCGTCATCGCCGGATGAACCCAGAATGGTCAACCGGGGACATGGTCTGGCTCTCCACGAAGTATCTACCCCGCTGGGTAAGACCGTCTAAATTATCACCCAGATACATCGGACCATTCCCCATTCAGAAAGTGATAAACCCAGTTGCTTTTCGTCTCTGTCTGCCAAAGAGCCTAAGACGAATACATCCAGTGTTTCATTCCTCTCTCTTGAAAACCATTCTTGTGGATCCGAACCACCGAAAAAGCTACCAAAGACAAAGAAGAATTTGTGACTCCTGTTACCGCAAAGGCAGGCTTAAAAATTTGGTTAGCTAGAAGGGATATCCCTGCTCAGAAGACTCCTGGGAACCTGTAAACCACTTACATGAAGCAAGACTCATTCAGAAATTGCACAGGAATCATCCAGGAAAACCGGGTCGCCCAAAGAATAGAAGAGGGCATACTGTCATGTACCCAGGAGCATGGAAACTCTGGGCGAAGTGGAAGACGGGCCGCCGCCATTGAATGTGCCTTCACGTTGTGCACGTTGTCGGGGTAATGGTCTAGTGTTTTGTTTCTCTGTGATCAGAGCCGCCGGATTTAAACACTTCCTTCCAGTGGCCCCAGTGCATTGCAACTGCAGTGTCTTTTCAGACTGCCACCTCAACGCTTAGCGATTACTCTTTGAAGTACTCATACTTCGTTCGCTAATGCAGACTCTCTCTTTTTGCTCTGCCTCTTCGGTGCTGCTCTTTCCTCCTTCGCTTTCTTTTTTTTCCGTTAGGCTTTCATCTTTTCTATCCTTCGCTTCCTACTTCTGTTTTTTCTTTTTTTTTTTTGTTTATTGGCAGAAAGTTAAGACAGGAATAGCACATTTGCACAGATATATACAAAAATCACAACAACAGCACAGTTAGGAATTATATCATACATTTTGAGACGGCTCCCGAGTGGGGCGGTATTGACAACTCGAGAGGGAGCAAGATGTTTAGTGTTTATGGTAGTGTGACAGGCTGATCCGGCGGGGAAGCGGGGCCCCACTCAACCTCATCTTTATTGTTCAGATAGGTGCAGAATTCCGTCCACACATTCTTTGGACGAGATGGCATGGGCAAGGATCTGATATACTCCTCCTCACAGGTTTGTACCCAGGTGAAGGCCTTCAACCACATTCCAAAGGTGGGGGGAGAGCGGCGTTTCCAACCTTGTAAGATACATCTTTTAGCAACAATAGCACACACATTTAAGAATGTAGACATTTTTTTAGCATTATCTCCAGACCATATTCCAAACAACAGGGCCAGCGGGTCGAGGTCTACTGTGGACCCAATTATCTATGTGAGCGCTCTCGTTACTTCCAGCCAGAACGCCCTCAGCACGGTACAGAACCAAAACATGTGCATATGATCTGCCTCTTCAGAGTTGCATTTCGGGCACTTGTGGGTAGGGGAGCGTGTGAAGTTCGCTACTCTGAGCGGTGTGTAATAAAGTCTATTGAGTAATTTATATTGTATGCAGCGGAATCTAGCACTTAGGGAGACTCTGCGCGTGTGCGCACACATGTTGTACCACATGCCATCAGTGATTTCCATTCCCAGCTCTCTGGCCCAGGCTTCCTGTGGTTTGAGGGACATGTTTTCTTGCTTTTGTAGCTGCATTTTATACAGGGAGGACACTATACCCCTACTACCTGTGGAGTTTTCTATGTATTGGAGTTCGGGCGAATCTGGGGGCTCGTCTGGGTATGACGGCCACATTGCACGGACCGCCACCCTTAGCCTAAAGTATTGTAATAGCTCAAGCGCTGAGTTAGAGTGCCCGGGTCTCCATGTTTGGGGGGTAATGAATTTACCATCTGGATATAGGTCTGCGAGTGCTCAGTATCCCAGGGCTTCCCAGTGTTGGATGAAATGATGATCGTGCGTGAGGGAGAGACCTGGGAATTGACGCAAGGGTAGCCATTTATAGTATGGGCGGTGCCCTTGTGCTGGGTTCAAAATCATATTCCATGCTCTAATCGTAGTGGCTACGGGGTCTGCAGGTGCTTCAGTCTGGAACGTATGATGTAACAACAGGGTCATAATGTTAGTCTCGTCCCCCGCCAGCTCCTCCAATTTGACGTGTGGAGGTGGGTTCAGGTGTGTATACCAATGTGTGGCGTGATGTGCTTGTGCCGCAATCCAATATAGGGTTAGATCTGGGGCTGAGAAACCCCCTTTACCATAGGGAGGGGTCATGTGTAACCACTTTTTGCGGACTGCCCCAGAATGCCAGAGGAACTGGGCACACGCAGCGTGGAGTCTCTTAAAATATTGGTTCCCGGGCCAGACTGGAACATTAGCAAAGATGTAAAGGAGCTTAGGGACCGCAATCATTTTGACTAATGACAGTCTGCCCGCCAGAGACAGAGGGAGGTTGTGCCATTTGAGCAGCTTAGATTCAATGTGCTGTGCCGTTGCCTCATAATTATCAGCCAGTAAGGAGGCTTTGGTCAGTGAAACTTGTACCTCTAAGTACCTAATGCCTCCCGGGGACCATCGTAGAGGGAATTCATATGTTGGCTGCTGGGTTGCTGCGGTAAGAGGGAATATCTCGGATTTAGAGTAGTTGATGCTAAAGCCAGAGTACGTTCCTATTTTGGTTATGTCTCGGATAATCGGGTCAAGATGCGTGGAGGGGTCTCTGATATATAGAAGTACGTCATCGGCATACAATGAGATAATTTCCGGCGTGCCCTGTAGGCAAATACCCTTGCGAGTATGTCTGTCCCTGACGTGATCTGCCATGGGTTCGATGGCGAGCGCAAAAAGGATGGGGGAGAACGGGCATCCCTGACGGGTGCCCCTGTGTAACACAACGGGGGAGGAGACGATGGAATTAACAAGCACCTTGGCCCTCGGGTTAGTGTATAACAATTTTATGTAGGAAAGCATGTTCGGTCCTATTCCCATTTTTTCCAGTACGGCCCATAGGTATTTCCAGGAAACCATGTCGAATGCCTTCTGGCCGTCTAGTGTTACCGCGTCTGCGTCTGCCTTTGGGTCAATTCTGGACATTGTATTGAATAATCGGCGGATGTTGAGAGCAGTGGATCGGTCTGGAACAAATCCGCTTTGGTCTGCATGGATCAGATGGGGCATAAATGGGAGGAATCTATTCGCAATTATTTTGGCAAAAATGTTCATGTCCGTGTTGATAAGTGATAGGGGCCTATAGGATGCACATTCATCTGGGGGTTTCCCTGGTTTGGGGAGAACGGTGATTAGGGCTTCCCTTAAAGAGGCGGGGAGAGTGGCCAATCGAAGGGATTCGGTCCAGAGCCCGTGCAATATGGCGGCTAGGATAGCGACGTGTTCACGGTAGAACTCAGATGTGTGCCCATTGGGACCCAGAGCCTTATTTTTCAGAAGGTCAGAAATCACCTGAACTATCTCCTCCAGGGTGAACGGGATGTCAAGTTGTTCCCTGGTACTCTGGGAGATGAGGGACATAGGGATGCGTTCTAACATGTCGTCTAGATCTTGAGCATTGTGTTCTGGTTGGGGGCCATAGAGCCTGGCATAGAAGCCAGTGAAGATGCCAATTATGGCCTGGTCGGACCAATGTCGTTTGCCTTGTTCATCTAGAATGCTATCTATCCGGGATCTGCCACCCTCCGCACGTACCAGTTTGGCCAGGGTTCTACCAGGTCTGTCACCCTCGCCGTACCGTCGGGGGTGGCCACGGGGTGAGCAAAATAACGCACCTCGCTCAAGGCGTGGGATTCAAACCTTTCTAGTTCCATTCTAATTTCTGCAAGGGTGGCCGGGGTTGGGGCGGAAGCATGTTGTTGTTCTAGGATTTTGAGCTTTGTTTCGGAACAGTGTAGGGCTTGCCTTATGGCTCTAAGAACCCCAGCCTCCCTCGAGATACACATCCCTCTGATATAAACTTTAAATGCTTCCCAGCGGGACCCCTCAGGTGTGTCTTGCGTGTTATTGTTTTCGAAAAAGGTGTTTATGTCCGATAATATCTCAGCTTTGAAGACGATATCAGACAAGGCCTCTTACTTAAAGCGCCAGGCTGATCGAGCGGCTGGAGTGTTACCCAGTTGGATCTGCAGCAGCACGGGGAGTGATCAGAGAGCGTGCAGGGGAGAATCTTAACCTCCGACACCCTACCCACTTGGCACCCCGGCAATAAGAACAGGTCTATTCGTGAAGAGCTATCGTGCACTGAGGAATAGAAGGTGTAATCTCTGTCCTGGGGATGAAGCGTTCTCCACACATCATGTAAGTTCAGGGAATTCATATGTGTGAGGAGCCGTTTGGCGGCTCGGGACACGCTCCTACGGGTCGAGGTTGTCCTGTCCATGTCATTGTCATGTATAAGATTCATATCCCCTCCCCATATAATGGGAACTTCCACATATTTCATGATAATGGCGGTCACAGCATCTATGAATTCGGGGGAGTCGGTGTTAGGGGCATAAGAATTCACGAGTAGGCATTCATCGTTAGCCAGGGTGCAATGAAGGATCACATACCTACCCTCCGTGTCAATGTGGGATGCATTGAGTTTAAACTTCACCGATTTATGAATGAGTGTTAGGACTCCTTTGGATTGAGTGGAGAATTGGGTATAAAATCTATTGGGGCCCCAGAATAGTGCAAGATTGGATACTAGGAGTTTCTGAGCGTGTGTCTCCTGCAGCAGGAGTACCTTAATCCCGTGTCTTTGTGCATATGCTGTGATCCTACGGGACTTTGTGAAATTTGTCAGACCGCGGATATTCCATGTTAACATTTTAATAGCCATGTTGACATTTTATGGGACATCCCAATTGTGAGAGCTTAAGAATCTGTGTCTGTTTACCAAAAGACGTGCCGCTGTGGCGTTGTTGCGCCTCACTTCGAGCCTAGTCCTCACTTTCTTGCTGATTTTCTTATAACTTCCCACAACTTTCCCACCTCCACCCTCACCGCCCGGTAGAAACTAGCAGTGTGAAAATACCCTCCCCCAATACAACCAACCACGTGCCGTTCCCAATTTGGCAACGCTTGACTAACAGCCCAACGGGGGCTCAACCATAAACACTTCGCCTCAGAAGGCATTGCAGCTGCAGTGGGGGCTACCGCTGCCGAAGACTCACATTTGTTCACACATGTTATGATGATACATCATAAATATTTTACACGGCTAATGAAACATAGAGTTACAAGGAAGGCAAGTAAGTAATTAGGTCATGAGAACCAAGCCATTGTTGGAGTGGTCTGGTCCCCAACTAATGTGCTGAGGTGACGAGGTTCGAGACCAGTTGGAAGAGGCATAGCTGATAAAGTCCATAGTAAGGCCACACAGCCTTGGGTGTCAGTTATCATTCATTGGTTCCTCCATTTGGTCAGCCAATGGGATTTGCGCCTCGATGAATTTAACTGCCTCGTCTGGAACAGAAAAGAAGTATATCCTGTTACGATGGGTGAACTTTAGGTGAGCCGGGAAGAGCATCGCATACTCTATTTTCCTCTCTCTCAGCATCTTTTTGACTCCTCCAAATTGACGACATTCCATCTGCACTCCCACAGAAAAGTCAGGGAAGATTCTAATTGTTTGTGAGTCCAGCCTTAGTACCCTTTCTCTCTGGCTAAGCGGAGTATATGGTCTCTGGCTTTGTAGCTCAGCAGTTTCGCAATTATTGGTCTGGGAAAGTCTCCAGGTTTGGGTCAGGGTGCCAGGGAGCAATGTGCTCTTTCCACGGTGACGAATGGCGATAGCTCTGGGTCGCCAAGTAGGTCCTTGAGGAGTTGTTCGACCGCCTGGTCCATGCGACCCTTTAGAGCCGTTTTGGGAACCCCCACTATGCGTATATTGTTTCTCCGTGACCTCGATTCGAGGTCATCACACTTGGCTTTGACCTGTTTCATATCTCGGACGAGCTCTGCGACGGTGCCTTGTAAGGTGTGAACATTATCCTCGTTGGCTCCTATTCTTTGCTCTGCCTCCGTGATTTTTGCACCATGTTGGTCCAGTTTGGCTCTGAGGGAGGCTACGTTAGCGTTTATATCGTCCAGTTTGTCATGGAAGGCTGCAAAGTTTTTGGCCATAGACTCCATCATTACAGTTAAATCAGGCGGAGGTGGATTCGGCAGGGCCTCGCCGTCTTCTTGCACCATGGAGGAGGACACCTGGTCTGACCTAGGCGCTGCCTTGGTGAACTTGTCCATGGCCTCTACCTTGTTCGCTCCTCTTGCTCTGTTCGACATTGCTGTCTCAGATGGGCAGATTAGTAGTGAACTCAGTACAGGAGTGCAGTAGTGGGGGCGGCAGCTGACCAGTAGTTTTGGCGTGTAAAGTGGGGTTAGCAGGATCACCGTGACCGCCGCAGGAACAGTCAGCGGAGATAGATTGGAGAGAGGTTCGATGGGCTCCAGAGCAGCCAGAAATGTGTTTGGTGGTGTTGAGGCTCGCTTGGATACGTTCAATGAATGTGGGCCCCTCTTGGGCGTAGTGTCGTTCTTGCTACCAGTTGTAGCCACCAATAGTGAAGGGTGCCCTCCCCCTTGTAGTTTATAGTGCTGTTTCACCTCCTTGATTGCATATGTCTCATAGGTGGATTAAAGGAATTGCCCGCCGTGAGGAGCAGCCGCGCGATTGTTCAAGTGGTGCTCCCAGCCCGTGAGTGAGGAAGGGCTGGGGAGACTTTCATGCGGCAGCGGTTATCGCCGGCTCCGATGGCGTTAGGGTCGGGGAGCAGCCACCGCTGCAGTGAGCAGGCCCAGAGTACGGCAAAGGGGTGAGACGGGAGCGAGCCGCAGCCGCCTCAGCGATGAAGCCGGGCCCGCGGGAGCTCCGGTGAGGCAGCGGATGATTGGCAGCATGCAACCCGCCCCCCAGGCACTCACCTCCTCCACCCGTGATCAGCGGGCCTCGCAGCGGCAGACCAGAAGAAGCACCCATTGCTGTCCCTGGGTGGGAGCGCGGTCTCCGGCCCAGCGGCAGCGCATACACATGCCCAAGCCCCGCTCTCCGAGGTCCAGGAGGCAGGCCCAACGGCCGCACGGCGCCGGCCGGCTCAGTCGGTCGTATCTCGGCAGCAGCTAAGTCCCAGGCAGTGGATTTTTAGTTAGGGGAGTTATCCGGTACTGTTATCTGGGTTGGAGATGTACGGATTCCGCCGTTATCCGCCGATGTAGATCTGTGGGTCTCGGAGCTCCGTAGCTAGGCGGCCATCTTGTTGGCTGCTCAACAGCGCCCCCTACTTCTGTTTTTTCTTTACTGCGGGGTTTTCCAATATTTCTTCATTTCCGCCTTCGGTGTCCTTTCTTACTACTCACTCTTGCTGATTGCTCGCTCCAGTTCTGCCTGGACTCGCGTACAAGAATTGTGAAGATACCCTTATTATCATCAAATAGTACGTTCTTTTCTTGCAATCCATAATCACCACCAAGCTACTACAAGGACTGGACTACTACTCTTCGTTGGGTTTTTTTTTTTGCCTCTTGGCTTTTTTTCCCCTTCCGGCTGTCCCAGAAGGGGGTCTCTATCGCAGCCCTTGCAACTGTGATTGTGGCTTTTTTTCCGTGGCAAGCCACAGCTTCCAAATAAAAGAAACCCTGGAAAATTCCCACACTTGGCGAAAAGACCTAAAGAACGTCTATTCCACAGACTCATCGGACGCAGGTGAGGAGAGTGGGAACAGTGATTCTTGGGAATCAGAAGGTGGTTGTGACACAGTTACATCAAATAAAAAATACTTGTTTTTTAACATAATTCAGAAGTTGTCAATTGATATATGTGCCATGTTTTGAAATTACCTTGTTTGCATGAGGTCACAAATGGTCAAATCTTAACATAAACATTGTTTAGAAAAAAGAGCAGGGTCTGGGTAGTGGTCTCCACACTGGAGTCTGCAACAGCGGACTTTCCCATACAAATGCACATTTAGGCCTAGGCCTTATAGAAAGTGTGCAGCGGACGCAGGTTTCCTATCTTGGAAATCTTTCTCTTTTGTTACCTCTGTATATTGACAGGTATGCCTCGATAGTGTTGGGCTACTGGGCGAACCTCCGGGTTAATGTGTAGTTGGATCTTCCTGTGCTTCAGATTCCCCAGTCCTTTGAATAGCTTCGGAAATGCTTCTTCCACCGCTTCCGGCCTGGCAAAGTACTTGGGGGCCATCAGCTGATACAGGATGTGTACTAGGCCTCTGTGGACTGCTGTCCTAAAGCTGTCCTAAAGCTAAGTATGCAGCCACCGTTGGCCTCTGTCTTTAGTACATGCAACAGGATCTTTGCAGCATGCATCTTGTGAGTGCACCAGTCCGTAATGGTGCCCTGGCAGGGTAGTGGCGAGGCCGACCCGTATGGATATATGTCAACCGTTGCCTTTTTCAGCTTTGGGGGCAGGGCAAGGGAGTTGTACGCCTTCTCACTGATGATATTGATGATAGCCCCAGTGTCGATGAGGAACTCTAGCGGGGTGTTGTTGACTTGTAGCGTGAGAACAGGTCTGTGTTGGGCGGCGGTGTCATTGTGGAGCGCCCATAAATAGCCCTTCTTCCGTTGATCTTCGGCTGACGATGGGGACTCACTGCTTGAGGGAGATCTCATCTCTATGTAATGGACAAATCTTCTCCTGCCGCTGCGTCTGGACCCCTCTGAGGGTCGCCGATTCTCTCGGGTATACGTGCTTCGGCATTCTCGTCCTCCTGCCTTTGACTCCTAGGTTCACCTTCCGGCCTGTTGCCTGGCGGGCTCGCCCGACTGCTCCTCTGTCTTTCTTGGAGTCTTTACCTGCTGGGCGCAGGGGCCGGTGCATTTTTGCAGACGGCTCTAAAGTGGTCCATTCCCCTACATGCAGCACATCACTGCCCCAGAGCGGGGCATTCGCCCATGTGTGGATATTCATACCCGCACCTGAAGCAAATAGCCTCGGATTGCCTGCCGGTCTGATTTGGTGTAATGGACAGTTTATTTATGGCATCTGTATCTGCCACTTTGTGCTGGATAGTGATTTTGCCAAGCCTGTCGAACTGGGACTCCACAGCCGCCTCCATCTGGGCTAGATCAAGAATATACTCCAGTGATCTCTGTTTCTGAAGCAGTTTTTTACCTGAAGGATTGCAACTCGCAACCGGTGATAACCTGCGATCATAGGGCTTCTTCATTGGAGTAGCAGTGGAATTCGCAGTATTTGAGTTTGATGCGAAGCCTCATAACAAAATTGTCGAGGGATTTGCTTTGTCCTGTCGTGTGGTATGAAAAATGTATCTTTCGTAGTCAATGTTGGTGTGGGGGGCAACGTATTCTGATAATTTGCCATGCAGGTCGCCGTATGTGTCCAGATTGAGCAGTTCCCTCGCGATGTCCCGTACTGCGGGCCCCACCCCGATAGACAGTGTGTTCTTCAAGCGGGTGTCATCTGTGAGCCCTATGGACCCTACATAGAATTTAAAGTCTCTCAACCAAATGGCCCACTGGGGCCCTTGATTGATGGTGTCCCTTAGGTCAAAAGGGCGGGGCAGGGGGAGTACCTGTGATGTGCCTCCTGCCGCCTGTTCCGTGCCTGCGGCGCGCCCTGGCGCTCCATCGACCAATGGGGAGGACTCCTCCTGATCAGACAAGGCTGTACGAAGTAGTGGGCCCCCTTTGAGCCTCTGTTGTGGGGTGTGGTGTGCTTATCAGCTGCTGTGTTTTCTCTGGCCGCAGGCCCTGGGTCTTGTGCTGTGCCAGCTGCTTTGTGGCCCTGTGGCATCGTGGCAGGCCTCTTGTGCTGTTCCGGCTGCTTTGTGGCCTCTGGCATCGTGCCAGGCCTCTTGTGCTGTTCTGGCTGCTTTGCAGCCTTTTGGCATTGTGCCAGGTCTCTGGGCGGCTCTGGAGAATCCTGCCATCTCTGCCGGCACCCACATCGGGTGTATTGATGATGTGCTCCCCCGCTCGGGCACTTACTGGCACCAGGGCGCGTCCCCGCCCTTCACCCGCAGCCTTGCGCCTGCCTTTGCGGCCGGGATGGCAGCTTGGGGATGGGAAGGAGAAAAGGTGCGGGCCTATGAACCGGTGGCGCGCCAACACATGTATGAAATGCCCGATAGCATCCTCCAGGACTGGCAACTGCAGCGCTCTGCTTCGGCAGATCCTCTTCACGGCCCAGCGTGGGCTCGTAGAGTCCTCGTCACCAATGTAGACTCTTGTGGGGTGGGCAACAGGGACTACCTGTACACTTGGCCCACACGCGGCTTTCACACTCTCACGTCTGAGTTACAGAAGGCACGGACCACAGATCTGCATAACACGTCCGTCTTTATTGAATAACATAACGCAACTGGAACTTCCCCTCACTGCCCGCCTCCCTAACCCCAACGTCACTTCCCTCGAAGTGACCCTAACTGCGGCCAGCACACACAACGATGTGTGGAGCCGGATTCATATCCCCAGCACACCATGACTGGGAAATCGGAGGAATTGGGATTTGCCTGATGTTTTGTAACTTCTACCCATTTGCTTGTTTTGATCTCTGGATTTTAAAATGCAGATTAGTGAGTCACTTCTTCTTAAATTACTACTAAAAAAGATTACATTAAAAAAGCATATATAGTGCCTGTGAATGAACAAGTCATTTGAAAGTGAAGATCCATGATATCAATTTAATAACATACTGGCTGTACTCAGTGTATCACACATTTTTTCTCTCTCACAAAACATAGGTCCCTTAAAGTAGGGGGGCAGTGTTGTGATTTTTGTAGTTAAGGGTAGAATGAAAGTCACAGCAACAAAGGCATCCCTGATGTGGGAAACAGTCTGATAATTGCAAAAATACATTGTCATTGGATGTGTCCTGCAGGAATGTTGCCATTACACGGAGGCCACATTGTCCATACAGGTAAAGTGAGGCGATACAGATGGGCTCTACCTTGGGTGCTGTGATTCTGACAACCTTTGTAAGGGGCCAAAGGACCAGGGTACAGGTTCTACAACTGCATGCGTTACTTTCTATTTATGCTCACAGCAGAAACAGGTAATTGGCTTTAATTTCAGCACAAGTATTTCCAAGAAGGAATGACATTTTGAGAGGCAAAATGGTATGTATTCTTAGAAATGTAAGCTATCAAAAAAGGACATTATTTAATTAAAACTACATTGTAAAAAGTCTCTTTTTAAAATTGTTCAATGTTTATTTCTAATGATCATGTTCAGTATATACAGTAGTTATAATAAAAATGTTACATTTTCTAAGCAAAGCACATTATCAAAATCTATATATATACATGTTATGATTGAAAGATGGACGGTCTTGTACACTTCAACTGTGCTCTTTCATAATACTCCTATGAGAAAGGGGACAAACAGCAACAGTCAGGGTTCCTGATTGCTTTGCTTAACATTAAAACACATTTTGGGAACATAAAATTGGCCACAGATCTTTACATTTGACAAATATGTGTGTGACAGAGGGGTTGTATGCTTGAATCACTAAGAATATAGTGAAATGTGGGCTTAGTGCACATTTCATTTTTCAAAACAATTACCCTAACTTAAAGGGTCTGTGACTATGAACCGGTTATACTCATTGGGACAGCCTTTGGATTTGGATGCTAGGATAAAAGGGCTGCACATCTGTCACTTTGTTTGGTGTTTGAGAGTCTCTGAGAATTCTATAAGAAGAGAGGCTAAGTGGAGAAGCCGGGTCTAAGGACAAGAATGGCTTTTTGCATGCTCAGTTCTCAATGCACAAACATCCTTAGAGCTTTATAATAATAGCATAATATAAACCACAATTCGATCCACATTGACACGCCTATAATAAAACATACTTTGTTCATTACAAGATAAGAATACAGCAGTTCAAATCTTTTTGATTACTTTGTTGAGTCAGTGGGTGCAAGTATGATCTGGAATTCATCAGCCATCGCCCTTGCCCTCCTCTCCAACCAGGTGGACCTCTATCCATTGTTAAAGTTTTGCAGAATTGCAATGAAGTCAATAAACTTTGCCAAATTGTCCCTTTGAAGCCACGATTGAAGATCCTCCTTTATGTCCTCCCGTAACATGATGTACTCCTCAAAGTTCCTGCTTTGAACATCCCAATACATATGATGTGTGTCCACACTAGATGAAGGTGCGATCTAGCCCTAAAGGCCAGAACACTGATGCCGCCATGTACCCCTGAATGCAAAGACATCCTCACTGGAGTAGAGGGACCATACCAGGCGATGCTAAAGAGACATTCTTAATTTTCATCTCTTTATTTCTTCTTTCAGGAATATCTGAGAAGATCACGTTATCAGTGGGTGACAGATGTGACTTCTTCCAGTTGTTCAGGAACCAATCATTCCAAAGGGTCTGAATCACTACACCCAAACCCTCCTGTAGCCGTATAAGGGAAGAAGCTGCACCAGGCAATCATTCAGGTATGGTGAGATGACCTTCCCACTCCTGTGTGACAGTGAAATCACTAGCACTAACCTTGGTAAGCACCCAAGGAGCTAACTTCAATCCGAATGGAAGAGTTCTGTACTGAAAAGGATCCTCCTTCACCCAAATTCCACATTTCTATTGAATGCATACATTATGGTACACATCAGACAAATCTAATGACACTAACCTGTTTCTTTTGGCAGAGAGAATATTGATTCTCACAGCATCTTCCCGACGCCTCTCAATGTCTAGTGTTTTGGAGATGGGACCCAGAAAAAACAACTCCCCAATGACTGCTGGAACAGGAAGATTACAGAGCACCCCGATTTTCTGTGTGGATTTTGGAACCCTGAGAGATCATTCTCTTGCTCAGAATAGTTATCTTCTGCTACAAAGCCACCTGTTTGGATGCACCTCCCAGCCAAGCTGTCAGTTTGAAGCTCCTGGTGGGGGATGGAAGATGAATTCTAGATCAGAACCACCGACGACAATGTCCTTTGTCGATTTGACTGTGATGGTGAGCTACCACACCTGAGCGAACTGGAGTAGGTGTGCACCTACTAGCCCAGCCCCACCATAGTCAGGATTGCTGTTTGGCTTCTGGAGCCTGGAGGTAGTAATGTCCTTTAGGGATTTAAGGATTTAACACACTTTTCGGTTATTTGCTCTTAATTTTCTGGAACATGGAAGATGGAAACTAATTTGTTTACCCAATGAGGGTCAGAAAAACAGGGGCTGGATGTGCTTTCATTTTTTGGTCAACAATAGTAATCCAAAGTGGGCAAATATTTCAATAAGGATGTCACTTTGGAATGTGATGTACAGCAGCATACCACCAAGCAGATTCCGTATGCCAATCTCTGAAAAGCACAAGATGGTAGACATAGCCGCTATAACAAAGGAGGGCAGATCATAAAAGAGTTTGGCCGGTTATTGCATTGCCTCCAATATGTTCGATGTCTTGGCCTCAGATTCAATGGCCAGAGGCCAAAGGATATAGGGCCAATGGCTAGAGTGATGAGAAAGGGACTTGCACACATGCCAAATAAGTGTTACTTCGGGGTGACATTTGATTCCACCAAAAACATGCTTAAATGTTGAGCCCACCTGTTTGTCCATACAGTCCGAGACTGCTGCTGCTTCTACCTCCGAAGAAGGGCATCACATCAAACTCACATGACTGAGTCAACTGCTATATTTGGGACGAAAGCCTAGGGAAGGGCGTCTTATCTGAGACTTTCATTCTTTAAGCACATCCTTAACATCTCGGTGAATGGAGAATCTTCCATTTGTAAGCCTTATGTACTGTGTCAGACTGTGAGTAGAGGCCCTTGCCTCAGTCAATAAGGATGTCATTCTTCTTGATCCTGGCAAAGACCTATGGTAGGTCATATTTATATGCGTATTTTCCATTGTTATCTCAGCCAGAATCTGAGAAAGAATAGAATATTTTGCTTGATAGGAAAAACATTTCTCACTGTGTGTCCCTCACTATGGACCAGATACTAGCCTCACAAAGCAAGCCTCTGTTGTGACTCTGTTACATGCTCAAATCTGCTTTGCAAAAATTGTCTTCTCATTTTATATAGTTGGGACACACTGTTGCTTGTGTGTGTACATGCTAATGTAAAAGCGTTGGAACCCAGGAAGCAGTGGAATTCTGTACAAATCAGAGGGATATTCTGAAAGGGACAGTGCATGGGCAGAGTGGGTGGATGCTGGCCTGCCCTGGGGGCCTGTTTGAACCCTATATTACTAATGGCTTCCAAATAAATCTTGCTGTTGATCCTACTGTCACCTTGTTGTTTTGTGGGTACCACCAAGACTATTTCTCCTATAGCAGGGAGGAAAAGAGGAAGAAGTAATTTCTTCTCCTTTCAGAGTAATTATTCTTAGATGCAAATTTCCTGTGTCACAGCCACTACGACGTGGAACACAAAGAGACGGGCACAAGGATATTTTTTTAGAAGCTCAGATTTTATTTACACAACAAAAATAATGTCTAGATAAATCTTCTTTAATGAAGAGAAAAGGAAAACAAAATAAAAATAGAAAAATTGTCACCCCACAGTCCAGTAGTTTGCCCTGATCTTTGCCTTTAGGTTGCAGGTTGTCTGTATTCCTGAACCCCCTTCTCTGTGTCAGTGAGATTGACCAGCTAGGACTCAGTGTTTCAAATCGTAGAGGTACCTGGTGGTTGTGGAAGCGTTGGAGCCTCATGGCATTGGGTACGTCCTCATTCGAAGATGGCACTGACGTTGGACCACATCGCCAGGACAGGCGTTTCCACTTCCCAGGACTTCACAACTGTCATACCTCGCTCCCAGCATTGGTCACTGTGGAGGAGATGGAGGTTGTGGTCTAGTTTTGCGATCTACTTCCAAGATGGCACCGGGTGTTCTGTGCACCTCTCTAGTCTTTGGTTCTACTTCCTTGTCTCCCTTTGCTACACCTCGTTGTGATACAGTGCGAGTATATGAGCTGTCTGGTGCAAGGACCCGGTATGTCACTACTCCAGTAGCATACGCTCCATGAGTTCGCCTTCTAGAGAATTTCACTCCTTGTATTCCTTCCTGGCAAGCTTACTAACCTCTTCTTGTTTTGACTTTCCACAGAATCAAACCACGCCCTCTCGCGAACAGTTCTCTTGGCTTCCTCTCTATTAACGGCTTCCGGGATTCGGTTCTTTTCAGTAGGCTCCACCTTGTTTACATCTCGCCTCCTCTCCGCCATTACGGTCATTCTAACTTTCTACTTTCTAGCCTTTCAGTCGCACTCCTACCCTACTGAGCTACGAACAAGACATCCTTGTAAAGCGACTCAGTCCCAGCATCACGGTAGGTAGACAGGATTACCGTCTGTACATTTCTGCACCAGCCCACAGAGTTCCATTCCTCCCAGGTGGTTTCTGATCTCCCTTCAGCACAACAGTTCCAGACATAGACTCACCCTTTAAAGGGCTCTTGGTACGCAGTCTAAACTCCTCAAACATTCATTTCTCTTTCTCCTCTTCACGCACACCTAACTATCTCTTTCTATCCCTTATTCGGATCACATACCTGTTTTCCGGACATCAGACGAAGTCTCTCCCGGCCAGCATTACTAGGCATCATCGCAGAAGCCATTGCATCTAGAGGCAAGACATTTTCACAACGCGCACATACCGACCAGGGCTAGACCGAAGAGTTCCACATCCATGGTTTTTCTTCCCCTAGAGGGTTTTCCCTGGGGCACTTGTCCTTCCGGGTCTGTACATTTTTAATAGACCCAGGAGGGTGCAAGGATCCCAGGGGGCCTCTCCCTTTCAACTGGTGGTTGCATCTGATGCAGGTTAGTGCTGGCAACGTAATCCTTTTTTACTTGTTCGACTTGGGTTGTTCACAACAGCGTTGGAATGCCATCATGGAAAAGGATTTAGGGAAGATCGCCCCAGATTAGCGCAAGTCTTGACTCTAAGCACTCAGTTTTTCTTGTTCTTGCTTCCTCTTCCTCTACTCTACCTTTGCTTCTTCTGTTCCCGGAGCCATACCACACGCTTCCTGCATTAGCCCTTACCTTGAATACTCCTCCTGCATTCCTTGCATTCCTCCTTGTGTTGCCTGTGGAGTTGCTACTCTTGTTCTCCTCCTCCTGGATCCTCCGACTGCATCACAAACCTGCTTGGCACATTACCAGCATCCTTGGCCATAGACTGTGAAAGAAACATCATTACACAGGTTTTTCCTTCTTGGGTTTCCCCGTTGAGGTTGTCTCCTCTCTTTGGAGGTGACCTGATTGTCAGTCTATCTGCTGGCATGGTGGTTTCTTCAGAAGGGAGGCCACAATTCATCAAGAATCATCACACACGACTACCGTTAAGACCAGTCTTTGACACAGCCCTCCCAGGTTGGTTGCAGTCTGACTGTTTATTCCACAAGCTTTTGGTACCATTGGATCGTCTTCCACAGGGTCTCACCACCTGAAAGTCTGGTGAACCAGCCCTGTGTGATTGCCTTTTTGGGCCACCTACATGCTCTAGGATCCTGTCCCCAAGAACCTCCCCTCCTTAGGGTAAAATCTCTGATCATCAATGATATTCTAGCATCTTCTACCTCCTCCCACCCTGTACTATCAGACTCTGCCTGCTCGAAATCTCTCCAGGAGTTCTGTTTTCCACCCACCATCTCAGGTTGAGTGGTTTTGCCTCCCCCTCTAGCTTTCATCTGTCCTCTTCCCCAATTGGTAGGTAATCTAAAATCGCTACAACCTCTATTTTGGACTCTATCAATTATTGCAATGGAATCTATCTTGGTCATCCTGAATTCCTTTGCATATTCTTCAGAACTCGGCTGCCCACCTTGCTCTGAATGCCCCTAGACTTACACATTCTCAGGAGCTTCTTCATCAACTTCATTGGCTCCCTGTGAAAAAACGTATCCAGTTTAAGGCCCTCTGTCTTGTGCATCGAGCTACCCACAATGGCAGGGCAGAGTTCCTAAGATCTAAACGGATACTATACAACCCCAGCAGAATTCTCTGCTTGTCCAATCTTTCTTTGCTGTCTATCCCTGAGTCCTCCGAATTCGGGCTGGAGGCCGGTCCTTTTCTGTGCTTGGTCCCACCCTATGGAATGCTCTCCCGGCTGAAATTTGCAACATCCCCCATTTTCTTTCCTTTCGCAAACGTTTAAAAACTTTTCTATTTTGGCTCCCTTAATGTCCTTCGTCTCTCACTTGCTCAGCACTGCGATCCCTTTTTGGTCCTGTTCACGCTTTATCAAGTTCTAATACAATACAATCTACCCACCTTCAACATATATTTTTATTTAAGTTTTTCTCTCTCTCATATCTTCAACTCTTTCTCGCAATCTCCAGCTTTCTAATCCAGATGGTACCATTTTTTTCTCCAACCTCTGCAATATCCTCCCCCTAACCTTCAATTCTCTTGGCCAACCTCTAGCTCTGAACATACCTCTAACTCACCAACCGCCTCCAAATAGCTTTCTCCAGCTCCTTTTCAAACGCCCCACACTACCAGACTGATCTGGCAGCTTTTCATAGTGTGCTCTCACCTCCCCTTGGTAGGGGCTCAATGACATTGCATGCTACTGGGCGGCGTGGGCTAGGTTGTTCTGTGATTGAACCACGTGCGTGGAGTTATATGAGCTGAAAGAGGGTTGGCCTAGGCGTACACTAGGGCCAGTCACCATCTTGGATTTTAGAATGGGCATGTGAGATCCCGTTGCTTCCTCCTGGTATCTCGGCTTCCCTTACCTGCTTTGTTGTGGGTCTCTATGCTTTTCTGCAAAACTGTCTGGTGGTATTGTTGTTCCTTCGCTGCAGAGAATTTGCAGCTTTGTAATTTCCACAGTGTTTACTGGAGGGAGAGAATGCGACTTGTTAAAGGAATAGTACGCTGAAACATTTTATTGTCCAGAGCGTTGGCGCATGTGGTTTTAAGCAAACTGTGATCGATCGTAAAAACATTTCCTATGCACCTTAACATAGTTTTCCGCACTTTTACACATCTGAAATCAACAAGCGGGCACGGCCATCTTGTGCTAATCTTATCCATGGATCGATTGCCCTAAGTTCAAGTGCCCCTGCAGCACTAAATCATATCACCCGCACCTGAAGCTGACATCACTTTTCCTAGCGATATTCTCCAGCTATATTCATGACGTTAGTGATCTTACTAGTGTTGGGTAGTAGACGATCCTTGCCCCCCTTCCC
The DNA here is from genome assembly GCF_040938575.1 of Ambystoma mexicanum. Taxonomy (NCBI): domain Eukaryota; kingdom Metazoa; phylum Chordata; class Amphibia; order Caudata; family Ambystomatidae; genus Ambystoma; species Ambystoma mexicanum. The sequence continues at coordinate 1,084,007,595 of NC_090921.1, forward strand.
TCTCGTTCGTCACTCTCGAAACATAACATATGTAATAGCCAAGGGGGGAGGCGCAGCCAACCCCCACGACATTCCGTTACACCACACCCCATTGCAAATAACACATACACTATAGTTTCAAGCCCAGCATTAGGAAACCATTTTGAAATAGCCTGAATGACATCTTTCTACTAGGCCCAAAAATCCATCTCTCTGTACAAATGCAGCTCTTCCATCCACAGCACCTCGCTCCGCCAGCCCACACCATCTCCTGCCCATTGCCACGTCAGCGCGCACCCTGTTCTCGCAGAGGAATGTGCTCTGCGGATAACGTGAGACACTGACAAGTCATAAATCCAAGTGCCCATTCATCTCCACTGAACTTCCCATGCACTAACAACCTCCACCCCGCCAGGCCTGGGCCCACCCGCTCAGACCCTGCAGTTCCTTTCATGCTGATATCCGTCTGACCCTTCTGTGCCTTAGTCAGTCAAGGACCCACATCACAGGCCTTATCCCATGTAGTAATCTATTCTCCCAAGAAGCAACACATGTCTACCTATAACCTGAGGACCCAAGCAGGGCAGATGATGGGGAAAAGGGGAAAAGAGCGGGGCAAAAAGTTGACAAAGAGGATACATTTGAAAAGACAATTTAGGCCATCAACGTCAGAGCCATGCTCTGCCTGGGTGGATGTGGTTTGGGTCTAGCAGAGGGATTAAAAGGGACCTATCAACCACAGACATGTATGTTATTTTTCGAGGACCAATGATATAAATTAAGGGAAGGCGAAAGATATAAATTAATGAATCATAGACCGGATTAAATCTGCATAATTAAACACTTCTTAATATTTTTTATAGCATTGAAATTCAAGTTTAATAGCATTCCATTGTTGGTGTACAATGTAGAAACTTTGGGGAACATATGCCAAAAGTTATAGAGAGCACATTAAGAACACTGCTGCAAATCATTTATACCGGGAAGTCAACTGTTCAACAAATTCAGCTTTAGGTGGACAGGGCTCATTTGCAATTTTTTGTGGCATTGTAAGTGTCCTAGGAACCAAATCAGGATCCATTCCATGAGTATACATGGCCAACACAGTCAAAGTGAGATCTTTCACAAAATCGAATTCCATTTCCTGGTATTTTGGCTTTGGCACCCATTTTTTGCTTCGTTTTTGCAAAGGCCAAGATGTAAAGAAGCATTCCAAAGTTTCCAGCAGTTCTCGAATGTTCTCTACCTAGGTTCTCGTTATGCACTAATACAGCTAGTAATGTCTCCCTTGCATATCCAACCCCTGGCTCAGGATCCGAGAGCAATGGCCTTTCCCGGGCCACCCGAGAGGATGAAACAGGGGGAAAATAAGGGAGGACTGCCTCAGGTTCCACACAGTTGTTCTTAGTTAACTGTCCATAGAAGCCATGGACGTTTGAGAGAGTTTCTTCAACCTTTTCTACCTAATGGTTTATATTCAAAGGTTGGTCTGTATAACTTCACCTGGCCCCTGGCTTGCCAATTCACAGCATCACAATTACAAGCATGATTTTATATTTTTAGAAATGCGTAGGATGCTGGGTATTGTGACAAATTGAGAGTATTCATCCCTTCTGCCCAGGGGGCACCCACCCCCTTTGAGGCTAGGGAGGTGAGCCTGTTCTGCAAAACTCTCCCAAGGGGTTTGGGCAAGTGGGACCTTACTGGGAGTGACTCCCTCTTAGGGGACAGGACTCTCATTCGCACAAGGAACTCCATATGCAAGCCACCTTATCTGCATATATGGATCTGCCTGCAGAAATTAATAATGTGCCCTGCTTTTGTTTGGCTCCAGACAATGCTGAATCAACTACGACACCTGAAGGAAAAGGGAATATCCATTTAAGAGCAAACTTGTATTTAAGAAGGACGAGTGGATCAGAGAAGAGGAGAGAGCCATACACCGGGGAAGAGCCTGGTAGAGCCTCACCCATGATAAAGATATGTCCAACCCCAGAAGGGTCAAGTGAAAAGAGAGTGAGATACTCAGACTAAGAGAAAGGACTGTAAGAGACTATCTTAAGAAAACCATTAACGAAACTACTGAAAGTTCCAATAAGCATTACATTGTATGGAATACCATACCTATGAGCAGTTGGCAGGAGCTACAGGAGCTCATAAATAAGACAAGGGAATCAGAAGAGACCATCTTAATGAACTTGTTTCTAGAAAATAACATTTGCCTACCTGATATATATATATATATGTCTAGATTGTTGGGGTGGGAAGGTGAATCGCGTTCAAGTTGACTTAAAAAATAGAAATGTTAAGCATCCGAATTATAGTATTCCTAACAAGTGTTTCCAAAAAAGTAGGGTGTTTATTTTGGATATTGGACAGCCAACACGTGTTTCAACCAACAGGTCGTTCTCAAGGCTGTATTAATCCCACATAACAAGTCATTAATGTACAGAATTACAAAAAAACTACAATACATGTATATAAACCATCCAATTTACACAATTTTAAAACCATCCAAAACAACAGTTTCAACAAGAAAAGAGTCAGAAATTATGATAATGAAATTCAAGTGATAGAATTTGTGTTGGTAAAATGGAACTGAGTAATAATCGAAAACAAACCATACCACATTTTGGGTTGCCGATGAGAAGGTCAAGCAAATGATGCACAATGTTAACAAAGCAAAATTAGGAGAAAAGAAAGAAAAAGAAAACCAGAAAGGAAAGGAAAACATTTTTAAGAAACCAAATGAGCTTATCGATTGATCTTAAATACATCCTATTCAAATTACGAAGTTAGATTGGCCAGTAAAGAGGGTATAATACCCAAAATGAGAAACCGTGCCAGACTAGGCTTGCCACCAGGATCATCCGGTGATATGTACATAAAGCAACCTGGTTCTGATATTAGGAAAGATTTTTTATTATATATGTGTTTGACAATATCACCTGTGTAATTAAGTGATTCAACTTAAATTAACTTTAATGGTATAGTCCTCTAGGCGAGTCAATGGAAGGATAAGTATAAAAACTCTTGCCCTAAATCTGTTTCAGTATACCCAATTTCTGCAAAGGTAGAACAATCATAGTAATATATAAGGGGAATCAGGAAAAGTGGAATAATCACTTGAATTAACAGTGAGAGATGGATTGCATAGTGTGCGGAGCATACCTGTAAATGGAAACTAGTTCACTAGGGACTTCCTCTTGGGGTTGTTTGTTAAAGTCTGCACAATTGCGTGACAGGATATTCGTGGGTTGACAAATAATACCCTTCAATGGGTTCACCGAAGAATCAATATCAAGCAGAAAATATATACCTAGGACAAAATTTGATGTGTCCACATTAGATAATTAATGGCCAGAATAGATAGATTATTCATGCACTCGTTTTAGTTTACATCAGCCTTAAAGAAAGAAAATACTAGCACACGAAAATGTGAGTCTTAACCATCAATCGGTAGGTGAACAAATCAAGGGGCCCAATCCCTGCGTCCCGTGATGTCGGAAAAGGAACCAGCATTTTGGAACACTGAATATAAACATGATCGTCACGGAAGTGACGTTACAACGTAATGACGTCACACGTCGATAGCGTGTGACGTCATATGTAAACATAATGGCGAAGTGTCCAGAACTAATAGCCACCCCTGTGATGCTGTGTATATAAGTATGCATAGCAAGGGTAAGATATTAAAGTGATCAGGGCACGTGTCATAACGTGACAATTCTACCCATTTCAAAATAATTACAAGAAACAAAAAACAAAAATATAACCCTGTAGCAATAGGGGAAGGTAGCCCTTTTCTTTATTATTTTGAATTTAAAAAATGAAGAAATGTCCAATATGTATGTCTCCTTCTTCCAACCCACCACAGTATCTAGCTGCAGCTTAGTATGCAGCTTCCCAAATGACTTAGTTATGAGTTTTGTTTGGTAGTGGTGGACATGTTTTCTGGGTGGGTAGAAGCCTACCTGTGCTGTAGGGCTGCCTCTGTCACTGTTGTCAAAATAAGTTGTAAAGAAGTATACCTCAAATTGATTTCCCTCCTGTAATGGATAGTGACAGCGGTACTGTAATGCATCCAGGGAATTTGTCCCTTCTCCTCTAGGGGGAGACACCAACTTTGGGACTAGGAAGGGGAGCCCGCTAAGCTTAACACCCCGTGGGGACAGGGCAAGTGGGATCCCACTCGGGGTGACTCCCTCTTGGTAGACAGAAAGGGATTTTATTCATCCTCACTCATTTGAAAAGTGACATGTATTTATTTGGCTATTGGGATTGACCAGTATAATTGTACTTAGAAATGGCTGGTGTGGTTTCTGACCCTTTTATCACACACTCATTACGCGAAACACAGAATCAACTGACACTCGCAATCCACAGCACTGATGAACCAGTATGCCTTCAAACGAAGAGAAAGCTGATGCGACAGAAGAATGTGTGGCACCCAGGAAGAGGCCGAACCGCGGTTCCACGACAGCTGATTAGACAATCTCTGCTGAGGAACGCTGATACAATACAGAAGGTATGCAGCTGTTCCAGAGAGGCCTGCCGATACCCCACAGCAGGGGTGCTATACCAGAGATCCCTAGGCGGGATGAAAGCCAAAAAACCCAAATGTTGAGAAGCAAATTCATGTGTTATTCAAGGTGTCTGACCCTCCCCCGTCTCCATAGCGTAGAAATGAGAGGTACACGTAATTTATGGCATCTGCCACTTCCCTGCCACTATACCGCAGGTGTGAGAGGCGCTATTCACTAAGGTAGCCATATCGACCCTATCATGGATTAATCGAAGAGATGAATCTGCAAGCTCAAGAAGATATGAACATACTGTCATTGAAGATGGCAAGAACAAGTGACATCGCTGCCAAACTGGCACACATAGACGCACTAGACATGAAGCAGATATGCAGTCACCATGAAGATACACAGATGCTAGGTCACACATGCATTTAAAGATGAAGAATATTGCCTGCACCAATATAACTAGAAATATACCATAATCAATGTGTATGCTGAAATGCGAGACAAAACGGGACACACGCAAAGCTTGCTTTATGCAGAAATGCAACTGTAACAAGTGGCCATTTTGGATAAAATGGACAGTACAACCATGTTCGAGTGAATGGGAAGAGTGAAGGCATCATGAGGTACGACACAGACAACAGACTTCAAGTTTAAACAAGATGTTTATTTAACTGAAATGTCAGGATGGTTGAAGGCCTAACTTGCCCTATGCCAATATGGGATTTAACAACCGGATTAAAACAAAGGAAGTTTGTGTCAAAGAGTTCAACTTAAAAGTCTGTTTGTGTCAAAAACCTATCCTTGCCCACACAACTATATTAAGCCAAAGTTCTGAGTTTCTTCCAGCTCACGACTTTCTCTCAGCTCCCCTTCCCCAAGTATAAGAAAGTTCAATGAAACAAAAGTCTCAAAGGTAACCTTCTTCAGTTCAGGCAATATAGTTCAAGACCAATCCTTGGCATTCCCTTCCCCAGGTTTTAAGCTGCGCCATCCAGAACAAAAAGGGTCTCAGGATTCTGTACCCAAGACAAGTATAGTTCAAAAGTGTTGCAGTGGTTTTGTTGAGCTTGTTGCGTATTGTTTTAAACTCACACAAATTAGGATTTTCTGGTCTAGGCGCAGTTGTCAGACCACACAGTACACCTTTCACATGTCACACAACCAGGATCCCTGCACTCTCATTGGGCTGGTCTTGAGGTGTCCTTAGCTTTCACCATTCAGGGTCCTCTGGTCTAGGCACAGTTTTCAGACCACAAGATCCACCCATCACAGGCCACGCAACCAGGGTCCCTGAACTTCTCAACCCAACATACAAGTTCCTTGGCACTTGCTGCTGTGTGCCAAGTCACCCTTACTTGGCTATGCTGTGTTGGTCTCCTGGCTTTTAGGGTGTAATCCTATATCCTTTGACTTTTCCTGGATTGCCTTGTGGCCCTGCCATCATGCATCACACACCCTTCGTCAAGTAGTTGTCTTGCCACACTTCATTCATAAAAGTTCATTGATCATGCTTTCTTTAGTCTTTACTGCAGTCAATTATAAGGTTAGAGGTAATTCACTGTGCAACACAGTTTTAATAGCATTTGCGTTTTAATTCAGAGTTCAAAAGTATTCTTATGCTTCTTAATCAAATTCAAGTTTGAAGGCACACTTGCATAGTCTCATGGTAAAGGTGTTTTTTTTTATTTTTGTACATGGTTTGTTTAAACCTTATACAGTAGTATCAATACATTAAACACATTAATATATAAATGTAGGGTAATATGTACAGTACCATCACCAGTTCATGGTGTTATTAGTTATAAAATCATTTAGAATTCATGCTGTCAAGGACACAAATCCAAATGTTTCAAGAATATATCAGTTCTAATCAAAAGTGGAGTCACAGTTTCTTCTAGAACATAATGCGAAAATGGGTTTTCATTCAGTGAAGCCAATTGGTGCACAAAATTGCCAAAGGCGTCTATTCTCAATTCTTGCAACACAGGACATCTGTTCACCAAATGTTTTATTGATTCCACTTCCCTTCCACAATATCGGCAGTCAGGATTTTCAGTTTGGCCTGTCTTGAACAACATGTCTTTTGTTGGCAGCAGATTAAACCTCATTCTCTTAATGATGTCTCTTCATCCTCCATCTGGGCATTGTCTAAGATATTTAAATATATTTCCTGTTTCTTTGGCTCTAGGTATATGTTTGCATATGATGAGTATGCTGTTCTTGCATCACTGGTTTTTATCCAATCTACTTCTAGCATCTTGGCTTTAACTTTATCAGGATTCTCTCCCAGGGCCTCTATGCTAATCCCATATTGTTCCATGTCGTTGGTACAATCATCTCTAAATGGAACATTCAGCCCCTCTGTTGACTGTGCAATGTTTGTCCCCATAAACACATATAGTGAGTTCATCACGCTGGTTAGTAGCTTCCTGTCGAGCATCAGTTTATTTATGTGTCCTGCACACCTAAGGGAGCTTAAGCCTAATTCGAAGCGTAAAATGGTGACTGGAACATAGTTCGGGAGGCGTACTGCTCTTCTCCAGATTAACCCTTTAAATGAATGGGCAGAGGCTAAATCAGCAGTATTTGTTCTTCAGGTGTTTCATTTGGGCTGCGAGTTGTATTTCTCTGACCCATAACGCCTCTCTCCTGACCTTAAGTCTATAGGCCTAACTAGAGTTATGCCCAAGTATTTTGTCGACTGAGAGACATTTAACCCTGTGGAGTTTATGGACTTGTTTCCCCCACATAAGCACATATGCATATACTTGGAGGGATTAATTGTAAGCCTGTTTAGTGCCACACATGTCTCAAACTGTGTCAGGAGTTTCTGAAGTCCCACAGGCATCCTGTCCAAGAGAATAGCATCGTCTGCATATACAACCCATGAACAGGGGTCACCCTGTATCCTTTGGGCAATCAATCCTGTTTTACCTAGTAAATCTCCCAAATCGGTGAAGTAGAGGTTAAATAGACATAATGCAAGGGAGCATCCCTGCCTTAAACCACGAGCAGGTGTTTTAGAGTTCGCAATTCAATGTGTTTGTTTACTTCAATGCAGAGATTTTCTATAATACAGTATTCAAAAGACAAAGGCCCTCATTACAAGTTTACCGGTCCGGATACAACAGTGCCTGTGAGTTTACTGGCACTGTTGTTTCCACACCAGCAAACTACGAGTCTGTGGGCGGGTGCCGTCCCGCCCACCAGGGTCAGACCTGGCAGGCAGAATGGCACCATCCTGCAGACTTTCATGCAAGCACCGGCACCGTTATTAACAGTTCTGGTGCTTCAGTGGGCCCCACTCCCTATGGGACTCCATGGCAATGGGGATCAACATTTTACCGGCACCTGGCTTACCGGACAGCCTGGGTTGTAATGCCCCAGTGTTTCCGGCAAGTCAGGCGCCGGTAAATCATTACAGGTCCAGCGGCTACCTGCCGGTTTTACCGGCACAGTTACCGCCAGGCCCACAATGAGGGGCAAAGTCTCATATAGCTCGATATTCAGAATATCTGCTTTTCCTTGTAATGTTAAGTTTTCATATAGCTCAACATTCAGTATGTGGACGGGCACTTGGTCCTGTCTGGAGCTCCCCTGTGCCTGCGTGTCCCTCTGACACTCACATCAGCGGTCTGCTCCTCTTGTCTGTGGATCATCCCGGAGCTCACCAGTGTTTGCGTGTCCCTCGGACGCTCACCAGCATCCTGTTCTGCTGCGGTCTCCGCTCCGCTTCTGGCGCAGAGAACACCTCCAGTGTGATCCCTGCCTGCCTTGCTGCTGCTTACGAATGCGGCCAGCATTCTTTGAGGCCTGGGTTTGCCAGCGTCCTGGTTTGGCGTTCAGTTCCACTACTGCTTTCCCTCTAACAGCAGATCCCCCTGAAGGTCTCTCTGCTTCTTCTTCATGGCTCTCTTTGCTGGTTCTCCTTGCAGGCTCTCTCCTCGTTAGTCACTCAGTTTATGACCTGCAGCCCTCTAAAAGGCTGCAGGCATGTCAGGTTAATTAAACCTGCCTGAACATAGTTAGGCAGACATGCTTGACCCTCCCAGTGTTTGGGATGCAGCTTCCTCGTCCCAGTACCTAAGTGGTGAGGAGGGGTAATCTTCATTACTCTCGGTTGCCTCTTCTGCATCTCAGTACTATCAGGTGTTGTATGTGGAATCATGAGGGGAATAGGCTTGGAACAGCCTATAAAGTTTGGGGGAGGGTTAGGTTGATTGTTACTAGGAAAAGGGGGATACCATGTCTCACCTAGGGGTATCCCACTCCCAACCCTCAAGGACCCTCCACCCAGGTGTTCCTGATCCTCCCCCGCTTCTCCAGCCCTAGGGTCAGGATCCAAAAGTGATGGCCTTTCCATGGCCACCTGCATAGAGGATCCAGGGGAGTGGGAGTGAGAATACCCTCAGGTTTCTCACATACCCTTCCCCAATGTGAGTTGGACCTAGTTGCTTCACAGGGAAACCTGGCGAGGAAGTCTACATTTCCTTGCTCTTGGCCTTTCCGGTGTTCAATTGTGAAGCAATAAGGCTGGAGGTCCAAGAATCAGTGCATTACCCGAGGATTGGACTCCTTTCATTGACTAATCCAGGCTAGAGGAGAATGAACTGTCACTAAGAGAAACCTGCTACCCAAAATGTAATACTTTAGGTAAATGATGGGCCATTTAATGGTGAATGCCTCTAGCTCAATGACTGAATAATTTTTCTCCCTGGGAAAGAGCTTTTTGCTGATCTATAAGATAGGATGCTCATACCCATCATATTTTTGTGATAGAACAGCTTCTAGTCCCGTCATGGAAGCATTGGTCTAGAGGATAAATTCTTTGGAGAAGTCAGCTACACCTAAAATGGGACTCTGGTATAGGGTGTGTTTCAAAGTTGCATAGGAGATCTCATCTGATCTTCTAGGGCTCTGTATTTTTCAGTTTGTCTGTCAATGAGGATGTTTTGCTAGAAAAAGGTGGAATAAATCTACGGTAATACCCTATTAGTCCCAAAAAGGCCTTTAGATCTTTCTTTGTCTTTGGAGCAGGGGTATCCATTACATCCCTCATCTTCTCCAGCTGAAGTTGAACTGTGCATTTCCCACACATTTTGTTTTTTTATTTTACTAGCAATTGAGCCAACCTGTATTTTCTGGGATTAACAGTTAACCCTGCTTTTCTTAAGACTCTCATGATGGTATAGAGGTGATACAAATGGTCTTTGCAAGTTTTACTATATATGATATGATAATTCATTTATAACGCACCTGTACAGAAGTGGTTTAAGATGTCATCTATATAGGCTCTGCAAAATTCCAAGTATGGTTTTAAGATCTTATCCATAAGCCTCTGGAATGTTGCAGTAGCACCATGTAACCCAAAGGGTAGGAAGTTAAACTGAAACAACCCTATTGGAGTGGCAAAGGCAGTTTTGTTCTTTATCAGGTCCATACAGAGGAGCTTGCTAGTATCCCTTTGTAAGATCGAGTGTGGAAAGGTAAACAGCATTACCTAATCAATCCATCACATCGTCAATACGGGTCATTGGGTATGCGTTAAAAGCAGAAATGGCATTTAATTTTTAAAGTCTTTACAAAACCTCCATCTTCCATCAGGTTTGCCACCAACATGATGGGGGAGGACCTGAGGATGTTAGAAGGTTCAATCATGTTAGCATCCAGCATAGTTTTAACTTCCTGAATTATATTTTCTTTCCTAGACTCAGGTAATCAATGTGGTTTCAGGTGTACCACCTTTCCTACTGGAGTGCGGATATGATGATAAACCCCTTTTACTTTTCAAGGTTCTTCCTGAAACACGTCAGTGTATTGCCTTGTAAGTACATATGGATCTTGTTTCTCGTTATTGTTGCGGTCAGATGAAATTAGGGCCTTAATGTCTGTGTCCTCTGGTAAGAGACGAGATAGTATTATGGCCGGAGATTTCTGTCAGATTTTCCTTCCACTCCTTCAATAGATTTATAGGATAGATTTGTGTTTTAAGACAACGGTCTGATTGTGAGATCTTATAACTAAATGGACCTGTTTGCTTTATTACTTCGTATGGTCCATGCCATTTGGACACAAGTCTATTCTCTGAGGTGGGTAGTAAAACTAGCACCTTTCGACCTATAGAAAAAGATCAGAGGGAAACCTTTTATCATAAGAGGTCATTTGTTGTTCTTGTGCTTTAACCATATGGGCTTGTATCAAAGACCTTACAACCGTCATGTGTTCTTTTGTCATGCCTTCACACTCTAAGCCAGCCTTAGTTCCACACCAGGCTCACCATGCACCCACTCCTCGCATTACAGGCTCGCCAACACAGCGCAACAGCAGGGTTCGCGCGGGTTCTCTTCAAGGCCTTTTTACACTAGGCCATATGGAAGCAGTCAACATCACCCGGGACTGCGTTGGAAGTTACCATGGTGATTGTATTCTCACCCGCAGCGGCGTCTGTTCCTTCCTCAATGCGTTACGCAGTACGCCGGTCACGTGACCTAATTGCCATGAATTATGGGTACCTCTGCTGGGGACCATGTGGCTACATTAGTCCAAGCTATCACCACGTTACGGGCAGACATGGCGGCCGCTACCACCGCCATCCATCAGCGGTTGGATACCATACAAAGCAAGAGAATCTACCAACACCAAACCCACTCTATGTACCCACTCCTTTCCCACTTGCTGCCCCTGAAAAGTTTCAAGGGGATCCCCAGAAGTTCCGCACATTCATAAATCAGTGCAAATTACATTTCCTTTGTCAGCCCCAGGCCTTTCCGGATGCCACTACCAAGGCTGCATTCCCCCTCTCGCACCAAGGTGGTATTGCAGCCACTTGGGCCAACCCTCTTCTTGAAGGCGACAGTCCAGTCCTTTACGATTTCGACCTCTTGATCGCAGAAATGACCCGGGTCTTTGATACTCGTCACAAAGCACAATCACGTGACCTGGAGTTACTAAACTTGGCCCAAAGCAAGGGCACCCTAATTGAGTACATCACGCGTTTTAACCAGTTATCGGTTGAAACGGCTTAGCCGGAGAATAAGAAGGCAGTTGTGTTCTATAAGGGGTTGAATGATGTCATAAAGGATGCCTTATCTGTAGTCCCAGCCCTGCCAGCCCAATATTTGGAACTGGTTGATTTGGTACTTCAGGTCGACGCACGATGAGCCGAACGAAAGACCGAAACCGGTCATCCTGTCACACAGTCCTTCTCCCCCAGCTCTGAGAATTCTGGTGAACCCATGGAGATTGGTGGGGGTGCAGCCCTATTACCGCAGTAGAAAAAGAACGCCGTAGGTCCACAAATGTGTGTTTCTACTGTGGTTTGAACCGACATTACGTCAAGGAGTGTCCAAGATGACCGAAGCCCAAACTTCCGGGTTTTCCCAAGGCTTGTCCATAGAGTTCAGGGTTCGGCAAGCTCAGATACACACTCCTCGGCTACCACTCCTATTTTTGGGCACATCAAACCGATGGTCCTACAGGCTCTGTTCCTTCTCAGTGATGATACGCAACCCCAAATCCAGTTAGTGGTTGATTCAGGAGCCACAGGCAATTATATTGACATCTCTTTGGCAGCGACTCTCAACCTTCCACTACAAAACAAAAAGTACCCCAAACCAGTACAGGCGGTTGATGGCACTTCCCTTGTATCCGGTCCCATCAGGCAACAGACAGTCCCTTTGACATTGATTATACAGGAAACATATAGGGAGATAATATGATTTGATCTCATTACCACCCCTCAGTTCAGACTCATCTTGGCTATCCCCTGGTTAAGGGTGCACAATCCTGTCTTAAACTGGTCTTTGGGCTCTGTCTGTTTCGAATCCCCACATTGTCAGAAGACCTGTCTTTCTTTTTCTGACGTCTTGCACTCTCCGTCACAAGTATTAGGGGCATTGGCTCAGTTGACGCTACAGGATACAACCCATGGATCTCGATTCACCTCGACATCTGGTAAGGGCCACGACACCTGGGATGCCCGCAGTATATCAGGAGTATACACACGTCTTTGATAAAGGTTCTCCCACCTCATAGGCCGTAGGATTGCCCGATTGATTTGCTCCCTGATGCAGTGATTCCCTCTGGTCGGATCTATTCTTTGTCCCCCTCCGAAGATCAGGTGCTTAAAGATTACCTACAGTCTTCCCTTCGTTTAGGCCACATACAGCCTTCCAAGTCTCCATCTGCTAGTCCGGTATTCTTTGTTCCAAAGAAGGAGGGGGACTTACATCCTTGTAATGATTATCGGAGGTTAAACCACATCACCGTAAAAAAACGTTATCCCATTCCCCTCATCGACCCTTTACTCGTCCGATTAACTCACTCCTCCATTTTCACTAAACTGGACCTCAGGGGGCCTATAATTTGGTTTGAGTACGGAAAGGCGATGAGTGGAAGACTGCTTTTTGTACTCGGCATGGCTTGAATGAATACTTGGTCATCCCTTTTGGGCTGTGTAACACCCCCGCGACATTCCAGCATTTTATGAATGACGTTTTCCATGATATTCTTGACTCCTTTGTAATCGTCTATTTAGACGATATCTTGGTGTTTTCCCCAACCCTGCAGGAGAACGTTATGCATGTCCGTGAGGTACTCAACAGATAACAGATTACAGATCCACTCTCTCTATGCGAAACCAGACAAGTGCATATTCCATGTTCAAGAGGTTAATTTTCTGGGATTTCATATATCACCCAAGGGTATCTCCATGAACATCTCTAAAGTCTGCTCGGTTTTGGACTAGCCAGTTCCGACCTTGGTTAAAGCCCTTCTCGGCTTCGCCAACTTCTATAGGCGCTTCATTTCTGTTTTTTCATCCATTGCATCCCCCCTTACTAAACTCACCAGCCCCAAAGTTCTGTTTCTCTGGTCACACGATCAACAACAGTCCTTTGAGACCATAAAAGCCGCTTTTACGTCCGCACCCATCCTGCAACATCCCAAACCCGAGATTCCGTTTGTCATTGAGGCTGATGCCTCTTCCTACGCCTTAGGGGCAGTCTTGTCGCAACCATGTCCAACTACGGGATTACTGCACCCAGTTGCCTACCATTCGCACAAGTTCACAGTAACAGAGGTCCACTACACCGTCACTGAGAAGGAGCTGCTGGCTGTTAAGGACGCCTTCCAAGTTTGGAGGCACCATCTCCTAGGAGCCAAACACCAAATCACGGTGTATACAGATCACCGTAACTTACAAGATCTGGCCTCCCTAAAATGCGCTAACAGTAGATAAGTGCGCTGGCACTTGTTTTTTTCTGCATATGATTTCCAGATCAAACATCGACCCGGCACCACGCATGGGAAGGCGGACACATTGTCACGTATGCCGGGTGGGATCTCACTTCCGGTCTTTCCAGAGACCCTCCTGGAGAAGAAACATGTAGTCTGTCTGTGTACACCCCTGTCTGGTTTGTTGTCCACCATCTGACAGTGGGTGACTCTGCATTCAAACGCTCTCATGGATTGGGATCCCATTTTTCATGAGGGTTTGCCCTTCATTCATGACAAATTGTTCCTTCCCACACCTGAGACACGCAGTCAAGCACTAGAGTGGTCTCACAATGCCCCTATTAATGGTCATCCCGGCCATAAATGCACATTGGCACTCCTTCAACGCTGGTGTTGGTGGCCTTCCTTGCGAAAGGACATCTCTGCTTATGTGAACACCTGTTCCATTTGCGCTCAATGTAAACACAGGAAGGGCCGTCTACTGGGGTTATACCAGCCATTGCTGATTCCTCCCAGACCTTGTCACTCCATCACCATGGACTTTGTAACTGATCTCCCCAGGGTGCAAGGCTTTGACACAGTATGGGTGGTTGCGGACTCCTTTACTAAAATGGCCCATTTCATACCCTGCTCCAGTATACTGTCTGCCCATGTCTTGGCTAGTCTTTTCTTTTGCTCTGTTTTTTGTCTCTTTGGTCTCCCTTCTGTTCTCATATCTGATCGGGGTTCACAATTCACTTCACGATTCTGGAGGGCCCTCACGAGTTTGCTTGGGATTGATGCTAGGTTCCCTTCTTCATAACATCCAGAAACTGATGGTCAGACCGAAAGGGTCAATCAGTCTATGGAGCAGTATTTGCGTTGCTTGTCCCTACAAAACCAGAAATCCTGATATCAGCTGCTTCATATAGCAGAATTTGCTTACAACAACGCCCCACATTCTTCCACTGGTTTCTCCCCCTTCTATTGCCTACATGGTTAACACCGTCAAACTCTCCCTTTCCCTGACCTGACCTCTTCTCGGTCCCCCGCTGCGGCTGCTTGCATCAGGGATCTGTCCTCTGTCCACTCCCAAACCCTTACTCATCTCCGTGATTCACAGGAATCCATGTGCCGTGCGGCTGATAAGAAGAGGTCCCCTGCACCACAGTACGTCTTGGGGGATAGGGTTTGGCTGTCCACCCACTACCTCCGCTTGCCTGGTTGCCGTAAGCTCCTTCCCCGGTTTATAGGCCCTTATAGGATCACTGGGGTTATAAATCAGGTGGCTTATCGGTTCTCCCTACCCTCCTCATGGCGCATTCACCCAGTTTTCCATACCTCCCTCCTCAAGCCTTGCACTAGGAACGCACGGGTGATTCTGCCTCCTTCCCCTATCCTGCGAACTCCCCTGATGAATACGAGGTAGCTGCGATTCTGGCTTCCAAAATTAGCAGGGGGATTCTGTACTATTTGATCGACTGGCTTGGTTATGGTCCAGAGGAAAGATCTTGGGAGCCCGCTAGTGCAGTTTAGGCCCCCTTCCTGGTGGCCCGTGTTTACAGGGACAATCCTGCCTGCCTACAAGGTCGTGGGTCTTTGGGGGGGGCTCTGCCATGCCTTTACACTCCAAACCAGCCTTAGTTCCATGCCAGGCTCACCATGCACCCACTCCTCGCAAAACCAGCTCGCCCACAGCGCAGCGGCAGGGTTCGCACAGGTTCTCTTCAAGGCCTCTTTACACTAGGCCATATGGAAGCAGTCAACATCACCCGGGACTGTGTTGGAAGTTACCATGACGATTGTATTCTCGCCTGCAGCGGCATCTGTTCCTTCCTCAATGTGTTACGCGGCTTGCCGGTCATGTGACCTAATTACCATGGTAACGCTATAAACAGACGCTGCGCGCACCTTATGCTGCTTCTCAGCTGTGACTTTTCCAGCATTTGGCGTCTGTGTTTTGATTTGCTTACCTTCAGGATTTTGACTTCGAATTTGCTCTTGGAATCCTTCTTGGTTTTTCCTTCTGGTTACGACGCTTGGCTTGGAACTCTTTTTTGGAACTGCTACGACCCAGATCTCTTTAAGGACTGCCTCTGCCTCTCCCTTACTATGGCGTTCTGGTACATTTCTCCCAGAAACTCATGCGAATCTCATTCTTACCTGGACGGCCTCTGGATATCCTGTTTTTGTCTCCATCATCTGGTTTTCCGATCAACGTTCAGCGTCCTGGAACTTTATACCTACAGGAGCAACCCTGCGTGCTGCTGCTGCTGTTGGCATACATTGGGGTAACAAATACATACAGTTTAGCGGAACACTGTCGCAAAGGTCCTGCTCTTTTTTTAGAGCCCCTCCTTCGCTGTCTATTTGGTGGGTGTCTCTTTCTTATTCCAATAACTGAATATTGTTCTGCCTTTTTTCTTTCTGCTGTACTGATTGTCATAACCCTATTTTCTTTCCCTGCTACAGACATCAGAATACAGTGCTCCCACTCCTGTTCCAGCAACCTGTGGCTCCAATAACTGAACAGCGAGTATACATTAAAACTCCCTGTTCAGTGCTTGGGGACAGAGGTATATCTAATCTACGCGGCCTTAAGTCTTGACATCTTTTAACCTATTCACAATCTTGAGGAGAGGGATTGGTGCTTCCGCTCATTCTTTTCAAGTTTGTCTCAACATATCCAGGACATCCAGTGGTTCTTGCCATACAGGAGTTTGAACAGGGAAAATCCTGTTGAGGCCTGTGGGGTTTTCTGGACTACAAATAAGGCCCAGAGAATCATTTGGTCCCAGTTTTTACCATCTTCAATTAACTTCCAGAGTACAGTCTTTAGTTTCTTATAAAATCTTTCCACTAGGCCATCTGTCTGAGGATGATACACTGATGTTCAAAGAGTACTGATATGCAACAGTTCTTTCACTTCCCCCATAAGTTTGCGCATGAAAGTAGAACCCTGAACAGTTAATTTTTCCTTCGGAAACCCTACTTGAGAAAAAAAAGTAAGTAGGGGTTTCAGGATCTGCCATGTTGTATTGGCTCTCAATGAGAAGGCTTCAGGATAATGAGTGGCATAGCCGACAATAACTAAAATGCATTTATTCCCTAGTTTAGATGTTTCTAAGGGTCCTACAATATCCATACCAATCTGGGAGAATAGAACCTCAATGATTGGCAATGGATTCAAGGGGACTGGTGGTGGTATATGTGTGCTCATTTTCTGACAAACTGTACATGCTCGAATAACGGTTTTAATATCAGCATGAATTCCTGGCAACAGAATGCATTTGTTATATGGGCTTGGGTCTTAACCTGCCCTAGATGCCCTCCTATGAAATGTGAATGGGCTATCTCTAGGACTACTCATTTGTGACTCTTAGAGATCACTAATTGTTTTTTTTCCATCTTCTGTAGTGGTATCGCCCCTATAGTGAAGCCCCTGTTTCAGAAAGAAAAAGGTCCCCCTTGTCCATGACCCTTTGGCTGCTACAATTTGTTAAAACGCCTCAGCCAACAAGGGGTCATTTCTTTGAGCAAAGGCTAAATCGGGAAGTGTTTCGGGCTCTTCCTCTATATATTTTCAGAGTTGAGGTTGGGGGGACCTTCAGATGTCTCACAGGCTTCCCTGAAGCATTGCGTTCCCCTATCTGTGCCTCCTTCTTCAAATTGCTCTTTAAGTCTTGTGAACATAGCTCTTTCTAAGACCCTGTGGGCTACCTTATCCCCTTGGTGTATCTGAAATGGGATATTTCCATGATTGTGTAACAAGACCTTAATATCAGCTCTGAAATCTGGGTCTATTACTCCCGCTAATAAGTTTATTCCAAATCTCCATGCTAACCAAGACTTAGGTGCTAGCCTAATATATGTATTGGGGGTGGAATGAATATCAGATCAGTAGGTATCAGTCTTCTTTCACCTGGAGAAATTGTATCCTCTCCGCTACTACAAATATCAAACCCAATACAACCTTTGGTGGCTACTGAGGAGTCCGACGCTCGGGCACTCAACTTTTCAAACTTTAAGGTTCCCCAACTTGTATCAGTGCTTGTATCCCACTGCATCCACTGTATCCCACTGCTAACACCATTTGCGTAGGCATCATGAAGTACAACACAGACAAAAGATGTTTATTTAACTGAAATGTCAGGATGGTTTAAAGCCTAACTTGCCCTATGCTAATATGGGATTTCCCTACCGGAATAAAACTAAGGAAAGTCTGTGTCAAAGAGTTCAACCTAAAAGTCTGTTAGTGTCCAAAACCTATCCATGCCCTCACAACTAAATTAAACCAATGTGTAGGCATGTCAAACTAAAAAAAAACAGTGTTTAACTCAACGTTCTGAGCTTCTTGCAGCTTTCTCTCAGCTCCCAAAGTATAAGAAAGTTCGATGAAAGAAAAGTCTCAAAGGTTACCTTCTTCAATTCAAGGCAATTTAGTCCAAGACCAATCCTTGGGGTTCCCTTCCCCAAGTTTTAAGTAGCACCATCAGGAACAAAAAGGGTTTCAGGATTCTGTTCCTAAGACAAGAATAGTACAAAAGTGTTGCAGTGGTTTTGTTGAGCTTGTTTTGTAATGTCTTTATATCTCACCAATTAGGATTCTCTGGTCTAGGCGCAGTTGTCAGATCACATGGTCCACCCATCACAGGCCACGCAATCAAGATCCTTGGACTCTCATTGGGCTTGTCTCAGTGTCCTTAGCTTTCACCATTCAGGGTCCTCTGGTCTAGGCGCAGTTGTCAGACCACACGGTCCAACCATCACAGGTCACGCAACCAGGATCCCTGTACTCTCATTGGGCTGGTCTTGGGGTGTCCTTAGCTTTCACCATTGAGAGTCCTCTGGTCTAGGTGCAGTTGTCAGACCACATGGTCCACCATCAAGGTCACGCAACCAGGGTCCCTGGACTTCTCAGCCCAACATATAAGTTCCTTGGCACTTGCTCATGTGCGCCAAGTCACCCTTACTTGACTCTGCTGTGCTGGTCTCCTGGCTTTTAGGGTGCAATCTCATATCCTTTGGCATTTCCTGGATTGCTTTGTGGCCCTGCCACCATGTATCACACACCCTTCGCCAAGTAGTTGTCTTGCCATACTGCATTCATTAATTAAAGTTCATTGTCTATGCTTTCTTTAGTCTTTACTGTAGTCAATTATAAAGTTAGATGTAATTCACTGTGAAACACAGCTTCACTAGGATTTGAGATTCAATTCAGAGTTCAAAAGTATTCTTATTTTTCTTAATCAAATTCAAGTTTGAAGCCACACTTGCATTGTCTCAAGTTAAAGGTATTTTAAAGTTTTCAATTCAATGCGTTTGTTTAGTTCAAAAGTAAAATTCTTATATATGTCGATATTCAGAATATCTGCTTTTCCTTGTAATGTTAAGTTTTCATATAGTTCGGTATTCAGCATACCTTGGTTTCTTGAATTGTTAAGGTTTCATGTAGTTCGATATTCAGTATACTTTGTTTTCTTGCATGATTAAGTTTTCATATAGTTTGACATTCAGTATGAGGACTGGCACTTGCCTGCAGTCCTGTTTGGAGCTCCCCTGTACCTGTGTGTTCCTCTGACATTCATCAGCAGTCTGCTCCTGTTGCCTGCGGTTGTCCTGGAGCTCACTGGTGTTCACATGTCCTTCTGACACTCACCAGCGTCCTGATCCTGCTCCCCACGGCTTCTGCTGTGGTCTCCGCTCTACTTCTGGTACAGGGAATGCCATTAATATGAGCCCTGCTCGCACTGCTGCCTCTTACTAATGCGGGCAGCATTCTTTGAGGTCTGAGTTTTCCAGAGTCCTGGTTTGGCATCCAGTTCCACCACAGCCAAGAAGTGTGCGGCAGAAGCCAAATGTCAGCAGAGGATTTGGTGGTCCACTAAGTCAAATGCTGCTGATAGATCGAGCAGCAGAAGGAGGGCTGATTTGCCGGCGTCTTTGACCTCATCCAATTGGTTCTTCAGGTCTAAGAGGGCAGATTATGTGCCATAACCTGGGCAGAAGCCCGGCTGGTGCATATCTAGCAGATTGGGGGTCTCCAGAAAACTGGATCTGCAAGTAGGGTGCGTGATTCTAATTTTTTAGTATGAAGGGGATGGCTGTGATGGGACAGTAGTTGCTGGATATGTTGGGGTCGAGGATGGTCCTCTTTAGGAGCGGTCTTACCCAGGCATCCTTTAGGCTGGTTGGTACTTGACATGAAGCAAAGGAGGTGCTGATAAAGGAAGTGAAGGAGCGAGCGGTTCTGCGCACTCTTTAATTACTATTGTCAGGCAGATGTCCCCCTGGCAGCGGGAGTGTTTTAGACTTTTGATGATATTAATAATCTCTAGTTCGGAGATGGGTTTAAAGTAAAACAAGGGGGCATTGGGTGGCATTTTTACTGGCACAGTATTGGAGGCAGTGGGCATCTCCTTGGTCAAGGAGTCTATTTGGCTAATAATTGTTTTCTGCAGTTTGTCAGTTTTGTCAAGTATGGCGTTTTGGATATTGGCACACCAGGCACTATCCTGTATGCAGTTCGTTGGAGGGGTAGTGAGTGTTTCTAACTCACACATGATAGCAAATAGCTCTCTGGTACTGGATCTGGCACTCTCTATTCTCATATTCTAGGCATTTCCTTCTCCCGAGGTGGAGTCGAGGTTTTTGTTATCTTGGGAAGGGTCGTGTTTCCATTTGGTTTCTGCCTGCCATTTCTGGAGACGCAGGGTTTTTAGTTCAGGTAAGAACCAGGATTTATAGGTGATGGTGTCAACAGCCTGGGTGAGCAAGGTGTTGTATCGGTCATCCATGAAGTCAGGATCTTTGATGGTTGGGTGTGTTTTGGGTGAGTTTGTTGAGCCAAGGTATACTTGCTTAGGTGATTTTCTGTGTGTTTTTAGTGGCAGCGGGGATAGTGGAGGTGCAACTCTGGTAGGGCTAGTGGTGCTTGGTAGTGTGAAAACAATAATGTTTTGGTCTGTACATGGGCATGGGTGATTGTCGCTAATCGAGGTGTTGCAGTTAAAGTCAATGAACTAATCAAGGATGCAGCCTTTAGAGTGTGTGGGGTTCAGGATGCATTGGTTGAAGCCTACTTCCTGTTGTGCATTTGCTAGAGATGATGCGTTCAGGTCGCCTTTGTCGTTAAATCCAAGGTTAAAGTCACCAAGCAGAAGGGTGCTTGACTTTGGTTTAGAATCTGAAAAGCAGTGGAGGATGTCCTCTTCGAAGGAGAGAATCGGGCCAGGTACTCGATAAATCAGGTGGATAGTTGCTGTCGATGTGTGCAAGATGTTAAGCTTTGTGGTTAGTCATTCCCCATTAGGGACTGTGGAGTTGTTAATTTTTCTGAGATTAAGGGTATCTCTAGCGATTAGCGTGACTCCTCTGCCTCTGGCTGTTTCTCTAACTTTACGATAGATTGTGTATCTTGGTGGTATTGCTAGTGATAGCAAGGGGCCTGCTGCAGCATGGAGCCATGATTCTTATATTGCTAAAATATCCAAGTTGTTTGTTTGGATGAGTTCAGATACCTCAATAGCATGGCCATGATGGACCTGGCATTTATGGGTGGTGCTTGATGGTTGAAGGGGAGCTTCTGTGGAGCGGTGTATGGTTTGGCCTCATAGTGTTGTGAGGATGAGATTGAAGTGCTAGTTGACAGCATGGCATTATGGTGGCAATCGCCTATTCTGAACACTTGTGTAATCAGCGTTGATGATGAGTTGTCAGTAGTTTGTAGTTTCAATGCCTCACTGGCAGTGTGATTGTCAATGCTACTGTATAGGTTGGCTGTGAGAGGTATGGCTGGGGATTGATGATGAGTTGTCAGTAGTTTGTAGTTTCAATGCCTCACTGGCAGTGTGATTGGCAATGCTACTGGATAGGGTGGCTGTGAGAGGTATGGCTGGGGATGCATACATTGGGTGACAGTGTGTGGGTATATTGGACTGGGTCTTCTGCTTGTGAGGTGCCATGCCCTGGTGCATGGGGCTCTTTTGATGTATGTCCGTGAGGAGAGGCATGCTAGGCGGCAGCGACTGAGACACGGCTGTATGATGTGTGCTCTGGGTATGTGTTGGAGGTATTGTGCTCTCCGTGCAATGGAGGTGCTGGTGTATGTGCAGGCTGATAAGCCTTTGCAGGATGCAGATAGGAAGCACGTTAGTGGAGTATGAACTTTCTATTTCAGGTGAGGTTTTAGATGCAAGTGAGGGGTGGATTCGAAGGAGAACTGTTGAATTTTGGCTTTGTTGGTGTATTTGCCATTTGGTTGCGAGTTTGTGCTTTGGGGCGAGTTTGGGCTGCAATCAGATAATACGGGGACATTGTGGGTGGTGCAAAGGTGAAAAGGTAAGCTAGCATCAGCGGTTTATGAAAGGGATGGGAAGGCATGCGATGGGGGAATCAACTCATGGCTAGATGGTGTATGAGGTACAGACAGATTAATCATTATATGCATGTTACAAGAAGCATAGTAGCGGATCGGATCAGAGTACCTTAGATACAGCGTAGTCGTCCAGTAATCTATGGCAAGACAGGGTCCACAGGCCTTTAATAATGGCCTCCGAATTTGGCCAGCTCCGCCTGCCGGCAGAGCCCATTAGTGCATGTTATTTCTTTCTATGGTAAATAGGCAGGCCCAAAGCCAACCAATCACCACTATCAGATGATGCCATATTGTAACTGTTATATTAGCCAATAATTTGTTGAGATGATGGCTTTCTGACCTTTATCTTTTCGGGATGGTCCGAGGTGGAGCCATCAGATATCCAAACCCAATGAAAAGACTAAGGGCCTCATTACACGGTAGGCGGTAGGGATTTAACGTTACCGGTAATGGAATACCGGTAACGTTAAATCCCCATGCGAATTACGACCCGGCTCACCGCTATTAGCGGCACCGCTAAGTACGGTGCCACTAATAGCGGGCAGTCCGCGTGCGCGTGATCCTCCATCCCGTAAATAACACCATGGCGCTAATACCGGCATCGCGAACCACCCGTTAAGAGAACTAAGCAGTGTTCCCACCTGCCACAGGTGGACACAATCAGCACAGGTGGAGGCAATGGAGACTGTGGCAGCTCAAAAGGAGCACACCACAACCCTTCCCACACCAAGATGGTTCCAATACTTGCAGCATTACATGGGCTGGAGGACATGATTGCAGCGCAGCAGCAACAACAACAGGCAGCACAGAGGAGACGCAGGAGGAGGAGGAGGGCAAGACAGGAACAGCAAGCACCACCACGGCACCTAATCATACCACAGAGGTACCCACCAATCCCCAGGATCAGAGCCAGTCCATTTAACCTAACCCCAGAGCAGATACACACCCTGTACCGTCTGGACCGGGATACCATCACCAGCATCTTGGACATGATACACGACGACATTGTGAGCCTCATAGACATCCGAACTGCCATCCCCTCTCTACTCAACGTGGTGACCGTGCTCCCCTTCCTGGCCACAGGCACCTACCAGCATACAGTGGGGCAGATGCATGGCATCTCACAACCAGTATTTTCACGCACGCTGAACCAGGTACTTGATGCCCTCCTGAAGCATGCACCTGAACACATATTCATGCCACGGACTGCCCAGGAGATTGCAAACGCCAAAGTTGGCTTCTATTCACTGGCAGGCATCCCAAGTTGCATCGGGGCCATCGACTGTACCCATGTGGTATTGGTGGTCCCACATCACAATGAAGTAGTCTACCGAAACAGCAAGCAATTCCACTCCATCAATGTCCAAATGGTATGTGACGTCAACAAGATAATCACACATTGCTGTGCCCGATTTCCCTGATCAACTATCCCACGCTACATGGAGCGACAAGCCGGACAACGTTCGTGGCTACTTGGTGAGTAGCAGGGCAAGCACATGGCAGTGTGATTTGGGGGGGGGGAGAGATACATACTCCAACTGGGTGTGATTGGGGGGGGGAGATACATACTCCAACTGGGTGTGAGGGGGGAGAGATACATACTCCAACTGGGTGTGATGGGGGGGTGATATACATACTCGAAATGGGTGTAGCTTGTCGTCCGTCGGACAAATGCACATGCAGATGTACGCCAATGTCCACCTGGGAAGGCCGCAACGTACTTGAGATGAATGGACATGCAAGTATAAGCTACACAACATAGATGACAATCCAGGTCTAGAAACATTAAAATTCCATCCATATTGCACAACATTCCACGCCACAAAATACACAAATGTCATACATGCCGTCAAGATAGTCATACAGAATTAGTCCAGCACAACATCAATAATGCAATGTGCCCTTGAATGCATGCAAAGGGATCACCCCTAGCCATGGCATTGCACCACGCACCTATAGCACCACTGAAGTGATGCCTCTCAGCATGGCAACATCAATGTTGGAATGGCATAACACCAGCAGTGTGGTACCAAATCTGCCTGGGCCCAGGGACACCTAAGACCTGGCCTCACCCAGGACATGTCAATTACTGTTGGAGGCATTAATGGGGCATGTCTACTTGCAGGGTTGAGCTCACCTTTGCACATTGCAGTCACACAGACCATCTGCATGTATGCTGTTAATTGTGTACTTCAATCACAATGCAAAGTCAATTTGTGTGATATGAACAGGCCGCGCTTGAGGTGAACAGTAACAGGACCCCATTCGTCCCCCCATACAGGTGATGCCGGCTATCCCCTGAATAGGTGGCTCCTCACTCCTGTACGGAACCCACAGAACAGGCACGAAGAGGAATACAATCGTGCACATACCCATACCCGCATCGTGATCGAGCAGACTTTTGGCCTTTTGAAGACACGGTTTAGGTGCCTTAGCAGGTCTGGTGGCGCTCTCCTGTATGGCCATGAGAAGGTGGCCAAGATCACCATGGCATGTGTCATGCTGCACAATATGTGCCACCGCCCCCTGACATTGAAATAGAAGCACCTGATGAGGATGATGATGGTGATGAGGACGGAGGTGAAGGGGATGCAGGTCATGCAAGAGGGGATGGCCAGGAGGGACGTGCTGTGAGACAGCATCTGATCTACCAAATATTCTGAGTAACATGGTTTCGTACTGTCACATGGATATTGGTAGTAATGCACTGGTGTCTGTTTGGAAGCGCACAATGTACCCTGGCGTCAATAAAGTACACATACACAATGAAGAAGTCCACCAGTGTATTAAGGAATGTAAAGAAGAAAATGTGCATGTCCCCAAACATCCCACCACCCTTCCCCCCACCCCCCACAACAGTCCCATAACACCCTTCCCCCCACCCCCCACAACAGTTCCACATGTGTCTGCCACAATGTTTCCGTCCAGCCATGCACGCAGAGGCTTGAACATGCACTCCCTATTGGCCATTGCCAACACCAGCATTGGGAGGCTGCGTAGACGTGTGCCTGGTGGTGCGTGAGGAGCGGCGGAGGGGGCTTGTCTGCCTCGAACTGGCAGATGAGGAAGTGGCAGACTGTCCTGGTGGTGGGAATTGGCGGTCCAATGCGTCCGCTATCCGTATGAGGACCTCTCTGACTCGGATAATCTCCCCACACAGCCTGTCTGTACATACCTCCATCCCCTCCCTGGAGTGCCTTGCTGTCTCTGTAATCTCTGCCCTGAGACGGGCAGCCTCCTCCACATGGTGCCCAACCAGCACAGTTATTTCCTGTTGCCGCTGGCTGATGCTGGCCAGGTCGAGGGCAGTGTTGGGTTCTGGTGGTGTGGCTGCTGTGCCCTGTGATGCTACCAGGTCAACAGATGAAGCCACCGGGGGGCTACTAAAAGCTCCCATGTTCTCATCGCCAGTGACATTAGACACAGGTGTCTGCTGTGGTGATGGCTCGGGAGTTCCAGGGGGGGGTTGGGGTGTGCATCTCCATGTGGAAATCGGTTGTGTCCTCCACATCTGATAGTGGTGCAGTGGCTGCCGCCTCTTCTGCAGAACTAGCTGCAGCTGAGGGTGGGCCCTCTGTGGCTGGGATCGGTGTGGTGGGTTAACCTCCGGAGGTGGGGCAGTTGTTGGTGGTGTGGCAACTTGTGTCTTGGAAGTGGCGCTCCACCGATGTTTCACACTCTGCATCTGGACCCTTCTACCTTTGCCCCTTGATGTTGTGGGGGTGTCCTCTGTGTCCTGTGCCCTTGTTTTCTTATGCGCAGGGGGTGCCTGAGATGCATTGCCAGCATTGTCACTGTCAGTATGTGAGCCTGTCGGGGCGAAGAAGGGGGATGGCATTGGTTACGGTTCTATGTACTTAATGCAGTATACATCAATAATGCAGTTGTGGGTATTTTGACTACATTGTAAAGGATGAAGGTGATGTGTCAGTTCAGTGGCTCATCCATGCATGTTTGTGTGTGGCACTTGTCTCTGGTGACGTGTGCATGTGTCTGTGTTTGGGTCTGACACTGACATGGCCAGGGTGGGATACATGTGTGGATGTTTGGCCATCCATGAGGTAATTCTGGGCTCACATTTGGGGGGACCAGTAGATTCACATTGCATGCTTTCATGTGTACACTCACCTCCATCTGAAGTGGTTGCCACGCCATGCTCCATCGTCCCGACTCCCTCTTTGCATTCCACTCCAATGAGGTTTGCGCAGGTCTCCTCCCATTCTTTCAGTTTTATGGGTGACCCAGATCCACCTGCTGTGGCAATGTTGTGGTTTTCTGCAAGGATGCTTCTCACCCGGAGTCTGAGGTCATCCCACCTCTTTCGGCACTCACGCACATTGCGGGTGGTGGTGCCCACAGCACTGACTTTCAAGGCGACCTCAGCCCAGATTGCCTTCTTTTTGATAAGTGTCTCCCACCGCATGTCGCTGGCAAAGACCACGGCGGCATTGTCAGCTAGGGTGTGGGTGAGCATTAATAGCTCCTCTGTGGTAAATTTTTCTTTCCGCTGCCGTTCAGTGTTTTTTTTTTACTGCCTTGGGCATGTCGAGGGTGTCCCTGTGGATTTCCTACTGCAAGCTACTCCAAACAGGTCCAGGGGACAGAGGATGGCAATGGATTGTGTTTTTAAAGATGGCCGCCGTGCTCTTTCCCATTCCTGTGCGATGATGCTATTTCCGGTTCCGCAATTTAACGGTCACCGCTTATAGTGGTGGCCGCTATTTGCATGCAGCGTGAGGGCAGAGGTGATATCTGCACTTTCGTCGAAGGCGGTAAGAGACGTTTTGGGGACTTTGGCAGCATGGCGCTATGCTCGTGTCCACGTACTCGTAATGGTACGCTATTAGCACCCTCTTGCGAGGGCGGACACGTTAAGAGCGCCATGCCGGTAATTTGAGATTTTTAGCGCACAACGTGTAATGAGGCCCTAACACTTATAGTTCATATATGGAGACAATTCCTGTATCCAATCTCCGATCCTATAGGTGTTTTGTAGCGAAGGTTGTGATGTGACGTCAATTGCGACATATTTCTTTGTTTTTAAACTGTTGTCATGCTTGAGAAGGACAAGACCGTAAAGACTGTGGTGTTTATTGCTGTCCCTGTTTTATGTGGATTATTAATAAAACAGGCCTTTGCCATTTACCCTGACTATTTCCGTTATTGTGCATGGGACTTCCAGGCCTGTCTGTTCCACTAGCCCCGGGACTTTCCTACCATCCCTAGATATGGTAGCGTTTCAGATGGTTGAAGTCCAGGCCCTCGGATTTTCAATGCCCTCCGCTGCAAGCCTGAGGGCTGCGGTGGTGACCTGTGCAGAACGGCGAATGACGCGTGAACTGAGACCATCGACAGGAGCCCCCTTGGAGAAAATCCTACCTGGTCCACGCAGAGTGAGGCCGAGTGGCTGATTGAGGGAGGATCAATACCGAAGGCCTCGGCCGATCCACTGATGTAAATATAGAGCAATTGGTCTATATATATAGTGGGGAATTGTGGGATGATAAAGTGTTTTATTTATGAGAGGATAACTGTAACAAGGTTATAGAAGGTGGCGCACTAAACCTCCCGACGAAGTATTAAGTTATCAAAGAGTAAAGAGATTTCCTGCAACAAGGTCAAATACGAGTGTGCCATGCCCCATTTAGGGTAGTATTAAAAGATAAAGGATACCTTGTTGGAAAGGGCAGGAAGGCGGACAGGTTTTTTTTGTTGTGTTGCATTATTTTGCGGGTGCACCCATATCTGTACTGATTGCTGGCGCCAGCGGGAGGGTGAGAAGTGGTTTAAGTTGTGAACAATGAGACTTGGATATTGGTTTACTTCGTAGAGCACATGAAGTTGTGGTTTTGGCTCAAAGGGCAGAGTCCTGAACATGATGAGCGTTTTTGGTGCTTACCGAAACAGTCGTTGGACCCGAGAGGCTTCGAAAGAGGTGAGGAAAGTGTTGTTGACAGGAGATTGTGAAGGACGAATGAAGAGATAGTAAGGTTAAAAGGTTTGTGGTCTGGTAAGCATCGGCAGTCAAGAGCGTGACATGCCATCATGGGAGACACTCCCCAAAGGCATTTATGTAAGTCGCTGCCACGGTACAAGGCTAAAATATGCAAGTACCACTCCAAGTGGGTTCGTGGCACAGTGGGCAAAATATTCATGCCCGGGCCCCCAGGAGGGGACTCTTTCAAAATCAGTGCTGCAACACATGATAACATATTTACTCGCCCGCGTACAAAGGGAAAACATTGCAAAATAGATTATACATTTTAGATTTATGGAAGTTGTTCGGGGACGAGGTAGAGGACCCACCAGCGAAGGAGTTGATGCTTAATCAGCATAAATAGGCCGGTACAGCACCCTCAGGTCCTCCTCCCAAAAGCACTGATCCACCAGACGAAGGGCATGGTTTTTATCCATTGATAGAAATGAAAGCAGCGGCAGGGTACACTAACCCTGTATATGTGCTCCCTGCTTACAGTAGTGAAGATGCTATACACTGAGCCAAGTTAAATAAACAAATGCCAATGTCTATGTGCGATGAATATAGCAAGCGCTACGAGCTGCAGGCGAAGCTTACAGAAATTGAGGAAGAGATGCAATGATAGAAAGATAGGCAGAGCAATAAAGAGGAGATAGTGAGCACTCCGAACGAGTGGGTAGGAGGACAGATATTGCTTAAATTGGACAGAAAAAATATGGATGATACTACTGACAGAGAAAGGGAAGCTAGAGAAAGACAGGAAAAAGAAGAGAAGAAAGAAAACAGGATGAAAATGCACGACAGAGAAGAAAGCAAGAGATGGAAGAAAGTGTCAAGGTGCGCCCCCGGGGCTCCTGCATACCTGTATGTCTTGATTTCCTGAGATCCAGGTTACCCCGGTCTCTGGCGCTCCACATTCGGATGCTTTATGGTCCGTAAGCTCGCCCCTGGTCTGAGGACTAAACTCAGCCAGGAACCCAGGAGCCCTCTTCCAGTACCACAGGAAGGACTTCCCACAAATTATTGCGGCACCTGAAAAGTGCAAGCACTGGTGTGGATGCCCAAAAGAGAGGAGGGAGAAAAGGAAAAAGAACCAGGCAGGAGAACTGGACCCGAGGAACAAAGGGTCCAGGGAGAAGGCAAACGGAGGCAGGCAAGGAGGGAAAAATAGACCAGGCATCTCAAGACAAGGAACCTAGAACAGGCAGAGACTTGACTGGCACAAAGAGCAAATAGTGTCAATTCTCCAGGACCAAGGAACGTTGCGACGCATCAGCAGAGGGAAATAGAGCAGAAGATGGAACGGGATCAAGAGTAACAGCGAAAGGACACTGAAAAGATTGTATGGGAATGCATGCTGCAAGAGAAGGAGAAAATCGAGGAACAGGAGCGGGAAAGAGGAAGGAGTTTCGAAAGACATATTAGAGAGGTGGATGAGATCATTAAAAATCGTACTCTCTCAGATGAAGATGGGGGAGCAGCAATGCGAAGAAGGATCAATAATTGGTATACAAGCAGGCTGGACAGTGACGTCACCTGCAAAGTGATGAGTGTAGTAGAGTCCCCACAAAAGGAAGAGAATTTATTAGTAAAGGCACTGAAGGGACTGTATAAAACAATCCCCCTAACAAGAATAGATTTTGAGAACTTAGAAGATGAGGGAAGTGATGGAAGCTGGGGAACGATGCTCTCAGATGAGGAGAGACATGAAAGTGAAAATGAGGAAGGAGAGGGGAGTGTACAAGTGTCAAGACTTGATAGTCGTGTCGATTATAAAGGCCTCCGTCCCCAAGTACCACACAGGGAGATATAAAATGACTCCCTGTGCAATCTTTGAGGCACAGGTGATAGGTACTGGAATGCTAGAACCACGGAACACCGGAAACCCCAAGGCCGCTGTAAGGTAAGCAAGCAATTAGCACAAACACCAATAAGTAACAGCCAATTTGAGGACAGCCGATAGTGTCAGAGAAATAGCATACCTAAGTGTGGAAGGAGTGTCACCTCTAACTAAACTAGGACCTCGGGAACAAGGCACGTGGTGGGCTTTGGGATGAGTACCCTCAGTGTAGAGTATGGGTTACAGCAGTAGGATGGCAATGGTGGGTTAGCGCTTCGAGCTCTTATGTACCAAATCACTGGAATTACCTGTAGATGCTTTGAATGGCACTCGAGACTACATGGAGGGAGGAGCAAGAAGCGTTGCAGCAAGGGAAGTGCCACTAGAAGTTTGTGCGGCTGATTCGTAATCCAGGTAAGTTCGGAGTAAGCAACGAATCCAAGGGCTTGAGCAGAAGGAGTCCAAAAGAACAGTCCGTGGGTCGAAGCAACAAAAAGATCTGTTTGAGAGGCGCCAATACAAAAGGGAAAGACAAGAGGAGTTCGTTAAATGTAGTCCGTGATCAAGAGTAAGCCAGGAATCAAGGTCGTGAGGAACGCCAAACAGTGCCGGCAAGAACAGCTGTGAAGCACTGTGTGAGCGCAAAATCATGGCTTTTATTCTGTTGCTGTGGAAGCATCGTCACGTGAGCGGAGCATCCGTGCCACATGATCCTTGGATGTGTCACGTGAGCAGGCTTTTCTTGTCATGTGGTCCGGAAGCAAACGTGACTGCCGGGTATCAGGACGCCTGACCCTGTCTGTCCCAATGCACCTGGGAAGCTGCCAGTGTAGAAATGGATGTAGTCATCCCAAATGACATGAAGATGGTTTCCTCATACCATGATTGGCACCAGTCCATGCACGAGACAAGCGGGCCCCAAGCTGCTGCCGTCCTACATGTGGTCTGGAGGTGGAGGTAGGTGTGTGTGCAGTAGGGACATTAGTGGGTATAGAGAGGTGATGCATGGCATAGCCACCCCCCAAGGGCCCACGACCCTGTGGGCTGGACGGATGATCACGATAGAAACAGGAAAGGAGATGAGGAGCACTAGCATCCTCAGCGGGAACCGAGGGCCGTTCCTCGGGGCCATACCCCCAACCAATCAACCATATACTGCAGACGACCCCTAAAGAAACGGGACCCCAGGATAGCACTGACCTCATACTCATCAGGGGCATCCAAGGAGACAGGAGCAGGGGGAGAAACAATGTGGGTCGGGCCAGGACAGGGCTTGAGCAGTGAGGTATGGAACACTGGATGGATGCGCCAAGCAGCAGGAATCGAGAGGCGGTAAGCCACAGGGTTTATGACCCTCGAGACCTTGTAAGGACCAATGAATCGGGGCAGAAGTTTACGACATCCCGGCAAGTGGAGGTGGCGGGTAGAAAGCCAAACCTTGTCCCCAAAAGAATAGTCAGGGGCAGCTGTCCGCCTCCTGTCCGCCGTAGATTTCAAGGACGACTGGGCTTCGCAGAGATGAACAAGGGTCTGGGCGTGAACAGTGGACAGATCCCTGACACAAGCTGTAGCAGCAGGAGTACCAGACAAGGAGCGGTCAGGCAAGGGTAGCGTGCGGGGGTGCTGACCATAAAGAGAATAGAATGGCAAAAAACCTGTGGAGGCATGTAAAGCGTTATGGTAGGCAAACTCGGCAAAGTGCAGCAAGCGAAACCATGACTGCTGATGTTGTAATGTCAAGCAACGGAGCTATTGCTCCATAGCCTGGTTCACCCACTGGGTCTGCCCGTCTGTCTCAGGATGGTAAGCCGAGGAGTAGGGGGCGTCCACCCCGAGCAGCTTAGTTCGTGCTCGCCAAAATCGGGATGTGAACTGGGAACCCCGATCAGATATCAATATCGAGGGTAACCCAAACAAGCAAAATATGGACTTGAAAAACAACCCAACCAAAACAGGGGTGGAAGGGATCCCTGAGCAGGGGATAAAACGGCCATCTTGGTGAAGGAGTCAACCACTACCCACACTGTGTCGAAGCCCTGTACCCGGGGTAGGTCAGTGACAAAGTGTATCGTGAGAGTATGCCAAGGTCTCGGAGGTACTGGTAAAGGTTGAAGCAGGCCCAAACGATGTCCCCTACGGGTCTTACACTGAGCACATACTGAACAAGTGTTCACATAGTTGTCAACATCCCGTCTCATCGAGGGCCACCAGCACTATCACTTCAGCATAGCCAGAGTCCGTCTCTGACCAGGGAGCCCATTGATGGTGGGATCGTGTGACCACTCTAATGAAAGGTTACGTGTGTCAGTGGTGGGCAAAACTAACCTATCTTGTACAAAAGGTAGGCCATCGTGGTACATGGGATCCCATTCTGACAGATGGTCGGGGTGTTGGGAAACCCACAGACGGACAGAGGCTAACAAGGACAGCGGAGGGGTGCAAAGACAAACCACGTTCTTCCGTTCCAGTAGGGTCTTGGGAAAAACCGGTAGTGAAAACCCCCCAGGGGAACGGGATGATGTATCAGCCTTCCCATGTGCTAAACAAGGTCTATGTTTGATCTGAAAATTATTGGCTGCAAAGAACAGGTGCCATCGTACCTGTCGGCTGTTGGTACATTTGAGGGAAGCCAGATCTTGGGTTATGTAATCTATGAGTGTGTTCTTTCCTTGACTTAAATCCAGTAACTCTAAGTCTCATGATTGGGCCTTGTGTCGGGTATCGAATACCCGGGTCATCTCTGCTACTAATAACTCAGTCGTATAAGGCTGGATTGTCGTTTTCCAATAAGGGGTTAGCCCATGTAGCAGCATTGCCCGTCAAATGGGACAAGGTGAATGCGGCCTTAGTGGTAGAATCAGGGAAGGCTAGAGGTCTACAAAGGAAGTGTAATTTACACTGATTGAGAAATATGCAGAATTTCCTAGGGTCGCCATGAAATCTCTCTGGAGCTGCCAAGGGAAATGGAGTGGGGACCACTACTGGGACATGAGGTGCAACACTAGGTGCTGTGGGTTGTGGAGCTACATCCCCGAACTCTGGGTCTACGGGCAAGGCTAACAAGGACAGTGGAGGGGTGCAAAGACAAACCACGTTCTTCCATTCCAGTAGGGTCTTGAGTAAAAACGGTAGTGAAAACCCCCCAGGGGAATGGGATAACGCATCCGCCTTCCCATGTGCTAAACCAGGTCTATGTTTGATCTGAAAATCGTAGGCTGCAAAGAACAGGTGCCATCGTACCTGTCGGCTGTTGGTACATTTGAGGGAGGCCAGATCTTGTAGGTTGCAGTTATCCGTAAACACAATGATCTGGTGTTTAGCTCCTAGAAGATGGTGTCTCCATACTTGGAAGGCATCTTTTACCGCCATGAGTTCTTTTTCTGTGACTGTACAATGTGATTCAGTGGAAGTGAATTTGCAGGAGTGAAATGCCACGGGATGCAAACGACCAGAGGACGGACAGGCCTGTGAGAGCACAGCCCCCAAAGCAAAAGAGGAGGCATCTGCCTCCACCACGAAGGGTAGGTCTGGTCAGGATGTTGGAGGACAGGGGCTGTGGTAAAAGCAGACTTTAGAGACTCAAAGGCTCTTTGGTGCTCGGCCGACCATAGAAACGGGACATGAGGACTAGTCAAGGCTGTGAGTGGGGCAACAATAGAGGAGAAACCATAGATGAAGCGTCTATAAAAATTGGCGAACCCGAGAAAGGTTTGCAGGGTTTTGAGGTTGACGGGTACCGGCCAGTCCAGGACAGCTCAGATTTTGGAGTGGTTGTTAAACAAACCCCCTGGTGTGATGTGGAACCCCAAGAACTCGACTTCGTTGATGTGAAATAGACACTTTTCCGGTTTGGCAAAAAGAGAGTGTTTACGCAATAGGGAAAGCACCTCTCTAACATGTGACACATGTTCCTCTAGGGTATGTGAGAATATGAGAATGTCATCCAGATAAATGATGACCTAGATATCTGATAAATCGCTGAACACCTCATTCATAAAACGTTGAAACGTGGCTGGTGCATTGCATAGTCCGAATGGCATAACATTATACTCTAATAAACCATGCCGGGTACAGAATGCGGTTTTCCATTCATCCCCTTCACGTATACGGACTAGATTGTATGCCCCTCTTAGGTCGAGTTTAGAGTAGATGGAGGCGTGTGTCAATCGGTCAAGTAATGGGGTGATGAGAGGTATCGGGTAGCGATTCTTGATGGTGACTGCATTTAGGCATCTGTAGTCCACACAAGGGCGGAGGTCTCCCTCTTTCTTTGGAACAAAGAATATTGGACTGGCTGCAGGTGACTTGGAAGGACGGATGTGACCTAAGTGGAGGGATTTCTGGATGTAAGCCTTTAAAGCCTGATCCTCGGAGTGAGAGAGAGAGTATATAAGTCCACTAGGTATGGTGGAATCAGGAATGAGGTCTATAGGACAGTCGTACGACCGATGTGGAGGTAGGATTTCGGCTGTCCTTTTATCGAACACCTCTTGGAAGTCATGGTAGACTGCGGGAATGCCTATAGCGATGGCGCCTACCATAGGGGAAGCAGATGCAGACCCCTCTACATCGTTTAAAGCAAGCTGTGCGACAGCGCCTAACGCTTGTGAGGGTGTTACCTGTCCTTAAGGTACTGTGAGACAGTAACATTGACAGACCTCAGATTCAAAATGTACTCGTCCTGTTCCCCAATTGATAAGCGGATTATGCTTTTTTAGCCAAGGGATACCCAGGATGAGACCGAAGTGTGGCGTGGAAATCAAGTCAAAAGAAATGGTCTCTTTATAGGTATCTTGAACAATCAGGGTAAGTGGAGCGGTCTGTTGTCTGATAGGGCCTGACGCCAGTGCTGTGCCGTCTACTGACTGGACCGGTTCTGGACATTGCTTGTTCACTAAGGGTAGGTTTAGTGACACAGCTAGTGTTATGTCAATGTTATTACCCGTAGCCCCGGAGTCAATGACAATATTGACTGAGTGTGTGACTTCTGGGACAGGATTCAGAACAGCCTGTACTACAATGGGTCTTATACAGCCAAAAGCGGGGACTGAATCTGAGGGGGAAAGGAGTGCTCTATCTAGCCCCTGTATCTAGGATCGAGCTTTCTGAAAAACCTGATTCTTCAGTTTTGGACGGCGTGGACATTCTTTGACAAAATGCCTGTTAAGGCCACAGTAAAAATAGGCATGGGCTAACCTCCTGCGTTCTCTGTCTGTGGAAGTGATAGAACTGCGGATTCCTCCAACCTGCATAGATTCTCCGGAGGATTCAGAATGGGTAGTGATGGATTGTGCACTAGAAAACCCCACTTCAGCCATTCGTTCTGCTCTTCGGGCATCTAGCTGTAAGGCCAGATCCACCAGATCAGGATATTGTGTCGGTAATGATGGGACAACCGAGAGCCCATCTTTCATGGGGTTGCTTAGACCCCTGTAGAAAACCACGGCCTCCTTGCTCTCGGGCCAAGAGGTTTCAATCGATAGTTGGTTGAAACGGGTTATGTACTCTATGAGTGTGTTCTTTCCTTGACTTAAACCCAGTAACTCTAAGTCTCGTGATTGGGCCTTGTGTCGGGTATCGAATACCCGGGTCATCTCTGCTACTAATAACTCAAAGTCGTAGAAGGCTGGACTGTCGTTTTCCAATAAGGGGTTAGCCCATGTAGCAGCATTGCCTGTCAAATGAGACAAGGTGAATGCGGCCTTAGTGGTAGAATTAGGGAAAACTAGAGGTCTACAAAGGAAGTGTAATTTACACTGATTGAGAAATGTGCAGAATTTCCTAGGGTCGCAATGAAATCTCTCTGGAGCTGCCAAGGGAAATGGAGTGGGGACCACTACTGGGACATGAGGTGCAACACTAGGTGCTGTGGGTTGTGGAGCTACATCCCCGAACTCTGGGTCTACGGGCAAGGGGTGACGTGCCCTCTGTATGGAGTCAAGACGTTGATGAATGGTTGTGGTGGCTGCTGCCATGTCTGCCCGTAGAACAGCAATTGCTTGAACTAGAGCGGCCACAGGATCACCAGCTGAGTCCTCCATAATCCAGACGACAATTACAGCTTCACAGTCTGTCAAGACTTGATAGTCGTGTAGATTATAAAGGCCTCCGTCCTCAAGTACCACACATTGAGATATAAAATGACTCCCTGTGCAATCTTTGAGGCCACAGGTGATAGGTACTGGAACGCTGGAACCGCGGAACACCGGAAACCCCAAGGCCGCTGTAAGGTAAGCAAGCAATTAGCACAAACACCAATAAGTAACAGCCAATTTAAGGACAGCTGATAGTGTCAGAGAAATAGCTTACCTAAGTGTGGAAGGAGTGTCACCTCTAACCAAACTAGGACCTCGGGAACAAGGCACTTGGTGGGCATTGGGATGAGTACCCTCAGTGTAGAGTATGGGTGACAGCAGTAGGATGGCAATGGTGGGTCACCGCTTCGAGCTCTTATGTACCAAATCACTGGAAGTACCTGTAGATGCTTTTAATGGCACTCAAGACTACATGGAGAGAGGAGCAAGAAGCGTTGCAGCAAGGGAAGTGCCACTAGAAGATTGTGCGGCTGATTCGTAATCCAGGTAAATTCGGAGTAAGCAACGAATCCAAGGGCTTGAGCAGGAGGAGTCCAAAAGAACAGTCCGTGGGTCGAGGCAACAAAAAGATCCATTCGAGAGGCGCCATTACAAAAGGGAAAGACAAGAGGAGTCCATTAAACGTAGTCTATGATCAAGAGTAAGCCAGGAATCAAGGTCATGAGGAACGCCAAACAGTGCCGGTAAGAACAGCTGTGAAGCACTGTGTGAGTGCAAAATCCTGGCTTTTATTCCGTTGCTATGGAAGCATTGTCACGTGAGCGGAGCTTCCGTGCCACGTGATCCGTGGATGTGTCCAGTGAGTGGGCTTTTCTTGTCGCGTGGTCCAGAAACGAATGTGACTGCCGGGTATCAGGACGCCTGACCCTGCCTGCCCCAATGCGCCAAGGAAGTTGCCAGTGTAGAAATGGATGTAGTCATCCAAAATGACATGCAGATGGTTTCATCATAACATGATTGGCACCAGTCCATGCACGAGACAAGCGGGCCCAAAGGTGCTGCCGTCCTGCATGTGGTCTGGAGGTGGAGGTAGGTGTGTGTGCAGTAGGGACATTAGTGGGTGTAGGGACATGATGCATAACAACAAGGACCCTCCATGGGCTTGAACCCGGGAATGCGTGGTCTGATCTGGAAGAAAAAAAAGGGGGAAAGCCAGAACCTGTACCGTACCCCAAACGTCCAAAGGGACGATTGTGTAGTATGGAGGAGATAACTCCATATGTAGAAAGGTTGAGGACATTACGAGGTTGAGGACATTACGAGGGAGAAAGAAAGCAAGCATGACACTGCTGTCAAAACTAAGCGCGTAGCTGGATGTGAACATGGAGCAGGACTAACGCAATTCCCATTGTTAGAGAAAGGGGGAGGAGGGACGCAATGTATACCATGGTCGCAAATGGACAAGGATAATTTTAAGATATAAGTTACCAATGTTAACATCAGGAGCGCGTAAATGGATTTATGAATTGGAAAGACTGACAGTGGGTATTACGCTTGCAGTGGGTGACATAAAAAGCATGCTCACTGCCATCATTGGGGAGCGGGCTGACGACAGTTGGAAACGAGCAGGATATCCCGGGGTGACAGCACAGTATACGAATTACGGCGGAGCACCGTTTAACAATTGCAGGGCAGGTGTGTGGAGAGCACTCAGAGTGAAATATCCTGATACTTCAGACATGAGTGCAATTATGACACACAAAATGACCCAGTTGGTTATATTCAAGATAGTCAAGAGAGATGGCGTCTTGAGAAGAGGGAACTGTGGGACAAAAGTTTAGCAATTATTTACCACATATTGGTCCTCATTACAAGTATGGAGGTAGCCATGCCGCTTTTAGCGGCATGGCTACCCCCATACGGGGTACCGGGTCCAGGGTCCTTGAATGGGGAAATACCAGGCCATTCTGACCTTGGAGGGTCCGGTATTTCCCCATTCAAGGGACCCGGTACATCCCCATTCCCATTTGAGCCCCCATAGGGCTCAATGGGAATGGGGAGGATGCTAATAATGGGCCCTTTAATGACGGGCCCATTGTTAGCATCCTTATCTGCTCACAGGACCTGCTAAGGATGCCTGGTTTTACCAGGCGTTCTTAGTGGGACCCGCGAGCAGACCTCGTAATGAGGCAGTAGGGGGATAAAGGCACTGGCAGCTCTACCAGAGCCGTTAACCCCTACCACCTGGGTCGTAATGAGGCCCATTGTGTCATGGATTACCCAAACCAGTACAGAGACAGTGAAAAAATTAGTGGGTATAGAAGTGAAGCCATGGCCAGAGATTCAATTAACTACAGTTCACCATTGCCGTTTATTGCAGGAGAAAGCCAGGAAGAAACTTGGGGAGAGAAAGTTGGAGGAAGCAAAGTTAGCTCCGAAAAGATTGTGAAAGTTTACAGTGGAAGCAGCCGTGTTGACGAGTGGAGAGGGAGTTATTGCACAAGACACACAGCAGGCACAGCCAATGGCAGGAGGCAATTTTTCAGGAAGGGGAGAGAACAACATTTGGCCATAAGGAAGAGGGGTTGCACTGAGAGGAAGAGGGGTGGGATTTCCACAAGGAGGAGGATTTAATGGGGGACAGCCTAGATTTGGAGGACCACCTCAACAGCATTGGGCATGTGGAAAGATTGGACATATTTCTCGAGCATGTAGAAGCAGGGGAGGAATGCAACAGAACTGGTAGTATCCAAGAGGAGGGATGGTCTATCCTGCACCATACAGTGTAGAACCACCAGAATATTATGCCCAAGATCACACACAGTACCAAGCATATGCGCCGTAAATACAGCCTATGCAACAAGCACCAATGCAAGTGCATCAGACCCACATGCAAGCACAACAGCCACCAATGCAAGCACAGCAAGCCCTCATACAGACACAGCAAGCATAGAAACAACCGCAAACACTGGTACAACAGAATACCATGGCAATGTGGAATGCAAATGCTTGAGCACAGATGCCTACCTCCAGAATAGGGAGTGTGGCAGCAGTGGGAGGGAACCCTTTCACTGGGACGGGGATGGCAGTATGCCCACCTATACCGACAAAAGCACAGCCCACAGACTGACCTGATGTGTTCAATCATATCTGTTACACCAGACCCACAAGAGGAACCACGGGTCAAAGTGATCATAGATGACAAAACATGTTCCTTCCTTGTAGATACAGGGGCAACCAGATCCTGTGTTAAGGAGAGGAAGTACCCAATGTCAGGCATTGCCATGAACGCACAAGGTTTTTCTGGGACTACAAATTTGGTTCAGTTCAATGACAGCTTACCTATCACTGTAGGAGAACAGGACTTTTCTGTGACACTATTATACTCCAGCAAGACACCAGTTAATATAACGGGAAGGGATATGATGAGCAGGCTTAACATGACCATATCCTTCATTGACCAGGGGATAGTGTGCTCCACCCCAGGGATTCACTATATAAATCCACAAGAGTTCATATCAGCATTGCTTGGTCAGAAAGCCCAATGGGGCTTGCCCATGGACCCCAAAGTATTTCAGTACGGGATACAAATTTTACTAGCATGCCTTCCTGGGATAAAGCGTAAAATATTGCAACTACCTGCAGAATTATTATTCAGACAGGAAGTACCCAGGGATGAGGAGGCAGGGCATGTGTTTCCACTAGAATTAGAAGCAGTTATAGTGAGAGAAGAGAGGGTGGAACTGATGATGATGGAAAAGCATGGCGAGCAGTGATAGCCCTTGATGAAGGACACAGACTGACAGATTTTATGGATGAGGAACTGTTTAGAGACGATGACTCAGATGATGAGGCAGTATTTTACATAAGCCTCACCTACGGGGTTAACATTGAGAACAGGGAAGTGCCACAAAGAATGGCATTGATAAAAAGGACACCATAGAAGATGTCCAAGAAGATTAGGCACAGGTACCAATTATCTTATGGAGCAGCAGTACATATGATGTTGGCCTACTGAAAGAAGTAGGTGCAGTTAATCAAACTGAAGGCATGAGCAATTTTGCCATGAGTAAAGCAATATCCCATGTCAAAGGAAGAGGATGAGTGCATTTATTAAACCATTTTTGCTTTAGTGATAAAGGGGATATTAGTGCCATCAGAGTCCCAATGTAATACAGTGGTGTAACCCATGAAAAAATCAATGGCGGGGGTCAAGGAGATTTATTCAGGACATACGCCCCTAAACAATATTGTCGAAGCGGAATTCCGATTGGCCCCGAACCCAGCCACAATTATTGTGTAATCTTCCATCTAAAGCCAAATATTTTAGTGATCAATTTGAAGAATGTGTTCTTTTCAATCCCCTTCCATGAGAATGCACAAGACGTGTCCTCATTTTCATATAGAAATCAAAAGTGGAAACCCACTAGTTTACCCGAGGGGTATTGTGAGTCCCCATCAATATTCAACAGGGCCCTTCAGATGAATTTAGGGAACGTACACGTTGACAGTGTAGTAATTCAGTACATAGATGCCATTTTAGTGTGCCCTGAAACAGAATAACAGTGCAGAAAAGACACAATACAGTTGATGACAGTCGTGGCAGAAAAGGGATACAAGGTAGACAAGGAAAAACTGCAATATTGCCAGGAAGATGTCCTGTACATAGGACAGTTGATATCTCAAGACGGCAGACAAGTGACCCCTGAAAGAGCAGAAGTGATCATGAAAACATCTCATCCAAAGACAGCGAGGGAGATGCAACCATTTCTGTGCCTTTGAAATTACTGCAGGGCATGGGTCTTTGATTGCAGTACATACGCCAGACCCCTTTTAAAAGGACTCAAGGAAGCTCAGAAAGACGACAGTGCCATAG
This sequence comes from Ambystoma mexicanum, assembly GCF_040938575.1. Lineage (NCBI taxonomy): Eukaryota > Metazoa > Chordata > Amphibia > Caudata > Ambystomatidae > Ambystoma > Ambystoma mexicanum. The sequence continues at coordinate 1,084,048,424 of NC_090921.1, forward strand.
ACTGGACAGGTGAGATGACGGACAAATTCAATGAATTAAAAGAGGCAATATGCTCAGCACCCATTCTAGGGATTCTAGATTACAGTGCAGAATTATTCTTATTCTCTCCTTCAAATGGAGTAGTAATGACAGCAGTGCTCACGCAGAAAACTACCCTAAGACACAAAACACTAGCATACTACAGAGGGACTCTAGATCCAGTGATGAGGGGCCTTTATCCCTGTGAACAATCATTGGCGGCAGCAGCTTTTGCCATTGAGAAATCTGACAGTATTACGATGGGTTGGTCAGTCACGTTTTATGTGGAACACGCCCTATTCACCATTCTTGAGAAGTCCAAAAGCACATTGACCACACAGAGAGCATCTGGGTATGAGGTAATCACCCAAACCCAGCAAACAAAATGGTCAAATGCAGAGTAGTGAACCCAGCAACATTCATAGCAGAGCCAGGAGAGGAAGGAGATCACGTGCACGACTGCACCAAATACACTGAATATTACTACGATATACCCCATGTCAGGGGAAATGCCCTCAGAGCGGATGGGAAGTGCTCTTGATTGATGGCTCCTCAATGATAGACCAGAATTCAGGGGAGACACACACAGGGACTACAGTGGTAATGGTAAAACAGAATGGCAACTTTGAAGTAGTGTCGAGCACAAGATTGCCCTTACATTTTTCAGCGCAAGAATTAGTAGCGCTCATTGTGGAACTTGAAACGCATGAGGATGAGGACATTACAGTGTATTCTGACTCCACCTATGTGACATCAACAGTACACGCAGGACTGTCATGTTGGAAGAGGCAGGGCTTCCTATGCGCAGACGACACTCCAGTGCAGCATGCGCCTTTATGGGATAGACTCATAGATGCAGCATAACTACCATCAGCTATCACCATTGTGAAGTGCATAGCCGACACTAGAAGAGGAGATTTAATTTCCTGTGGCAATGAAGCCACTGACATAGAGGCTAAAAAAGCAGCATATTTTCCTGAAATATCTGAATATGATACACTACCTAATAAACACACACAAGTGTGCAATATGCTCATGAAGGAAGGCTTTAATAACTTGCCCATAGAACAGGTGCGTACACCACCAGAAAAGAAAGATTTGTGAAAACGTAGGGTGTGTTCATTGTCCCCCACAGATACAATGTGACAGCAGGACAGCACCGGTAATCCAGTTATTCCCCTTGCACTACTTAAAGTAGCGCTAGAGCAGCTTTACTACCCAGCACACACAACACGAGAGAGTCTTACAGCTCTGATATCAGAAGACTGGTTTGTGCTCAACCTCACTGAACACGCTGCTGCTTTTATTGTAAATTGTATTGTTTGTCAAACTTTCATGGCAGGGCACACACTGCAAACAGTGAGAGGACCAATGCCCTGTCCTACTGGACCCTTTCTGCATTTGCATATCGACTATATAGATATGCTCCAAAGTTGTAAATACTACAGATACATGCTGGTAGTCATGCGTCCTTTCTACTGTGATGGGTCAGCAATGTGAGGCGGACAACTGTTTGATATTTGTTCAAAATATACAATTTTATTAGAATAGAAATAATATCAATATGCCTCACTTGTCCTACCCTACTGTGGGTTTCCCTACCTAACAAAACTAAGGGGAAACATTCTAACACAGGAGTTCTGGCCCTCACACTAAACATCAAATACAATGGAAAATATATGGCAAGTCAATTAACATCAATAATGACATTCACAATATATTGGTAACCTTTTAGCAACCTGGGTGAACTCCCTTCCCCAGGATTCAAGGTGTATTCCTCTTCAATGTTCAACAAAAAAATGATAAGGAAAATCCACATAGGTAGTAAAGTCTCAGATTAGTTCTTGAACAGTCAATATCAAAGTAAAGATTTGTCACAGTTCCAACAACAATAAAAGTTCTTCTGATGATACAGACATTCCACTTCCTAAAAATAGCATCAATGTTTTTCTCAGCCACAATGCATTTTTACCACTTCCATTTATCCAAGAAGACTTGACATAATTCAAAAAGAAATACCACTTCTAGAATGGTAATGGAACAAAAGTCTTGGTTAACAATGATTATTTGTCTATTCAGGTTAGAAAGCACAGTAGGTATATTTGACAGGATGACTTCTCAGTTCTGTAGATTCTACTTCAACAACTTCACTTCAACCACAGTTCACCATGAGGATATTCTCCTTGGCCCCATAGCATTCCACTTCACTTGAACCACTGAAGTCTTGTATCCACTGACATCCCAAATATACCACCACAGCTGCAGTATATTGTATTTTAAATACAGGTTTGGACAAGATTCACTTTAAAGCACTGCAACACTTCAAAATAGGCAAGGCACTCTTCCTCTGAATATCTCTTCAAAAGAGCAGCCTCTTTTCCTCTCTTGTCTATCTACAACCACAACAACTTCAGTGTTGTATATAAGCAGCACGGTTACCCTTCCCCAACTTTGCCTTCACCTCTTTGCCAATGTCAGCCACACAATTACCCAGAAGGCTTGGTGCCACTCTCCTGACTTCAGGTAATGCTTGCACACTTATATCTTAGGCAAGTTTGATCTACTATTGGGCTCACAGTAATTATTAGAACAGTTTCTGGCGTTGAGAAAGGCTGCTTTCAATCTCATTAGGGTAATACATTTGGCTTGGGCAATGCTTGCATTCTCTCCAACTGCAGATATAGAATTTAAACACTTGACTTCTTTTAGGAACAATGATTGTTTCAATAAAGAGGTAAAGTTCACTCCATTTTGGAAACGAAATTAGGTACACACAACAACTCCTTCACAAAGTTTAAAGGCTTTCAATGTTTAACAATGGTGTTCCACAATGTTCGTTCTGCCCAATGAGAGACACGCAATCAGTACAGTTTACTCTTCACTTGGAAAACAAAATTAAGTATACACAACCACTTCTTCATAGGATTAAAAGCTTAACAAGGTATTTGACTTCACAAGAGTAAGAGAAACATATCCATTCACACTCGAGTGCTACTTTCCATTGTTCTTCGTAAATGCAACAAACAACTTCAGCTCACTTCTGCTTCTACGCGAATGAAGAATAGACTGAGAGGAATAGCAACCTCAAGGTGGCTTGGGTCATGCCCCTGTTGAAAAAACCTAACCTAGACCCTAACATCCCAACCAACTACAGGCCAATTACCACTGTCCCTTACATCCTAAAGATTTTAGACAGAGTGGCCTACCTGCAAATCCAGAAGCATCTGGAAGAGAACAACCTCCTAAGGCCTGAGACAATCTGGCTTCAGACCTAAGCATGGAACAGAGACAGCCCTCATGGACTTAAAAATTCAGATGAACGAGGCAAAGGATAAAGGCAACCTAGCCACCCTCCTGCTGCATGACCTCTTGGTAGCCTTTGACCTCATCGACCATCAGATCCACACAGAACATCTGACGGCCTCAGCTGCCTTCTCTAGCCAGGCGACCGCCTGGGTCCAATCCTTCCTAGCCGACCGAACCACCCAGTTCTTCTCACCGGGGGCTTCAGCCCATCCCATCCCCATCCTCTGTGGCATTCCATAAAGGCTTGTGCATCTCGCCGACCTTATACAATAGCTTTACAGAGCTATTGTTCGACCGCCTTGACAACCTGGGTGTCACATACACAAACTATGCTGACGATACCCATGTTCTCATCACCCTATCAGGGTGCTATGAAGAGGACGCCTTACGGATGGCAGAACATGGCTTATGCCTCAATGATGAGAAAACTGAGCTCCTTCTCGTCGGCTCCCAACCACGGCTAAACAAACTGGATCCCTGTTACACGTCTATCAACATAGATGGTAACCGAAATCACTGTGACCAAAGAAATTAAAACCATTGGGGTCTATCTAGACTCTACTCTCTTGCTTAATAAACAGGTGAACGCCACAGCCTCCTCCACAGCTTATACAAATAAGCTCATCAATGTCTGCAAACCCTTCCTATCGCCATCCAGCTGCATTACACTAGACAGAGCACTAGTGCTCTAAAAAATTGACTACTGTAATACCCTCTTTCTTGGCACCTCAGAACGTAACCTGAACAAATTGCAGGTCCTGCAGAATAATGCCCTCAGAGCAGCACTGAGCATCCCACTGCACTCACACATCTCCAGCTTCAGACATGATTCCCACTGGCTCCCAGGACAAGACAGGATCACCCTTAGATCCCTTGTTATTGTCCACAAATGCCTATCTACCGAAGTCCCCAAATACTTGGCAGTTAAGTTCAACAAACACACATCAACCAGACCAACCAGAACGCTGTACTCTCACTATCTTTCCATCCCCAAATTCTCACAAAAAAAGCAGGCGGATCCAGCTTCCCGGTCCTAGCTGCCAAACAATGGAATGCCATACCACTGAACCTTAGAGCAGAACCCTCCTTTTGGACCTTCAGAGTGAAAGTGAAGGCCTGGCTCTCCAACAAGAACTCCACCTCTGTCTGACATGCTAACTAATGTACTCTTATCCTATGTCTGCTTATTGACCACCATGTATCCCGGTCACATGCACTTATTGTCATTAGCTTGTATGGCTATACTCTGCTTGTATGTATTTACTCTGCTGTAACCACCTCTAAGTCTCCGGGGCCCAGTTACCCCAGGGTTCAGTGTGTGGTATAAATAAAGAAAGAAACAAACAAACTGGATACTTTTGCCAGCAGTGCTTGCACAAGCAGTCAAAAGGCCAGGTTTGACTCACTGGCTTCTGTGATCCTTGTTCTGTGGGTTGCTCGACTTCCACGAATTCGGGCACAACTTGTAATACTTCTGGCTTCACAGGGACCCACACCCTTCCTCTGCTTGGGTGTCTCCCATCCAGCCACTCGATAAAGTAGCCCCTGTGACTCACCCACAGCTCCTCGCCTTGGTCTCCAACACGTTTCCTGCACAGCAACCACAGCAATCAGGCTCACATGGGGAAGGACAGCCTCTCTGCACATCTTCTGCTTCGCAGCCTCTGCACTTCTGAGTTTGGGGGAACAGGACCCTCTCAGAACAAGCAGGTGAAATCTGCTGTATCCACGTTCTGGTGTCCCTCTGGTTCTCCCACTTCTGCCCGGTTTTCCAACTCTGTGCCTTCTTCTTTCTGCTTCTGCTACTACTGGACTACTGCACACGCACTAGTCACAGTTCCAGCTTCTTCGTATCACCTGCACCTGAGTGGGCCTTTTTTGCTTCCCAGATTCCTTCAGGTGTGGGCTGTTAGGCTTAATTGCCTGACTACTACAATGTGCCTCTTCAGCCCTCTTCCTCGTCCCAGTACTCTTGGGATTATGAGACATGTAGTCCCCAACCAAAAAGTTAATTCTTTTAGGTATTTGCTTGACTTTAAGGGTAGGTTTACTTCCCTTAAGGTAATTTAAAATGAAACCTTTAGAATTCAATGTTACTGGGAAAGGCAATTTATTTAAGGCAACATTTCTAGATTCCTTTACAGTATACCTTTGGAGTAAGGAAGTTGGTTATCCTGAAATACTTTAAAGGATCTTTCCATTTGTAAGGGGGTCTCAGATGCTCTGATACTTGTGTCCAGAACTCTAGATTTTATATGTGAGTCAGGGACATCACAATGTCAATATGCCATACCTGTTTTGGTAATGTGGAAAGGTTTCCTTTGACAAAGGACAAATACTGAGTTTCATCCCACAGGATCTCCTCCCCACCCTGGTCCTTGTCTCCTCCCAGGTGATCTTGCCGCAGTACACCACCCCCAAGGTCAGGATCAGAAAGTGCCTGCCTTTCCCTGGCTACCTAGGAGGAGACTTTAGGCATGGTTTCAGTGAGGGATCCATAGGATTCTTCCCACTCCTGATGGATTGAAGCAGGTCTGTGCACGGATCCTGATGGCACATGTGCTGCAAAGTTCCTCGTACATTAGGTCTTCCAGAGAAGGGAAGTGTGTGAAGTCCTTCAGTCTAACAATTGACTACATTTTGTAAACAAATTATTTGAGCACATCACAATCCTACCAGGTATTAAGCATACATTTTCCTCTACTTATCAGCCACAGGCAAATGGGATTTGTGAGCACCTCAATGGCCTTCTCAAAGAATGAATGGCTAAGCTAAAAATGAACCTGGAAAAATGATGGCTCCATTGCCTATCCGTACCCCTATTTGCATTACGCAATCAGCCCGGTTCAGACCATCATCTAACTCCTCATGAGCTGGTGACGGGACGCTGTATGCATATCCCTCTTGCTCATCCCACTAGAGCACAAACTGATTCCCATAATGCCGCTGGTGTACTTGGCTCTGAAATGCATGAATAGCTGGCTGCTATGATGGCGAGTGTCGCTTTTATGTATCAACAGCTTTGAGATCGGCAAGAGGGGTCAAAGAAGAATGAGGAGGACAGCGGAGATATAAATCCCCTTAAACCCTGTCTCCTGTGCCCTGGGGACAAGGCCCTAATAAGAATTTTACCAGGCGCTGGCACAAACCTCGTTTTGATGGCCCCCACCTAGTTGAGGAAGCCACACCCACTTCTGTTCATGTGCACGGAAGGAGGACTTGGCTCCAATTTGGTGATGTCAAACCCTACAAAGGAGAGACCACCCTGCTGCCAGTCCCTGAAGTCGAAGGTGAAGAAGAGGTGATGCAGCAGCAGACACGATCAGCCACAAGAAGCAGATAGCAAGTAGCAGACAGAGAGAACTAATAAACTGCCCTGTCACAACCCAGTGAATAAACAAACTCGAGTTAACCCTTTATTTCCCTCAAGGATTTTACCTACATGAATAAAAAGATAGACCCTCCCATGAGAAAAAGAAAACCTAGACATTCGATGTTGCCACTAAGAATTATACTATTTGCAATGTTCTCCTATATAATCGATAGTTTCCCTGCTTTCAAAAGAAGTAATGTACCACTTGCCACTCTTTGAGTAGACCCAAAGACAAAGTTTATCTTTGAAAGAATTCTTTAAGCTATAATTGTGCAATTTTTCCTGTAGGTCCAGCATCTTGGAAGTAACATGAAAGACAGTAAAAAAGAAAAGGGTGGGTCTTTCTAATTTTGTATGATACAACTCCTGGCACAAGTACCACCCAACGCATTGTTTGTAGCTACATTGTTTTACATTTTTACATTCTGCTGTCTCTATTTCTTTATTCTTTTGGCATTACAAGAATTGGTCCTCTATAATATACCCAGACGAGTGTGTAACAATGGGACCGCCCATTCCCACATTGTGCGATGCACTAACACAAGCCTCTCTGTTGCCTGCCACTAAGCAGATGAAAAGACTGAAAAGGAATGTTGAGAGTAAGCTCCGACACATAAATGCCTTTATGACTGACTCTTGCCAGGTGACTAATAATATGTGGTATCGGCACATGGCCCAGGTGGGGAGAGGGACATTTTATGAGAGCTGCTATGCATGCTCTCTCATTCCCTATGCCATGAGCACTTCCAGGACATTTGTGGCCACAGAGGTACCTGCACATGATGCCCATTGCCTAACCCACTTAGCACTCTGCACCAGTAGGGGGAAATTTGAAGGAAGATGGGCCCATTTAAGATCGATGTCAAAAAGCACATTCCCCTATGAGTATAGCTACGTAAAAACAAATACTATGGACCTCATTATGAGTCCGGCAGTAACCCTGCCTTTACTACCAGTGGGTTGCTGCCAGACTCGTGTTTTTTTACTGGCACCTGACTTCCCAGTGCCACCGGTAGCTTACAAGTCCGGCGACCTGGGAAGTTATGCTCCGGTAAAATGTAAGTCCCCATTCCCATAGAGTGGCATGGGGACTCGGAAGTTAACGGTGCCAGTGCTTCCGTGAATGGTCTGCCTACCGTGGCTGCTGCACCCGGCAGGGTCAGACCTGTCAGGCACATCAGCCACGGCAGTCAGACACATAGTTTGCCCGTCCAGAAACAAGGGTGCCAGTGAGCTTACCAGGAGATTACAAGTCTGGCGGCCCGGGAAGACAGGCACCAGTAAAATGTAAGTCCCATTCCCATAGAGTCCCACAGGACTCTATAGGAGTGGGGACCCGGAAGCGCTGGCACCATTTTTAATGGTGCCAGCGCTTCCGTGAACGGTCTGCCTACCATGGCCGCTGCGCCCGGCAGGGTCAGACCTGTTGGGCACAGCGGCCACAGCAGGCAGACACGTAGTTGGGCGGTCCGGAAACAACAGTGCCGGTGAGCTTACCAGCACCGTTGTTTCCGGACCGGCAAACTTGTAATGAGGCCCTATGATGGATGAACCAAAGATGAAAAATAAGATGATACAGTATGCATTAGACAACCCAAATAAAGGAGATTCTATAACAGTAGATCAAAAATTGTTGCAATGCCCAAATGTAGGGAAAGAGACACCAGTGTTTCCAGGGTGCTGGGAGAGACTCCAGTTATTGAAATGTGGACAGTTACTCACTTCAACAGGATGGATTAAAGGGGTGATGGGGTGTAAGGCACAATCACTCCTGTCAGTGTCAATAGAAGTAGTACAGAATGTAAATGAAGGATGTCTCAGGAAATGAACCAAATATTCCAAGCTGCTCACGTGGGAAGAGGATGAAGCAGGCCCCCTACCCATAATTCCCATTACAAAAATGCTACATTATGCTTCAGGAATATTGCCCCGGTGAAAGTAGGTGAAAACAGGGTGCAAACGTATTTTGACATGCCCGGTATGAAAACAGGCTCTGCTGTATTAATGGACCACTGTTGGGCTTGTGGATCCAGAGCATATATGAAGCTTCCCCCAAATTGGTGAGGGCTGTGTTCCATAGTGCTGATAAGCATACCCGTGTTGGTAGGGCCCGAAAGCGATTTACACATTACAGATTTCCCTAAAATGAATGCACATATGAGAAAGAGAAGATCCCTCACCAACGAACAAACAAAAAGGGGCAGTATTGACATTTCCGACAAAATGGAAACAGCACTTGACGACATACCAGACAAGCATAAATTGTTCAGCAGAACAGAAATGTTCTTTGTGTCTGTTATTTCTCCCGGGTTGCAAGCTAATATAAATGCAAAGTGGAAGCTGCTACAAAAAATCCATACAACAGTGAAAGGCATTAATGCCATAAAGGAAGAGCTGAGAGCAATAAGGCTCATGACTCTTCTATTTAATTGCGGCCATGGAGGGTTGCGTATGTGCAATAATTGGCTCATCTTGCTGCACATATACAGCTGCCCACGTTGTGGAAAATGGGATCCTCACAGAGGCCATACCGCTGCTAACTGATCGCTGCACTAAAATGGTACAGGGGTGGAAGAAGTAGAGCATGATGACTGGTTATCGTATATATTCTCCTGGATTCCTAATTACTGGATTCCTTCTAATTTCCATCCTATTTCACTGGTGCCCTTTTTCATGAACCTGCTAGAGGCCCTGATCGCCCCACTTCTTTCATCCTTCTTGGAGACCTCAGGGCTCTTTGACCCAGTTCAGTCAGGATTCCGGCCGGGCCCGGGGCACAGAGAGTGTCCTGATGTCGGTCCAGGATGATATGGCAAGTCTGGTTGACGCGGGTGGGGGCCCTAATTTTGCTTGATCTGTCAGCAGCATTTGACACCGTTGACCACCCTACCATGCTAGCCCGCCTTTCCCAGGCCGGCATTGGCGGCCAAGTGCTCACCTGGTTTACCTAGTACCTGGCTGAGGGAGGCCAAATACTTCAGCTTCCTCCCTTTCTTTCACTCCCTTGCTCTCTTTCCTGGGGGCCCCTCAGGGCTCCGCCTTGTCCCCAATACTTTTTAACATCTATATTCTCATCCGCTCCTTCGGCATCAGATGCTATTCTTACGTTGATGACACTCAGATCCTGATCTGTTTAGATCTTGAGCCGGCTGAGATGTCGTCATGCCTCTTTCTGCCATGGGAGATTGGATGAACCGCAACTGGCTTAAACTTAACGGAGACAAGACAGAGGTTCTGGTGGTAGGTGCCCCCCCCCCCCGACCCCTCACTCTGGGTGTCTTCTTTCTGGCTCTCTTTTCTGGTCTCCCTCCCTGTTCCAGTCACAATGGTAAAGAATCTTGGGGTTGTGGTCTCCTCTACTTTTTCTATGGATCACCATGTCTTGGCCGTGTGCAAAGCAGGACACTTCCACCTGAAGATCCTGCGGAAAGTGCTCCCCTTATACCTCCTAAACATAGGCCACCAGTCATAGCCACTTTGGTCCTCAGCCGCCTGGACTACCGTGACACGCTTGATCTTGCCCAGCCCATAGGTCTTGTCCAGCGCCTACAAAATCTTGCTGCCCAAGTTGCCACTGGATCACCATAATGAGCTTATATCACCCCAGTTCTGTGCGCACTGCACTGGCTATCGGTAGCACGGCGCATTCAATTTATATCACTGTGCCTCGTTCACTTGGCCCTCAAAGGTCAAAGGGCTGAATACCTCTGTGACCAATTTGTCTGCTACCTTCCTAATCGGATGCTCTATTCAAGGTCTGCCGGCCTGTTATGTGTGCCTTCTTTCTGCTGCACGAGAGTGGGAAGTCAGGCTTTCTCTGTGGTGGTGGATCAATTGTGGAACTATCTACTGACCTATCTTTCTAACCATCTGCAATTCAGAAGATCCCTGAAGACCCTTCTTTTTAGGGTGCATTGTTTAGCCTGCCTTTTTGTTCTCCCAGTGCCAAGATACCTTCGGTTGACTGTACGCTTTATAAGCTCTGTTAACATAACAGCCCCTCCTGGCTAGCCAATCCATTAAAAATACTAATATTCATATTAGTGCTAGTACTGTTGGGGTTCTGCGTCCTGAAAATAGCAATAAGCCAATGCAAGAGGACTGCTAAAAAGGCGGTAGGAATGAAACTAGTGATAAACTTGGACACTAAGATGCATGAATGCACACAAACAGAAGATCTACCTCATTTAGACTTAAGGCAAAATCCCATCGGCCCTCCATGCTCAAAATGTTGTAATTCCAGAGACCCTCGTAATTACGTGGGGTGTTGGGTATTCTGCAGACCAGATTAGAAGTGCTGCTGTATGACCTGAAGTGTGGATGGGCATATAAAGAATGCAGGTGATCAGAGGGGGGAGGGGGTGACTAAGATATGGACTCCCAAGGTCCTGTGCCAGGGGTGAGCTGTGCAAGAGTTGTGGTCAAGGGCGCGACCAGAGGGGGAATGTTAAGAGGCAAATGAATGTGTCATTCATGGCATTGGCCCCTTACCGCCTCCATATCATAGAAATGCGAGGTGCACGTCATTAATGGCATTTGCCCCTTCTCTGCCGCTATACCCCAGTTGTGAGAGGTGCTACACACTAAGGCAGCCATATTGACCCTATCCTGGATCAATCGAAGAAGAGATGAATCTGCATGCTCAAGAAGATTTGAACATACATCAACTGAGGATGGCAAGAACAAGTGGTATCAATGCCAAACTGACACCCGTAGATGCACTAGACATAAAGCAGATATGCACTCCCCATGAAGATACACAGACACCAGGTCACATGCACATTTAGACATGTAGAATATTACCTGCACCAATAGACACTAGAAACATATAGTCAATGTATATGCTGAAGCGCAAGGCAAAACAAGACACACGCAAAGCTTGCATAATGCAGAAATGTAACGGTAGCAAGTAGCCATTTTGGATCAAATGGACGGTGCAATCAGGCGTGAGTGAATGGGAAGCATCGAAGAAACCTCAAGGCTGCAGAGGAATTTGACTTGCTGAATTAGCTGAAAGTTAGCTGAAAATAATGACACGTGCAAGGCAGACAGTAGCTGCACAACTCCTGCTAAGGGTATTGTAGAAAAGGGAGGTTTGGATAGCTCGAAAGAGAACAGAAGATAATATTTCCCAAGCGTAAGACATATTTCTCTTAGATTAAGTAAAGAAACAGATAGCCCTTGAAAGCCAGGTAGCCCATTATTTAAGTTGTAATATTGGAAGAAAAATAGGTTGAATAATAAGTCTCCAGTTGGCAGAGAAGATAAAGACACCTGCATTAATTTGGGCTAAAATCCTAATAAAAGCCAAGCAGAATAATTCAAAACATGGTCTCTACACACGTGACCTATGGTTGGAGAACGGTCTCTATTCATTAAACTCCACACAGAGATAGGGCAATGTCTCCACTCCCCTTAGTTACCAGACAAAGTAACCAGACAAAGCCAAGTTAAGAGCTAAAAGTCCTGGTTTCCGGTCTAGGAAATCAAAGGTGGTGTCTTATTTAATTGGGAGAAGCAGCTCTTTGATACCGCTCCCCCACTGCTATTGTTGCTCATGTTCTAATGACCTGCCAAACTCTCAAGGTTGGTAAAGCCAATGCCAACCAATCACCACTCTCAGATGATGCCATCGCATTTGCCAATAATTTGTTGCTATGATGATGTCTTTCTTACCTTTATCTTTTTGGGGTTGTCTTAGGTGGAACCATCAGATATCTATACCGAAGTAATAGACTAACACTTATAGTTCATATATGTAGACAATTCTTCTAACCAATCCCCGATCCCTGTAGGTTTTTCTGTAACCAAGGTTGTGTTGTGACGTCAATTGTGATGTATTTTTTGCTTTTACACTGTTGTCATGCTTGAGAAGGACGAGAGCATAAATACTGTGGTGTTTATTACTGTCTCTGTTTTATGTGGATTATTAATAAAACAGGCCTTTGCCATTTACCTTGACTATTTCCGTTATTGGACGTGGGACTTCCCAGCCCGTCTGTTCTGCTAGTGCTGGGGCTATCCAGACCATCCATACACCAATAAGGGGTAAGAGATACAACACCCAATGGTGAGGTGAAAACCAAAAGGGAACCCTCTGTGGGGTAGAAAGCCAAACAACCCCAAGAAGGGGTAAGACACAATAATCAATGACAGGGTGAGAGTTTCTGGATCCCAATAAAGGTTGGAAGAAACAAAACCAAAAAAGTGATGAAAGATGAAAAACAACAAAGTGGCAAGAGAAACAAACAGCCCCAAGGTCGATTGAAAGAAAGCCTACTCCAGATGGGAGGAATCACAATTCAATTTGCATTGTCAAAGACTGTTATACAAGGAAAAGAGGAAGACTTAATAGACATTCTTAGAAATATTGAGCCAGGCACAAGGCCCAGAAACCTCCAGAAAGACATTTGGGTGGGGGTCCAAAGCCCACTACCATTTCAGCTATTGAGAAAGAAACCCTTTAAAGACCTGTTCTGATCACCTTTATGTTAGTCCTTTTCATTAGTGGTAGGGTCAGCACTTAGGTTAGATTAGACTTTTGACACAGAGGGCCAAGATACGCTTTATAGATAGAGGAAGAATAGGCTTTCTTCTTAAATTAAATAATACACAAGTTTGAACTATGACCTCTTGTCCACCTCCCGAGTCTGACTTAGCACAGTACACACTTCACCGGGCAGGTGGTTGGAGATATCTGCAAGGCCTTGAACATCTGCCTAACATCTAAAATCTAGTGGAGCAGTAGAACACTGCAATGACGATAACAGAATAGGTGTGGAGAGACTGGTCACTGGTAGCCAGAAGCCCTGCCTATGGCTTTACTGCATATGCAAAATAATCCAAATAAAAAGCATGGGCTGTCACTAGATGAGATTTTGACTGGGCACCCTCTGTGCATGGCTATAGCCCCTACCTTAACAGCACAATGGGCCTCATTATGTTTGCTGGTCTGGAAAAAAACAGAGTAATAACTTTTACCAGTACTTTTCCAGACCAGCAAACTAGAGTGGGGGTTACATGAATTACCTCCAGCCAAGAGCTGAAGGTAACTCAAGCCCCCACCGGCATTGAACAGCCAATATTACTGGTGCCGGAAAAAACTTCCATTCCCCTATTGGACTCCATGGAAAGGGGAATTACCGATATTTTCCACTGCTTGTAATATCCTGGTAATACCGGGATATCAGGTGGCAGAAATGGTAATACCGTTTGGTGGTATCCCACTGGAATTACTGGTGGGGTAGCCCCAAATTTGGAATGACCCCCAACGTTTGGATTTGCCCTTAGAAGATGGGGAGGATTTTTTTTAGTACCATGTAGGAGGCCCGGAGTAACTAGATTGTTGCACAGCCTGACTTTGAGAGGGGGGCTTGGCTGACACCATGGGAATGGAGGCTTTTACAAAGGGATATGTGTGGGGTCAGAAATGTGAGGCGGAAAACTTAATAAAGGGTTTTCATAAGGTGCCATCATATTAACTAAAGAGGTTTTGACAAACGCCTCACTATCCCTATCCTAAAGAGTATTTCCCTGCTTATCAATGTAACTAAAGGAAAACACTCAAATAAAAAGAATCCGTCTCTTACACTTAAGCAAGCATCAAACCCATAAAGGTAATGTATGGCAGTTCAGATATTACAGAAATAACAGTTATGTTCAACATAAACCTAATAACTGTATATCCGTGTAACCCGAGTTGGATTCCCTTCCCCAGATTTAAAACAGGATTTTCAATCAAACGTTCAAATAGAAAAGTTCTTGTTTGTAACTAACTTCTGATTATAAAGTTCTTCTGGCTCCAAAAGTCTTTCTCTTGAACTTTAACCAACAGTTCAACTAGACGACAAGTCTTTATCTTTCCACTTACAGCAAAAGAGTTCAACACAACTTATTCTTCTTAGCTAAAGAGTTCATCTTTTCACTTATACGAAACAAAACACTTCCACAATTCATTTGTATCAACAATAATTTTTTGTCAGGATGATTCCACAATTGTTCATGAAACACTTAAGTGGTCTTGAACTTCTTCTTCACAACCTTTAACCACAACACAGTACTTCAATGATTTCCTCCTGGTCCATTAACCAGACAGGACTACCAATACAAAGGCCCTATCCTGGTATACTCTCCTGCCAGGATAAACTGCTCCTAACACTACTGCAAGTGCTTCTGTAGTAAAGTTTACTTCAAACAGTTTGATCAAGTCGTTTTACTTTTAACAACATCAGTATTTACTATTTCTTCTGGGAAGATATGATACACATTGGTGCGGTTTGTTTCACTCTTGTGATTATCACATGCAATGCAGGCTACGCTCCTTTCCTCCTGAATGCTTTCTATCAGGAGGGCTAATTTTCTGCCATTCTTATTTTCCCACTTTTCCATCAAACAAATGCTGACCATATCTCTCTGTCACACTTGCTCTTCTTTGGCTTAGTGTGAGCCACCTCAGGGCATCCTTACTTCTTTTCCCATTGTATCCTCTTTTCAGGTGGTCAGGGAAAGGGCATCACTTTTGGATCCTGAACCTCGGGGTGGATATGCAAGGGAAGACATCCTTAGGTGAGACATGGTCTCCCCAATTTCCCTTGCACAATGAACCCTCCAGGCCCCAAGCCTTCATAAGCCTTTGTCAGCCCTTTCTCTGTACTTCCCCAAAAACATTCCCTAAAAGTCACCAATATGCTACTTGGATGAAGAAGAGATCAACTAGAATCACACATCCTCATTGTATTAAAGCAGACACATATCGACCCCAACCAAGTACTGGGACGAGGAGCGGGACAACATGAGTGAAGCAGAACTACCGCATTAATGGTGAGTGGTCTAGTCCTTTTTGGAATAAGTATGGAAGCAGGAACTTCAAAAGCTGGACTCCCAAAGGAAATGGAGAAAGCTGTGGTAGAACGCCCACAAACATCTGGGTGCCGGCAGACCTCACCAGCGTAGCAGTGTGGAAGTAGGAGTGCTCGAGACCCGAGAGAAATTACAGAGCGCGTGCAGCGGGAAACAAAGGTGCAGGATGTTGGAGGCTGCAGAGAAATCACTGCTGGGGGTGTGCAAGCCACAGAAGACCACTGGGAGAACTCTGCAAGGGACCGGTGAGTAAAACCAAAAAGAGGAACACCAGGCTGGCAGGTCATCATAGAAATAACGTAATGGACATTGAAATAAAGGGAAAACATGCATTGCTATGTGAACTATCAAGTTAAAACAGATACAAGGCATTTTGAATATGAAATATGAAATGAAAGCAAGTTTGTGAACACTATTGCATTTTAAGGATTGAAAAGAAAGATTGTGAATGTTACGGAAAGGAAGTTTATGAACTGTATTGAAAGAATGAATTGCATTACCTGAGAAACGAGTGCAAGCAAAGCCAAGAGAGCACAACGGGCTGTATGCGTGATAGGAGAAATCCAGCATTGGCTAAAGTCAATAAAGGTCAAGGAACTGTATGTTATAAGGAAACAAGCATTGGCAAGAGACAAGGGAACACAAGCAAGTGTAACACATGTATGGTGGCCAAGCAAGACACCATACAGTGTCAGGAGAGTGTGACACATGTGAATGAAGCAAGCCTTACTGCTAAGGAGAAGCAGTGGACTGGTGTTAATGGAAAATAAGTCAAGGAGGGGTGCCGATTGCGTGACCTGTATTGGGTGGGCCGTGTGGTCCAACAACTGCACCTACACAAGGTGCCCCTGAATGGAAAAAGCCACTGAAAACACCTATAAAGAAGCTTGTGTTGTGCAATGACCCTTTTGAAAGCTGGAAGATTTGAACTCCTGGGGAAGTAAACGCCCTTTTGTGTTTTGATGAAAAGCTGCAAGATTTGAACTCTTGGGGAAGGGAACCCCTGTGCTTTATGAACTACTTTGAACTTGGGGAAGGGGAGCTGACTGCAAGCCTGAGCTGGAAGAAGATCTGGAAATTAACTTTTAAACACTATTGATTTTGATGCTGACATCCCTACACATTGTATGCAGTTAGTTGTGAGGGAAAGTATAGATTTTGGACACAGACAGATATTGTACTTTGGACTGCTTGACGCAGACTATTCTTAGTTTTCTTTAGGTAGGGAAATCCCACCTTAGAATAGGGCAAGATAGGCACTATTCCACACTGCCTTTTTGAGTCAATACAACTTTGTTGAAAAAACTTGAATCTGTTGTCTGTGTCTGACTCATGATGCCTTTACACAAGAGAATGCTTGTTGAGGTCATTTTAAACCATTGTCTCTTTCTTACTCTGGCAATAAAGGTTATAATTAGCTTGCTTCAATATTGCCCTCTCTTGGTTTTGGCAATGCTGTGGATTGTTAACTTCTTTTAGTATTGCCCTCTCTTGACTTTGATCTTTATAAATCCAATTATGACCTTGTATGTTCATAAAGTTCGTATTCTGCCACTTGAACTTCTTTACATCAGTGTGGTATTCAAAATGAATATTAGTGGCCAGCTGGCGATTACGGAGCATTCTGGAGCTACCCAACAGTGGTGAACTCACCGGTTGCTGCATACGTGTCCGCTCGCTCCGCTGCCACATTGTCTTCTGCTTCCTCCACCTCCTAAAGCTCAGCTTCAGTTGACTTCCTGCGGCCCACGCTACTCGGGAAAGGAGCGTTCCTTGCTACAGGAACATTCTGTGCTCACCTGCCACCGGAGCCCAACTTACTACAAGGAGAGCCTCTCTCTTCTGGGGGAAAGCTTTTCACAAGAACGCTTTCCGGTGCAAAACCTCTCCATTCAGGGCCATGAAAGGGAGGAAAGCTTTTCACAACAACGCTTCCCGCCGCATTCAAGGACATCGAATTTAGAGACCCTCTCGGGACCATCATCCGCTCTGTAGATAGCGGCAGCTCTGGCATCTGTTTCTCTTCTGCTGCTACTGCAACGTGGAGTCTCTGCAACCATTCCCCCTCCTACTTCTCATGGCCTGCACATAAGGGAGTCTTATATACTCAAAAGTCCCACTCAGGTGTGGGTCATTAGAATACTAGACTGCACTTTTCAGCTTAGAGCCTACTAATCCCTCATATTTGTCCCAGTACTCTGGGCATTGTGGGACTTGAAGTCCTCAATGTTCAAATTACTTCTTTGATTCTGAATATTATCTTCAACTTTACTCACTTCGCTCGTATCATTAATTACACCCTCAAAAAGAGTTTTAAAGGGGCTAAATGGTTGGTTCAAATTTAAAGGAGAGTTCATTTAATCGGAATTTAGGATATTAAGATATTAATATTCTGATGTTCACATTTATCATTCTTCTGTTGTTCATCATAAATGTGGGTAACTTTGTGAAGGGAAGTCTTACTCTTGATAAGTGACTGATTCAGTTTCCTATGTTGATTATGACAGTTTTCACAACCAGCAAGATGGATAGATTTGGGAAAGGGAACCTCACTATTACATATTCTGGCGTTACTGAAATCTCTCTTGCTGAGGAAGACATATACAGTGTCTCCAACAACTGAGTCCTTTTATTCCCTTGGGGCCCTTCTCCTCTCAGGTGATACTCCCGGCTAATACCACCCAAGAGTCAGGATCAGGTAGCGGATGCCTTCACCTGGCCACCGTGGAGGAGACTTTAGGTAGGGTCTTTGTGAGGACTTTGCAGGATTCTTCACAGATAGAAACATGATTAGTGCTGATATCACATGCGCTCAACCTTTTTAGTTACTAACAAGGTCCTAATGACATAGAATGAGTCAAAATATGTGAGATGTCAATTGATTCAATTAGATTTATTGGGCATTTTGTAGTCCTGCCCGCATAAATTAACACGTTGCCACCTTTGCTGTCTTTTTCAAGGCAAATGGTTTCTCCTTAATTCAAGTTGTGTGCTGCCTGGTTGTGTGACCAGTATGCAAATGATTGCATAGGGGATATAACTCAATAGTTCCTGAAATTGTCTGGTGAATTTGCTTATTTGGTAGCCCAGGCAATTGAATATATTGCGTATGTCGTCCTTGAGACAAGTTGTATGTTGTACGTGTCCCTTGCATAATGCTAATGTACAAGATCCTTGATCGCGTCTTATCCCGGGTTCCTAGCTGGCGGCGTCTAGGGGTGCCTAGCAACACTTCGAGGCTAGCCTGGCATCTCTCTCAGTGCTATTTGGCACACAGAGCTTGTTAAAACTACATTTCCCATCATCCTCCTTCCCGTAGTCACTTGACACACACGCAATGCGTTTCCGCGTCTTTCCGTGACTTCCGTATTTAATACCTGATGTTTCAAACATCGGGTGCTCCTTAACTCTGTTAGTTACGAGCAATTGTATTCTGGTACCTTTACTCTGTTGCTTCGACCCGGCTCACGAATCAGGATCCTGCAATTGTCTTTGTCCTTTTCTGGTCTTCCGACGCCCGTCTCCCTCTGCTGCCCCCTTCGATTATCGAACTCGGCTACGTTACATCAATTTCTTTTCCTGATCCTTTTGTTGTGATGCCTTGATTTCTTGGACCTTGTTATTCATAGGGACTAGTGTGAGATTCTATGACAAGACTGGAGGCGAGCATTATGCTTCAACTTCTTTATTTACTACCCTTCAGCAGTTTCACTATATCAAAATCAACAACAAAGAAATGTCCACATGACTTTCACTTTTAAAAACTACAAATCCCAAAGTCTCTGTAGTCTTTCTCTCTCCAGCTCAGCTACGAGCACATCCTGTCCCTGAGCTCCTCCTCTTCTTTTACTGCTCTCTTTACCTCCCAGCTAATGTGTATTTCTATAGCATTGACGTATGGTTTAGATATGTTTTTGACTTAGAGTGCCTCTACGGCATTATTTCACAGACTAGTGAGTGAATTTAGATACTGAGCACAAGCGTAGCTTCAGGCAGCACGTTAGACTTGATAAGCGTGTGGAAAGCTGTTCTATATGCAGGACTTTTTGTCCGTGTCAAGAGCGCGTCGGCCGCCGCATAGATTCGCCGAAGATTCTCAGCCAACCAGACTGCTAAATATTAAGTAGCAGGAGCTCCGTCGGTTGCCTTGGCCCCGTGCCGTATTCCTGGCACTTCAGGGGTGCACCGTTGGGCCGCAGAGCTCCCTTGATCCGCCAGCAGACCCCCTCCCTTGTGGGTAGAGCGGGCTTGCTTCGGCGCGGGCCCCCTCCCTTGCAGAGGCGGGGCCAGATGCCGCGTGTGTACAGCCCTTGCAAAAGGCTGACTAGGAGTACTCCGGCCTCCTCCCTCGTGGGGGCGGAGCTTGCCGGATACATTCATTCTGCGACGCGGCCCGAGGCATCAGGAGCGAGAGCTCATTCGAGCGGATCGAAGTAATTGAAATTTAAAGGATTTTAATCTCCCTTTGTGCGCTCTAAAAGCGCATACCACGCTGAGATAAGCACAGCCTTAGGCGAGAGAGGCTGAAGGAGGAAGTGAGCAAATAGCACAGCTCATGAAGAGAAGGTGCCAGCAGGCACATACACGAGGCTGTAGCCTCCCAACAAGTATTGAGAGACCATAAGCCATCACAGGCATAGAAAACTGATAAAGTCCAGTGCAGCCACGAGAAACATTTTTTTAAAAAAAGAAAGAAATAAGAAATATATATACAAGGTTAGAAAAGAGATTGATCTCTGAAAAGCATCTACTAGGAAGTGGGCAGCAAAGACACCTTCACACAGGTATTAAGGCACACAGCACCCCTTAACATGTCGGAATTCGAATGGAGTGAGGAGGAGCAGTCCCTAGACTTAGCCGCCAGTTTCAAGGAGGTGCTGGGGAATTCCCTAGTAGATGCAGTGGCTCAAGGGGTGAGACCCTTACAGGAAAGGCTGGAGATGTTAGAAGCAATGCTTCATCAGCCTAAAGAAAGCACCAAGAGGACACGCAGCTTGCCTATTGAACCCTCTGGATCAGGGTCTAAGGGGAGTATTCAGGCCTGCAAGAGAAAAGCCTCTGAAGACCCCCAGAGCCCTACAGATGGGGCGGAAGATAAGGCCCCGGAGGTCGCCGACGCCTTCACAAAGCTTAAGAGAGCATATTTGCAGCGTCAGGCCATGCACCTCACGACCCCCTCACCTGGGGAAGAAAATGAAGGAGATGAAGACCCAGGCTCGGAAGAGGAGCCAGAGGAAGGGGACCTACCCCCTCAAGACCCGGAGGAGCCAGTCAAGGAGGAATGGGCAAAGCCCAGCGGGGCAAAAGGGCACGCAAGGAAAAGCACCTTGAAGAGGAGCAGGACGATATGTTTGATCCGGAGAGTATTAGGAATCCGAGATCTTCCGACTGGCAGCCTTCTCCGAGAGTGGCTCAATATATGACAGCAAGGCTAAGAAAAGCTTTAGATAAGGAAGTGAGACAGCGTCTCCAAGTGGAATGCCCCCGCCCAGACTTGCCGGGGAAAGTGGTGGAAGCTCCCGATTTGGACCCCAAAATGCTCAACTTTGTTTCAAAGAGCAGTAAGGACCCCCGTAAAGGGATAGATAGATCATGGAAAAGTTGCCAGGAAAAGATCCTGGACTTACCGGGTCCTCTCGCTAAGATCATGGACCTGGCAGAAAGGGCGAAGGGACACAGGCGAAGAAGTGGACCCAGAAGCCCTAGCAGGATGGGCGCAAAGAGCGGTTTGCCTTCTAGGGAACGCGAATTGCGCTATAGCTTCCGAGAGAAGAAGAGGGCTGCTTTTGAAGATAGACTCGAAGCTCAGTGACCTAGCATCCTACGAGGCTGAAGAGGCAGCCCAAGGACTCTTGTTTGGTGAGACTTTCGGAAAGGAGATGGGCCACTTTGTAGGCACATACACTTCTCTGGAGAAGGCGCAAGCATCCGTTCGTAAGATCTTCCCACAGAGAGTTTTTGCCAGGACCAGTTGTTACAGGGGTCGCTCGACCGGTCGGCAACAAGGAGGTAGAAGACCCCCGAATCACAGAGCCCAGTACTGGGAGAAATGGCAGCAAGACACGTTCTTCCCAGCCACCAGCCTGAGGTTGCAATACAAGAGGGCGCCGAGGAAGAGGCTTCGGACGAGGTCAGGGGTTTACACCAGGTAAGAACAGTAACTTATCCTCCAGTGGGAGGGAGAAAAAGTATGTTCTGGGAAAACTGGCGCGTGCTTTCCAGCGATGCCTGGATTTTGCAAACCGTCAGAGGTCTGCAGCTAGAGTTTATTCAGGGCCCAGTGCAGACCAGAGTACCCCAGCGGCCGCGCCTAGCGAAAGCGGAGCAAGCGGCCCTCAATACCGAATTAGAACTATTAGTGAGGAAAAGAGCCATAGAAAGGTGCCCCAGGGCCCCGAGCTTCCTCAGCAACATGTTTCTCGTTCACAGGAAGGTGAAAGTGTGCCCAGTAATAAATGTGAAGGAGTTGAACGGATGGATAGTTTACCATCATTTCAAGATGGAAGGGATCCATCAGCTCAGAGACTCCCAGAGAGAGGGAGACTGGCTGACCAGGTTAGACCTAAAGGATGCCTACCTTACGGTTCCAGTGCAGGAGCATTTCAGGAGGTTCCTGGCTTTTCACTGGAAGGTACAGTTCTGGCAATTCAGGACAGTGCCATTTGGGCTTGTGTCAGCGCCTTGGGCATTCACAAAAATGATGAAACCAGTAGCCGCGGCTATCCGAGAGAAAGGGATACGGTTGATAATATACCTAGACAATCTGTTGCTTCTGGCAGAAGATCGAGGAGTGCTGGAATATCAGACAAAGTGGGTACTAGACCTGTTGCAGTCACTGGGGTTTCTAGTAAACATGGAGAAGTCAGATACCAAACCAGCGCAGAGGCTGGATTTCCTCTTCTTCATTCTAAATACGAGGAAAGCCACCCTGGAGCTACCAGCAAGGAAGATACGAGATATCAAGAGAGAGATCAGAGCATGCTTGAGGAAGAAAGTGATTTCTCTGAGAGTTCTAGCGAGAATAGTGGGCCTCCTAGCAACCTCCATACAAGCCATTTTTACAGGTCCCTTACACTATCGAGCCTTACAAAGGTTGAAGAGAAGACACCTTCAACAAGGGTTGAGATATCATCAATCGATACCGCTAGATCAGGAGTCTATCACAGAACTGGAATGGTGGTTGTAGAATATGGGCGTTTGGAATGGGCGTGCCATATTCGGAGACTGGCCGGACCACATAATAGAGTCTGACGCCAGTCGTCTAGGATGGGGAGCTCGGTGTGGAGAGTTGCAGACAGGAGGAAAATGGAGCAAAGAGGAGCTGAGTCTGCACATAAACTGTCTAGAGCTTCTGGCAGGCTCTTTCACGATAAAGACGTCCACGAGAGACAGAGTGAAGTCTTGCGTCCTGCTAAAGATGGACATTTCGGCAGTACGTTACATAAACCACTTAGGAGGGACGAAGTCCAAGATGCTAGCCAAGCTAGCGAAGGATTTCTGGCACTACTGCCTGCAGACCGGGACGTCAGTGACAGCGGAGTATTTGCCAGGGGCACTGAATGTAATAGCAGATTGGAACTCTAGATACCTCACAGACTCCAGCGATTGGAGGCTAGATCCAGCAGTGTTTCAGATATTGGATCAGAAATGGGGTCCATTATACACAGATCTGTTTGCGTCTCACCTCAACGCTCAGATACCCAGCTATTTCAGCTGGAGGCTAGATCCAGACGCAAAAGGTACAGACGCATTCCTGCAGGATTGGGCAGGCGGCCTGCATTACGCGTTTCCTCCGTTCATGATGCTGAGCAGAGTGCTGGCGAAGTGTCGGAGGGAGAGCGCGGAGCTGGTACTAGTAGCACCTTTGTGGAAAGCTCAAGTTTGGTTCCCGTCGCTAATAGAATGCTTGATAGATCTGCCGAGAGTCCTCCTGGAAGGAGAGCGACTGCTCACGGACCCAGCTGGGCAATGTCATCTTCTGAGAGTGAGAGGGACAATCCCGCTCATCGCGTGCAGGATATCAGGATACAATGGGAACTGCCAGGCATTTCGATGCAGGCAGCAGAACTCATTGCTGAATCCTGGGCTCCATCAACTAGGAGGAGCTACGACGCGGCTTGGGCCAAGTGGACGAGTTGGTGTAGAGGGAGAGGTTTTCACCCCATTTCTGCACCTGTAGTAGCCATACTAAACTTCCTAGCGCAGCTGCTGCAAGATGGGAAAGCATTCCGCACTATAGGAGTGTACAGATCAGCGATCTCCGCAGGTTACGTACCGATTGAAGGAGTGCCGGCAGGTGAACACCCGGCAGTTTGTAGGCTCATTCGAGGAGCTAAGTTTAAAGTGCCACCAATTCCTAAGTACACAGTCTTATGGGACGTGACGAGAGTATTGAGATTATTAGAAAGCTGGCCGGTTAATAGATATTTATCTCTCAAGCAGTTGTCGGGCAAACTAGCAATGCTGTTATGTCTCACATCCTGTAACAGAGTATCGGATATTAAAGCATTAGAGATTAATAGAAGGACATTTGGGCCAGAAGGAGTGACCTTTATAGTAGTACAAAGGACTAAATCAAGCACATCTACAGTGCACTATCCCTATTTTCCAAATAATATCAAATGGTGCGTAGCAAGCTGCATCAAAGAATATGAAGCCAGGACAGCAGAGAATAGAGCACTAAGTACAAATCAGTTACTAATAGCGCGTAGGAAGCCTTTTCAGGGGGTAAGGACAGCTACCATAGCAAGATAGGTCAGAGAAGTAATGCTAGCAGCAGGTATTGATTTACAGCAGTATGGTGCGCATTCAGTGAGAGGGGCCATGGCGTCCAAAGCATATAGGACAGGAGTTCCATTGCAAGATATTATGTCAGCAGCAGACTGGGCGAATGATTGTACCTTCAGATAATTTTTATTTTAAACCAACAGAGTATAGGGAGTGCGGTGTTGGGACAGCTTTGAACAAGCATAATGCTTGCCTCCAGTCTTGTCATAGAATAAAGATTGCCCCTGCTAACTGCGCAGGGAGTACTAATTCTATTAAAGACTAGGAGGCGAGCATTAGTTCCCACCCATGGCTATTTTGGTAATCATATTGTATGTAATTGTGTAAGGATATGAAGACAAGCTAGACTCCACCCTGATATTATATTTATGTTTTCCCTAGGGGAAGAGCAGAAGAATAATTGAGGGAGTCGACTAGAAGGAAGAAGGCGAGAGTTCAGCCATTGAGAAGTTAATCTGTTGGAGTTCAGGAACTCTTCGCTCGGTTGGCGGGACGAGAATGTTATGGTTAAAGAGCATTCAGAGCATGTAAAAGAGAGGAGGAGCTCAGGGACATGATGTGGTCATAGCTGAGCTGGAGAGAGAAGGACTACAGAGACTTTGGGATTTGTAGTTTTTGAAAGTGAAAGTCATGTGGACATTTCTTTGTTGTTGATTTTGATATAGTTTGTTGAAACTGCTGAAGGGTAGTAAATAAAGAAGTTGAAGCATAATGCTCGCCTCCTAGTCTTTAATAGAATTAATACTCCCTGCGCAGTTAGCAGGGGTAATCTTTATTAAAATAATAAAAAAATAATAACGCTGCGTTCCCTGGTTTAAGTTTATTGTTTTCTTTTTTTATATTCAAACTTTTCCTCAACACCCCTTGCCTCACCAACCCACTGAGATTCCTGAACTTATAGGTTCTCTAGTGGAGTACTCTGCTCACCGGATCAAATTGGGTTTGCTTTTGGGACGCTCTTCTGCCACCACATTTGGATTGCTTTGCAACACTTTTGGGACGCTCTGCTGCTACCACATTTGGATTGCTTTGCAACACTTATGGGATGCTCTGCTGTTTCCATATTTGGATTGCTTTTGAACACTTTGGGACATTCTCTCTCTTCTTCGAATCCTGTTATCACCTTTTCATTGAATACAAGTAGGTTGCTGGTATTCTTCGTTGAGCAGGTAAGAGTGGGTAGTCGTGGGTGGTAATTGCTGTATTTTGGCATTACTGGCTGCATATTCTGAAGTATTGTATTATTCTTTGTTCCTCTAGCTCTGTTGTTTCTGCTCCTGCCTTTTCACCCAAGCCCCCGGACTGACAGGTGTATTAAGTTTCTGCAGGCTGTGCTCTTGGGGGTAAAGTCTTTAATACATCGCATTCAAGACTTTCGCAAGAGTGAAGGAACACCCAAAGTGGGCGTGTTATCTGCAGCACCTTAGATTGTGGCATTATCTCAGGTTGTGAAAGATCGGCACTTCCTCATTAGTGGCATCCACCTCCGCTTTTGTCTGGCATTTGTCTGTGTTCACAGATAGCACAGTGGTCAGACCAGGCAATTATAATGAGATTGTCAACTAGGAAAGGGATAGATGGTGTGACCTAGGGAATGGGTGGGGCAAGGAAAGCTGCAAGAATACTACTGGATCCTTGTTGAGCTTCAGCTTGCAGGTGGCAGGGTGATGAGGTTGGTCCCACCAGATATTCATGTCGCCCAGCACAATGGTGTTGATGATTGTTAAATCGAGTTGAGCGATAAGATCAGCTAGGTCATTTGCAATGGTAGGATTTGGTCTAGGTGGACTGTAGACAAGAGGGATGCGGCAGCAGCCATTGTTGGGGCGTCCTTTAGCACAGAGAGGTCAAAGAAGGGTTAGTCATTGAAGTAAATGTTACAAGGGCCAGGGTGTGACGGCAGATGAACACAACTCCTCCACAAGACATCCTATGTATACATAGGATGCTGTAACCTGGTGGGCAAGGTTGGTGAAGACTGGGTTATAGTTGGCAGTAAATCAGGTTTTGATGCAGAAGAGAACGTCACATTTCTTTAGAGGAACAGCTCTGCAAGGCTAAGGACATATTTCATAACCCAACTAGTATTCAATAGGAGGATGTGGTTAATGACGTCCCAACAATGCAGCAGATATGTTGAGTCGTCACTTGGCAAAAAGGTGTTTGAAGAAGGGGTAAACATTCAAGTAAATATTTCAATGGACATGGGAGGACGTTAGATAAATGCAACCCCACCACCAAGACTTTCCATCTGTACGTAGTATGCTGTAACATGGTGGGACAAGAATGGTGAAAACTGCTGTCCAGCTGGCAGTAAGCCAGATTTTAGTGAGGCCAGGAATGTCCAGGCTTTGAGAGCATCAGTTCTGCAAGGCTAATGGCATATTTTGCAACCACGCTAGTATTCCGTAGGAGGAAGTTTAGAGGAGGACAAGCAGTGAGCAAGGGTAGCTGGGAGCGTAGGGTCCCAGCAAATGTTGTGCAGCTTTAGCTTCTGCAACTTACAATGGGGTTGAGCTAAAGGCACAAAGTAAGATGGAGGAATAGGACAGTGTGATCTCTTGAGAGGCCCAGAGAGCGGAAGCGGAATGAGGTGACACCTGTGAAGGCATCATGAAGCAAGACACAGACTTAAATGTCAGGATGGTTGAAGTCCTAACTTGCCCTATTCTAAGATGGGATTTACCTACCTGAACGAAACTAAGCAAGTCTGAGTCAAAAGTTGTGGGGGGAGGGTGATTGAGTTGTTATGTTTTCCTGTTTTGTGTTGTCTATTATGTTTGTGAATGTCAGGTTGCCGCTTGTGGCTATGATATAAAATATGTTGGGGTTCATATGTCTTTGTAGGTTACTGTTATTGTTTTCTTTGATAAAGGTTTATATTATGATGTGGATTATAGTCTGCTGATGGGTTGGTTGTATTTGCTTTGTATTTGATATGTTTCTTTCTTGTTGATAATGAGAAATAAAGTTAACAAATAAAAATATTTAAAAAGAAAGTAAAAAAAAGTTTAACTTAATAGTCCGTCTGTGTCCAAAACCTATTCTTGCCCTCACAACTAGAACAAAAAAATATGTAGGGATGTCAAAGTCAAAAGATACAGTGTTTAACTAAAAGTTCTGAGCTTCTTCCAGCTCACAGCTTTCTCTCAGCTCCCTGTCCTCAAGCAGAAGAAAGTTCCATGAAAAAGAGTCTTGAAGTTTACCTTTCTCCAGTTCAAAGCAATATAGTTCAAAATCATTCCTGGGGTTCCCTTCCCCAAGTTTCAAATAACGCAATCCAAACAAAGGGGTCTTGAGACTCCAAACCCAAGACAACACATATAAACCTGCCAAGTCTCAGGGTCCCCTTCTCCAGTATTTCAATGTCTCACACAAGTTCCTTGGTGCTTGTTCCTGTGCACCAAGTTACCTTAACTGGATTCCCTGTATTGGTTTCTGGATTTAGGGTGTGCTCTTGGGTTCTTCTGGTTTCTCCTGTGTCACACACCCCTTTTCAAAAGGTAGCTTTTTCACATTGTATTCACTCACTGAAGTTCGCTGTTTGGGCTTTCTTCATTGTACAACAATTATTCAATATTAGTCAATTGTAGTTTAGGGTTTAATGCAGTTTTATGTTGCTTAATTATATTGAGCTTCAAGATCTGAGTTCATTCGTTGTGCAACATACATTCAGCATTCAACGTTTTACTGGTTTGCTTTGATGTTAAATTTCCCTTTCAGTTTGGTAGTCAATATGTATGCACATCTGAGTTAATTTGTTGTACAATATACATTCAGTATTCAATGTTTTACTGGTTTGCTGCAATGTTAAATTTCCTTTTTAGCTCAGTATTCAATATGTATTGGTTATCAGTACTTTCATTCCTTGGCTGAAGACTTTCAAAAACTTTCTTTTTTAAGGCCTGCAACCGCTTCAAAAACACGTTAATTAGTTCAGAAGAAAGTATTCATACAGTTCAGAGACTTTCAAAAACGTGCCTGTTCCTTTAACAAGCCCCGCGGCCACTTCGCTACATTGTACAAGTCTCTGGCCTCATTAACAATAGCGGTTCACTTCATGAGGCTCGCAGTTAGAGTAACAGTGGGTTTCTCGAGCTGGGAAACTCACCGGCTCACTTTGAAGCCATTTCCATATCGCGCTTGCCACAAACTTGGTGGCTTTCTTCAAGGGGGTCCTTCTCCACTCCTCAGACACTCTTGTGCTCTTGCAGCATCAAAGGAGAAGGAGCAGTCCTTTGGATGGAATGAAGGACGACCCCTCATCTGGTCCCCTTCCTTCACCTCGCCTCTGTGCCACAGAGCTCCTGCTTCCACTTAACACTCACCCGGACCCTCCATTGCCTCTGCCCGCAGTGGGCTTCTACGGATGCAGAACTGCTCACCACGGCTCCCGTCAGCATCTCACCTCGCTCTCCTCACTTTCCTGTTCACACCCCTTTTATACACCTGAGTTGGGTAAAGGGTTTTCAGGTGTGAGTCCTTCCTCTTGATTGCCTGAATATAGTTAGGCTTATTAGTCAGACATGCCTGGTCTTTGCATTGGTACTCCTCTGATGCCCTCTTCCTCGTCTAAATACCAAAGCGGTGTCATTTCATGTTAGTGTGCATATTTGCTAGTTGCCTTTTCCTCGTCCCAGTACTGTCAAATGTCATGTGTGGAAAAATGAAGGGAGCTGGCTTATATTAGCCCATAAAGGTTGGGAAGAGGGTTAGGTTGGTCATCAATGGGAAAAAGGGGGGTACCATGTCTCACCCAAGGGTTCCCCACTCCCAGTCCTCAAGGACCCTCCACCCCGGTGATCCTCTCTCGCTTCTCCACCCCCAGGTTCAGGATCCAAGAGTGATGGCCTTTCCCTGGCCACCTGCATAGAGGTTCCAATGGGAGTAGGAGTGAGAATACCCTTAGGTTTCCTCACACATCCCAAAGCCTAGAGATTAGTTTGGGCAGGTTTTGAAGGTTGTGGTGGCAGGTAATATCCAGGCAATGCCGCAAAGGTTTCAGTTGAAGGTGGCAATCAGCTAAGGTGGTAGCCAGACAACATGTCAACATTTATCTAGCACCTAGGAGTGTGTGCAAACTTGGCACCTAACAAGATTTGCAGAGGTTGCAGCTGTAAATATTTTTGCGACAACTGAAACGGTGGAAGCATCTCGATTTTAGTGACTGTTCAGATTAGCACACAGGAGGAATGCTGTGGAAGCACAAGTTGCTTTTTTGTACAAGTGACTGTAGCAAGCAATACCCAGTGTCTAGCTGGTGTGAGAAACCCGAAGGTGTCTCACCTGCTAGTCCCTGGGGATCTGCCATCCAGGTGGCCAGGACACGGCCACCGCTTTTGGATCCAGTTCCTGGGGGTGGACCAATGTGGAAGGATCACCTGGATGAGGGGTCTTCGGGGAGTGGAAGTGGGACACCGGAGGGTGAGATGCGGTATCCCCTACCCTACACCGTTTCCCCATCCTACCAGGTAGGATACCTAGGAACTCGACCCCCGCCCTTTCCCAACATGAACACCTTCTCATGGACAGTTCACCGTTAGCGACAACAGACTAATACCAGAGCCATATACGCGACATGTCCCAACACCAGGGTCTGGCAAGGTCAGGCAATTATGGATCATTACAAACACCTGACTTCCATCACACTTCCCCACATGGATAAAAGTGTCACGACCCTCGCCAAAAACGCCCTCTGGCAAACCCATTGGCCAGGTGGAGTCAGGACTCGGGCCTCTAGAGCCTAGCATCCTCTTCAAAAGCCCTCATGGGGCCAGTCCTGGCGCCTATGGCACCAGGCTCATACACCATGAAAAACAATGTTTTTGGGAACTACTTTATTGTATTCTCAGCCAACATGGAGGCATCCACATAGCTTGGTTCGTAAGAACCAAGCTTTGCGGTCTAGTGTTTTGGGTGTGGTAGCCTAGGGACTATTTTACCTGGACTATTTTGTTGGGGCTATTTAAAGCACACCCGAGCAAGACAACACGCTTCGCGTTACTTTGCAGCTTGCAACGTGAAGCTCACTGTGTCCAGCTATTCCCTCGAACTTCGGAGAAGCAGAACCTGCAAGGAGACAAAAGGAACATCATTAGCAGCAGCATCTTACCTGCAGTCTTCATCGTTAAACACTCACAGCTACTGAGAACAGCTTCCTCGAATCTGCACGCCTCCCAGACAGAACGACCTGAAAGAGGAAGATAGAGGCAACATTAAAGAAAGCAGTAGAGACATTTACGAATTACGAACTGCTCAAAAGGCTTACCTGGCTGGTCGCCTCTCGGCTGCCACCACTCCGGACATTCCACTCGCGCTGAAGAACCCCGCAACCTACAAGGAAGGAAAACACAGGTTAGCAAAGGCAAGACTTTTCAGCGCTGTGCATAGCGCTTACTTACTACATCATAGCACTCTTAATGCGCCATCATTTACCAGCGGGGCTCAACCAAGCCAGTTCGCCGCGCTGAAGCTCTGCATACTTAAGGGAGAAAAAAGACATTTTAAACAAAGAAAGGCATGCAGGATAGCAACAAAACTAAAGAACAGCAATAAGACCTACCTGAACAATATCAAACGGGCCGGCGTCAGTGAAGTAACTGGACCGCACTCGCCCATGAAAGACAACGCGCCCCTGCAAAGAAGGCAGGATGGAGAGCACGCCTAATTCTACCACAAGGTCAGGATTAGGGCGCCAGAGGGACTGAAATCATACGGGGGTGGAGGGAGGATACTTACCCCCGTCGGTCAGTCTTGAACACAGTACTCCTGTATTTTCAGGCAGAACCTTCCCCGCAGACCATATCAGGGCAAAGCTGAGAAGCATACCAGCGAGTAACCCGGCTGGGTGGCGTCCCTGTGGATACCAGGTGAGCGTAACAGAACGCAAAGCCTACCATAACAAATCCACCTGGGCGCCATGGAGACATCAGAAATGGACCAATTGGCCCAATTACTAAGAGAGCTTCGTGCTGAGGTTCATTCTGCCCGACAAGAGACTAATGCCCTCCGGAGAGACCTCATAGAAGACCAAAGAACTCACTGAAGAGATTAGCAGTCAATACTTGCAATCACAGGCAGGACAGACGCCCCTACCTGGAAGCAATACAACGATGCAAAACCCCATCATACCACCCACTCCGGTACAGATCACGTTACCTGGAACAGTGCCCCTGGCACCACCAGAAAGGTTCTCAGGCGACCCACGGAAGTATGCAGCATTCATCAATCAGTGCCGCCTTCATCTTCTTTTTAGGCCTGGAGCATTTCCAAATGACCAAGCTCGGGTAGCTTTTGACTTATCATACCAGAGTGGTAGTGCAGCAGATTGGTTGGTGCCGTTGGTAACCCATGACGATCCTCTATTACATGACTTTGGGGGGTTCCAGAGAGAAATGGAAAAACGTTTTGCTCGCCATACCCAGGAACAAGCAGTAGACAATGAACTCTTGTCCCTCCGACAGTGGAATCAGGGCTTAACGTACATTGTTACCTTCAACAGACTGGTTGCCGAAGCTAGGTGGCCAAAAAACAAAAGAACCACGTTATTCAATCGAGGCTTACGAGGCAAATTAAAGGACGTCTTAGCCCAGGTGGTTGATCCACCCAGAGACTGTGCAGAATTCATAAATCTGGTCGTGCAGCTAGACCACCAGTTGCAGGACCAAAAGGCAGACAGGTCTGAGACAAACCCTCGGACCGTGTATGTTCGACCAAGGGAAAACACACCCTGTGTACCTGAAAATGCTGTAGAACCCATGCAGATTGGAGGGATACAGCCTCCATTAACAAAACAAGAGCGGGACAAAAGAAGACAACAACAGCTTTGTTTGTATTGTGGGAAACAAGGACATTTCCTGAAGGACTGCCCAGTAAATCCCCCAAGAAGAACAGTCGGGGCCCCAGAGAAGGATGATGCTAAGGAATCGGAAACTACCAAGCTCGACAAACGTAGATGTCAGTTTGTCGAGTGAGAGTTGCTGACCTCGCACTTTACAATACCAGTGATCTTAATTAACCACCAACAGTCGTCAAGAATGCATGCCTTTGAAGCATACATCTATAGTGGAGCAGTTGGAAATTATATTTATCAAGAACTGGCAGCAGAGATGGGGCTTCCTTTGTGTTCTAAGCCAACTATGGACAAGCTAACCACCGTGGATGGGACAGAAATCGCTTCCGGACCAGTAACCCCGTGCACAGCCAGGGTAACCTTGCTGTGCCAGGACGGACATCGGGAGTCTATTTCATTCGATCTTAACAAGGCACCTCAGTTCAGGCTAATACTAGGGATGCCATGGTTGGTTGCGCACAACCCTTTGATAGACTGGCGGGCATGAAAATTAACCTTCCCCAGTGACTGCTCCCCTGCCTGCTATTACCAAGAGGAGAAACCCAACGTCTGTATCCCCATGACTCCCGGAGCAACAGTATCAACCCTGGGAGCAACTAATACCTTGCCAAGTGAATACCATGATTTCCAGGATGTTTTCCAAAAGGACAAAGCCAATACATTGCTGCCGCACAGGCCCTATGACGGTCAGATCGACCTTGTTCCTGGTGCACAAATCCCTTGCGGCAGGATCTACGCTCTCACAGAACCAGAAAACCTTCATTTGAAATCCTATTTAGACCAGTACCTTGCAAATGGATTTATCTGTCCTTCGAAGTCCCGCGCAGCCAGTCCTTTGTTCTTCGTACCGAAAAAGGAAGGAGACTTGAGAACCTGTATTGACTACCGCACATTGAACCAGATCACTGTGAAGAACCGCTACCCGTTGTCACTTATCCCTGAGATGCTAGACTGAGTTAAAGATGCCCAGATTTATACCAAATTGGACTTTCGATGAGCGTACCACCTGGTCCGAGTCAGAAAAGGAGATGAATGGAAAACCGGCTTCTGTACTAAATACGGCTTGTTTGAATATCAAGTTATGCCCTTCAGGTTATGCAACGCCCCTGCGGCATTCCAGTATTTCATGAATGACGTCTTAAGGGAGTTAATTGATGTGTGTGCCTTAGTGTACATAGACAACATCTTAGTATACTCAGCCTCGGAACAAGATCATGTCAGGCACGTTCGTTCAGTCCTCCCCAAGCTCCGTCAACATCGCTTGTTTGCAAAGCTTGAAAAAAGCTTTTTTCAAGTCACCGAAGTATAATTTCTTGGTTTTATCCTTACTCCAGGAGGCATCAGAATGGATGTGCCCAAGGTAGATGCCATTCTGAAATGGCCTTCACAGACGTCTCTGAAAGGAGTACAAAGCATGCTGGGCTTTGCGAACTTCTACCGCCGGTTCATCCCAGACTTCTTTCAGTTTGTGCACCCAATCGCAGTACTATTACAAAAAAACAATAAAAAGTTTGCTTGGACCGAAGAAGCAGAAGAAGCCTTTCAGGAACTTAAACAAAGGTTTACCTTCGCTCCAATCCTGCGACATCCTCGTCCAGACCTCCCTTATGTCGTTGAAACTGATGCGTCCAGTCCCGCAAAGGGGCCGGCTTTCACAGAGAGACCCGGAAACCAGCCAGCTACATCCTGTGGCCTTCTGGTCAAACAAGTTCTCACCTCCAGAGATTAATTATGCCATCACAGACAAGGAACTCCTGGCTTTCAAATCTGCCTTTAAAGCATGGAGGCACTACCTTCTCGGGGCCAGACACACCATTACAATCATCACAGACCACCAAAACCTGCAATATCTCAAAACAGCCAAGGCCCAGTCCTCGCGCCAATTACGGTGGGCCCTTTTCTTCGCCGAATATGATTATGTAATCACATTTCGACCAGGAGTCAGAAACCGGAAAGACGGATGCAATATCTCGCATGGGCATAGATGAAATAGTATATATAACTCCAGACCCAGTACCTATTATACCTGAAGACAAACTCTTGGGTATCACGACAGCCTTAACACAAGCAGAACTACGAAAAGAAATCCAACGGACAATGAATCCTGATGCCTACCTCGCATGGCAAACTCAAGGAGAACAATCTACCATCAAGGGACATCTACCCTTTTTTAGGGATCGCCTATATGTATCCAAGAAGGAATTACAACAGCATATTATTTCAAACTATCATGAATCACTGATCGAAGGGCATCCTGGGTTTTCGTCAAAACCCTAGCTAAGGTGAAAGAGAACTTTTGGTGGCCTACCTGGCGTAAGGACATCATTCAGTATATTCAGTCCTGCGGTGTCTGCGCACAAAATAAATCACAGAAACAAAAACCATCTGGTCTCCTACAACCATTGGACATTCCTCCAGTTCCATGGCACACTCTTTCCCTTGACTTCATCACTGATCTACCTCCAAGCCAAGGGTTCAACACCATCCTTGTAGTTGTGGACTTATTTTCGAAGATGGCCCATTTTATTCCTCTCAAAGGCCTCCCAGATGAAGCCACTTTAGCAAAAGTGTTCCTGGAGGGTGTGGTTAAGCTACATGGCTTCCCTTCGGTTATGGTCTCTGATCGAGGCAGCCAGTTTGTTTCAAACTTCTGGAAAAATGTTGTGCAATGGCGCAGATCGACGTTTGGCTATCTACCAGTCACCATCCCCAAACGGACGGCCAAACCGAGAGAACCAATCAGACACTCAAGCAATATTTGCGGTGCATGCTGCACCACAAACAAAGGAATTGGAAAGACCTACTATGGATAGCCGAATATGCATATAACAATTCTTTGCAGGGGGGCGTGGCCAAGCAGCCATGGAATAGGCTGTGTTGTCTGCAAGCTCCGTGATCCGGCATATTGATCCTTCCTAACGCATGCATCAAACAGCCCATTGCGGTCTGGAAATAACACGAACTGCGTGTTAACACACTCGGCAGATGGAGAGCGAGACGGAGCCTTGCTTGCGGTGAGAACGTGGCACTTTGGACACTTTGTATCCCGTGCCCGGCCGAGGAACGAATTTCCAAGATGGCGGCCTGAAGACAAAGGACAGCCAGCCCCTGCGAACGCCAGCAGCAACTGTGCAGGACGAGCATTGGTCCGTGAAAAGGCTGCACGATTGGGAATAAAGCCTTGATGTCCCCGGGCACTCATAGCCACGGATAAATTTGTTGCGCTCTCAGCGCAGAGGAATATAAATTTGCGGCAGCAGCCATGCCTGGCGGAGGCCTCGAGGTGTGAACGCGAGCCGCCACATTGTATCTTCGAGGAGCGGGTAACGCGAATGCTGTGAGCGGCCGGGAGCCCTTAGCCGCCGCAGTATAGAGTGGTGCTGGAAGCGGGCCTGCGGCTCGCCCCACGGAACGGGCTTTAAGCCTAAGAATAACTGTTGGATGGACCTGCAGTGGACAGAAATGTTTGTGCAATGCGCACCAATGGAGGGACCGCGCAACGGGGAGCGGGCTGCTCCGAGCTGCAAAGAGTGCGACAGGAGACTCTGCAGTGGCATTTGAATATGTGCCAGCAGGCTGAATATGAACTGGCACAAGGAGCAGGTCACAAGGGAGTAAGCGGATTGGTAGGTCCCCCTCCCCATGGGATGGTGTCCCAAGATAACTGCTAACAACAAGCACATGCAGACAAGCCCGTGTGTACAGGCTGGGCATTTTTGAGACACACAAAGGCATCCTGCAAGTAGGGCTGACAGGCCAGATATGGTTAAAACACACTGGAAACTGAATTGAACTGTAAAGAAGATAGGTGAGGCTCACTGAACATTGTATTTGCACAATAGGCAGGCTCTACGCTGCACTAACTGATAAAAAGAGTCCCGGCACTATGGATGGGAGTACGGAAACAAGGGCATTGTAACAAAGAGCCCCTTGCTGTTTATGGCCGATACTGGACTGCACTGCCCAGAAGAAGAGGGCTCTCGAACTGAATGCTGGTGAGATGCGGGGACGGCTCATGTGAGGTGGAACCGCGGCCACACTAATTGAAATATAAAGGTGAGGGCATTGCAATAAAGAGCCCCTTGCTGCTCAGGGCTGATACTAGGCTAAACTGTCTGTGAGGGGGAGGCTCACGCATCGGAGGTTGTTGGAGTGCAGAAGTGGCCCATGGGAAGGGAAGCCCAAATACATAGAGACATTGATTGTGCTATGTGGCATATGAGCCAACTGATACGTGGGAGGACATAACCCACTCGAGCGCAAAGCTCAGTGAGCGTGAATTCTTGCGGACACCTCGGAACGATAATCAGAACCATTGGTGACCTGCTGCGAAATTGAACAACAACACTGCGGTACCTCGGACGGATCAGTGTGAGATACTGGTGCCGGATCACAATATGGCAGGGAAAGTGATTAAAGGCCAGAACAAGCAGCCCACGTTGGAGGCGTTCACCAAGACACAGCAGTCGCCGATTGCACCGGCGCCGGCGAGCGCGAGTGGACCCACAGGAAGTTCCCCTGGGACAGAAAACCACCACATATTGGCGGCCATAACGGAATTAAAGGATTCTTGGGGGATAGCAATGACAGACCTAAGGATTTCCTTGGAGGCTAAGATCGACGCGGTGGGGATCGATGTCAACTTGCTGCGACAAGATGTCAGAGCGCTGGCAGATAGAACAAGCAGCCTGGAAAGCGCGGTTAAAACTAACACGACCACCAGCACAGACAATGCGAAGGAAGTCCACATACTAAAGCAACAAGTGGCTAACCTGGAGAATCGCGCGGAGGAGGCGGAAGGGAGGGCGAGAAGGAACAACATTCGAGTGGTTGGTTTGCCGGAAGGAGAGGAAGGCCAGGATCCTACAGACTATGTTGAGAATATGATCCTGCAGGAAATAGGGGCTGCCAAATTCTCACACCGAAGCCCGGAGCCCCTCCCCGTGCAATAATTGCCAAGATTTTGAATTACAAAGATCGTGAGAAAATATTGGAGTATTTCAGGAAAGGGGGAACTATAGACAGAGCTTCGGCTACCATCACAGCTTATCCTGATTATACGATGCTGTTCCAGAGACAAAGGTACAGCTACGTAGCGGTGAAGAGACGGCTGCGCGCGGCTGGCATCAAATATATGCTTCTGTACCCTGCGAGATTGAAAGTGATGCACAAGAGTCGAATGTTTTTCTTTGATACCTGTCATGATGCCCGCTCCTGGGGAGCCGGTTCAAGCCCTGCGTACCCGAAAGCGGACATCCAGTCCCCAAGGAAGGACCCAGCAACCCCATATAGGGGCCCTTTGGACAGTGTCCTGGCGCCTATGGCACCAGGCTCATAAAAGACATCAGTCCTGGCTCATTATGGAAGTGCTTGGGTGCACTTACCTGATGCAGACCATGCTGCAGGATCCCGGCCTCCTTGAGGCCTGAAAGGAACTACTTTACCTGTGGGACTAATTTACCATCCGGGCGTGGTCGGGGAAGGATACATACCTGATTGGAGGAAGGATACATACCTGGAACTTCTTCCAAGGCTATTTAAACCCCACCCGAACAGCCACACGTGCTTCGCGTTGTTCTGCATCTAGCAGCTGGACGCTCACCGTGTCTGCTCCTGCATCCAGACTTCTGCCACGCCTGCCAGCATCCTGGATCACCTGCAAAGGAAGAGAAGAAGAGAACAGAAGAAGGAAAAGTCCTTACCTGCTAAATCCGCATCCCGGAGACATCTCGCCGACAATCCTGAAAAGGAAGACTTTTATTTAAAAGCTCATCGCGTCGATCGCTGCAGCGCCGCATTCCACTCACCTTTACAGGGCGCCTCCATGTTCAGCAGCGATCATCCGGATTCGCAGTCACGCCCCAGCGCCTAGGGAGAAAAAGACCAGAACAAAAGGTGAGAGAGAGAAGGGAATAAGGAAAGCTAAATCTCCATGTTAAGACTTACCTGTTGATTCATTCCCTCTTCATTTCGGGTCCGCGCCACATCCTGGCATTTCCGGACCCCGGCCCCTAAGGGGAAAAAAAGACATCAGCGTTAATGAGCCAATGAAAAGACATTACCAAAAAACGCTCATTAAAGACTTACCTGATTTCTACAAGGATTTCACCTCTCATTTCGGGTCGGTGCCTGTTCCCCGGCATTCCGTACCCCGGCCCCTATGGGGAAAAAGACACGAGCATTAGTACATTAATGCATGGACACAAGGGGAATCTCTTATCAAAAAACTTACCTGGAAGCCAAGCAAGTTGGCTTCTCACCAATCCGAAAATCCAGTGAAGTAACTGGATACCAACGCGCCCCTGCATCAGAAGCAGGATGGAGAGCTCGTCCTTCCAGACCCTAAGGTGAGACGCTACGAGGAATCACAGAAGGGTTTCGAGGAGGGTGAGAGGGGAAAGTGGGAGGCTGATTACATTACCCTGCAGGCAGTTAATCCCCTATTTTCGCCTACAGAAGGATACTTCTGCGAGCCAGACAAGCCAGATTTGGGGGCCCGGTCCAGTCCGTCTTCCGAACCCTGCGCATCACCTTAGAAGAGGTCACAGCAGCGCGAACCAGGCCAGCACCTCCGTGGGAGTCAGGTGAGCGTCACAGAACGCGAAGACTTCCTACAAATTCCCACCCAGGCGCTATGGAAAGTTCTGAGACTGATCAGTTGGCCCAATTACTGGGGGAATTACAGGCCGAAGTACATGCCGCTCGTCAAGAGACTAATGCCCTCAGGAGGGAATTAATAATATCAAAGGAAAGAACTGATGACCTGGCCAGACAGCTTTTGCAAGGTCAAGCTGGGCAAACTCCTCTACCCGGTTCCGGAGGGAACCCCGCTCCTGTGGTTTCCAGTAACCCTGTGCAGATTAATCTACCTGGAAACATGCCGCTGGCCCCACCCGAACGCTTTGCTGGGGACCCCAAACAATTTGCCGTATTCATGAATCAGTGTCGTTTGCACTTCCTATGCAGACCTGGGGCCTTCCCCAATGATCAGACCAAGGTAGCCTTTGTATTGTCATATCTCAGCGGCTGCGCTGCCGATTGGTCAGTTCCACTGGTTACTCAAGATGACCCGATTCTCCGTGATTTTCAAAGGTTTCAAGCAAGCATGGAAAGGTTATTTGCTCGACACTCTCAGGGGCAGGCTCTGGATGACGAACTTCTATCCCTGCGACAGGGCAATCAGGACCTCCTATCCTATATTGCAACCTTTAATAGACTAATTGTGGAAACGGGATGGCCAGAGGATAAAAGAGCCACGTTGTTTTATCGAGGCCTACGCGGAGAACTTAAAGATGTCTTGGCCCAAGTTGTAAATCCGCCCCAAGAATGCACAGAGTATATAGACTTAGTGGTCCAATTGGATCACAGACTTCAAAACAGAAAAGCAGATCAGTCCAGGTTTGAGACCCGGGTGTTGGTCAAGACCCATGCTAATCCCAAGGGAGTTGATGTCTCTGAGCCTATGCAAATTGGAGG
The DNA here is from genome assembly GCF_040938575.1 of Ambystoma mexicanum. NCBI lineage: Eukaryota > Metazoa > Chordata > Amphibia > Caudata > Ambystomatidae > Ambystoma > Ambystoma mexicanum. Next base: position 1,084,088,095 of record NC_090921.1, read on the forward strand.
GGTTAAAGGACCCTTAACTCAAAAGGAACGTGAAAGGAGGCGGCAGTTAAAATTACGTCTTTATTGTGGGAATTCTGGACACTTTCTACGAGATTGCCCGGCAAAACCGCCCCGAAAGGCGGTAGGAGCCGCTGATAAAAACCATGAAGACTCTGTTTCGGGAAACGACTCCGTCCGACAAGTGTAGGGGTCCGCTTGCCGAGCTTCAAAACTAACTCTCAGACCTCGCATTTCATTGTGCCAATGGTTCTCGTAGATCCAGAACAGCCTAAGCGGTTGCATGCAATAAAGGCATACATCGATAGTGGGGCTATTGGAAACTATGTGGATCGTGAATTGGTCTCTAGGATTAACCTCCCTCTCCGTCCTAAAACCAGCAAAGATGTCATCACCACAGTCGATGGAACTGAAATTGCCTCTGGACCGGTAACACATTCCACTACTGAGGTGACTCTTATTGGTCCCGACGGCCATCGGGAGGGTGTTGTGTTTGATGTAATCAAGGCTCCACAGTTTCCGTTTATTCTTGGAATCCCTTAGTTAGAGACACATAATCCTCGAATTGATTGGCAAGCTAAGAGAATAACCTTCCCGGATTGTACACAAACCTGCTACCCAGAAAACCTGAAGATTAATCTAGCATCTGTAACCTCTGCCTCCATGCAACTACCTCTGGAATACCAAGACTTTCAGGACGTCTTCCAAAAGGAACAGGCCAACACGTTACCTCTTCCAGATCGTACGATTGCCAAATCGATCTGGTGCCCGGTGCACAACCCCCTTGTAGCAGGATTTATGCCCTTACTGAACCTGAGAATCTGCATTTGAGACAATATTTGGATCAATACCTAGCTAATGGTTTTATTCGCCCGTCAAAGTCCCCGGCATCCTCGGCTTTGTTCTTCGCGCCCAAAAAAGAAGGCGACCTTAGAACTTGTATCGATTACCGCGCATTGAACCAGATAACAGTTAAAAACCGTTATCCTCTGCCTCTGATCCCTGAACTCCTTGACCAGGTGAAGGACGCTTGCATATACACCAAGTTAGATCTCCGGGGGGCTTATCATCTGGTACGAGTTAAAGAAGGCGACGAATGGAAAACTGCCTTCCGTACTAAATACGGATTATTCGAGTACCAGGTGATGTCTTTCGGATTGTGTAACGCGCCGGCTGCCTTCCAATACTTCATGAATGATGTCCTTCGGGAACTCATCGATGTTTGTGTTGTCGTATATATCGATGACATTCTGGTGTACTCCTCTTTGGAATCTGATCACAGAAAACACGTCAGGGCAGTACTTGAAAAACTGCGCCAACACAAACTATTTGCTAAATTGGAGAAATGTGTTTTCCATACCACAGAAGTTGAGTTTCTAGGTTTCATCCTGACACCCAAAGGAGTCCGAATGGACTCAAGAAAAGTGGATGCCATCCTCAAATGGCCATCACCTAGCTCTGTAAAAGGGGTTCAAAGCATGCTCGGCTTTGCCAATTTCTATCGCAGGTTTATCTCAGAATTTTCACGCGCGGTACAACCCATTACTGCACTCTTGAGGAAAAATAAACGTTTTGAATGGTCTGAAGAAGCCGAGCAGGCCTTTCAGGATTTAAAAGCTAAGTTTACCTCCGCACCTATATTGAAACACCCGCGTCCAGATCTCCCTTATGTCGTCGAAACTGACGCATCCAGCCTAGCCATGGGAGCTGTCCTGTCCCAAAGAGATCCCGAAACCAACCAACTGCATCCCGTAGCATTTTGGTCCAGAAAATTCTCGGCACCCGAGGTTAATTATGCAATCACGGACAAAGAACTGTTAGCCATTAAGTCCGCTTTTAAAGCCTGGCGGCATTATCTGCTTGGCGCTCGACATACCATCACAGTGATCACTGATCACCGGAATTTACAGTATTTGAAAACCGCCAAGGCTCAGTCATCACGGCAGCTCCGATGGGCTTTGTTTTTCGCTGAATTTGATTTCGTGATTACCTATCGACCTGGCTGCAAGAATGGCAAAGCAGACGCCTTATCCCGAATTGGAATGGGAGAATCTGATACAAACTCAGAACCAGTACCAATAATTCCCGAACAGAGGATTCTAGGCATGACTTCGTTACAGACGCTTGAAGACATTCAAGCCAGAGTGAAACAACTCCTGGACCCTACAACCTTACAGGATTAGATACAAAAGGGATCAGACTTTACCATAGATAATGGTTTACCTTATTTCCAAGGACGCTTATTCCTGCCACATAAGGAATTACACAAACTAGCTATTTCCGGTTATCATGATGCATTAATAGAGGGACACCCCGGTATTGCCAAGACAGAGGAAAAGGTGAAACGACAATTTTGGTGGCCCTCTTGGTGAAAAGATGTTAAATCTTTTGTGATGTCCTGTGGTGTTTGCGCCCAAAATAGAAGTCAAAAGAAAAGACCAGCCGGTCTCCTTCAACCTCTAGACATACCGCCAGCACCCTGGCACACCCTATCAATGGATTTTATTACGGACCTGCCTCCTTGTTCGGGGTACAATACTATTCTGGTAATTGTGGATTTGTTTTCCAAAATGGCCCACTTTATTCCTTTGAAAGGTTTACCTTCAGCTTCTGTCCTAGCCAAAGAATTCCTCGAAAATATTGCTCGGCTACATGGATTCCCATCTATACTAATCTCTGACCGGGGAAGCCAATTCATTTCCCACTTCTGGCGCAAATGTTGTCAAATGGTGCAGATCGACGTAAGATTATCGACCAGTCACCACCCTCAGACCGATGGTCAGACCGAGAGGACAAATCAGACCCTTGAGCAATACTTACGGTGTATGTTACAGCAATTTGAAAGCAACTGGAAAGACATTCTTTGGATAGCCGAATACGCATATAATAATTCGGTACACTCTGGAACTGGCCACAGTCCTTTTTATACTTTGTTTGGGCATCACCCTCGAACCTCAAACCTTGACTCACCTCAGAACCTCGGAATGCCTGCAGTAGAACATCTGCATTCTACAATTACCCAAGCCTTTAAAGAGGCAACTACGCATTTACAACAAGCCAAGAGAAAATACAAGGAGAATGCTGATCTACATCGGAGTGAAGCACCTCCGTATCAGATTGGGGATCAAATGTGGTTAGCTACCAGACATTTAACCACTCAAAGGGCCTCGAACTTTTAACCCAAAATATCTGGGACCTTATTCTATTACGGCAATAATTAACCCAGTGGCTGTTAAACTTGATTTCCCAGCTAGTATGCGAATTCACCCTGTTTTTCATGTGTCACTTCTGAAACCAGTGGTACCCGGAACCCGACTACTCAAACCTCCAGATCCTATTCTAATAGATGGGGAGCCCGAATTCGAAGTGAAGAACATTTTAGACTCAAAAATGTTTAGGTCAAAACTGTTCTACCTAATTGATTGGAAGGGGTACGGACCTCAGGAGAGGTCGTGGGAACCCAGCGACCATGTGCATGCACCTCGATTAATCAGGAAATTCCACCGACTCTTCCCAGACAAACCAAAACCCCCGGAGGGAACAACGTTGGGAGGGGCCTGGGGGGGGGGGGGTGCTGTCATGATGCCCGCTCCCAGGGAGCCGGTTCAAGCCCTGCGTCCCCGAAAGCGGACATCCAGTCCCCAAGGAAGGACCCAGCAACCCCATATAGGGGCCCTTTAGACAGTGTCCTGGCGCCTATGGCGCCAGGCTCATAAAAGACATCAGTCCTGGCGCCATAGGCGCCAGGCTCATTATGGAAGTGCTTGGGTGCACTTACCTGATGCAGACCATGCTGCAGGATCCCGACCTCCTTGAGGCCTGAAAGGAACTACTTTACCTGTGGGATTAATTTACCATCCGGGCGTGGTCGGGGAAGGATACATACCTGATTGGAGGAAGGATACATACCTGGAACTTCTTCCAAGGCTATTTAAACCCCACCCGAACAGCCACACGTGCTTCGCGTTGTTCTGCATCTAGCAGCTGGACGCTCACCGTGTCTGCTCCTGCATCCTGACTTCTGCCACGCCTGCCAGCATCCTGGATCACCTGCAAAGGAACAGAAGAAGAGAACAGAAGAAGGAAAAGTCCTTACCTGCTAAATCCGCATCCCGGAGACATCTCGCCGACAATCCTGAAAAGGAAGACTTTTATTTAAAAGCTCATCGCGTCGATCGCTGCAGCGCCGCATTCCACTCACCTTTACAGGGCGCCTCCATGTTCAGCAGTGATCATCCGGATTCGCAGTCACGCCCCAGCGCCTAGGGAGAAAAAGACCAGAACAAAAGGTGAGAGAGAGAAGGGAATAAGGAAAGCTAAATCTCCATGTTAAGACTTACCTGTTGATTCATTCCCTCTTCATTTCGGGTCCGCGCCGCATCCTGGCATTTCCGGACCCCGGCCCCTAAGGGGAAAAAAGACATCAGCGTTAATGAGCGAATGAAAAGACATTACCAAAAAACGCTCATTAAAGACTTACCTGATTTCTACAAGGATTTCACCTCTCATCTCGGGTCGGTGCCTGTTCCCCGGCATTCCGTACCCCAGCCCCTATGGGGAAAAAGACACTAGCATTAGTACATTAATGCATGGACACAAGGGGAATCTCTTATCAAAAAACTTACCTGGAAGCCAAGCAAGTTTGGTTCTCACCAATCCGAAAATCCAGTGAAGTAACTGGATACCAACGCGCCCCTGCATCAGAAGCAGGATAGAGAGCTCGTCCTTCCAGACCCTAAGGTGAGACGCTACGAGGAATCACAGAAGGGTTTCGAGGAGGGTGAGAGGGGAAAGTGGGAGGCTGATTACATTACCCCGCAGACAGTTAATCCCCTATTTTCGCCTACAGAAGGATACTTCTGCGAGCCAGACAAGCCAGATTTGGGGCCCGGTCCAGTCCATCTTCCGAACCCTGCGCATCACCTTAGAAGAGGTCACAGCAGCGCGAACCAGGCCAGCGCCTCCGTGGGAGTCAGGTGAGCGTCACAATACCCCAGAGGAGGCTGCTGCATGGCTGGACTTACAGGGCTGCCCAGAACAGGATGCCGCACGAGCCCAAGGAGAACAAGATAAGTGACTAAGACAATGTATGCATACTGGTATATCATATTGTGAGGTATCCCAGTCAAGACTTGACAGGAACATTAACAGATGAGCAGGGATGAGAGGTGTGGAAGCTAGGTTATGATATCCCTGATTCTATTGAAGCGCATTGGACTGGAATATAGAGTCTTGAATATATAAGTAAATTGGATACTAGCATGTTGTAGTAGTGTGGTAAATAGGAGCAGCAGAACGCAGGCACCTTACTTCCCAAGTAGTAGAAGAAGTTGCGGGATAGTCATTAGGGCTACCTCACCCTGCTGAGCTTCGAGTACAGGCGATTGCCGGAAAGGGCTAGATGCGGGGGGGCCTGAGATCCAGGGATGGAGCTGGGCAACTGTTGGGTGGGGCAATGTTGGGGAAGGGAAGGGTGGCGGGAGGGGGAGGGGAGTTTGGGGTGTTTGTGGTTAAGGGTAGTTTAAACTGGGGAGCAAGCCTATATAGACAGTTAGAGGAGTAGAGAACTCAGAGTCGGACAGCGCCTGTGGGAGGTGGAAAGGCACTTGGAGATGCCATGGGGGACCTTAGAATAATAACATGGAATGTGAGGGGGCTAAACAGTTACTTCAAAAGAAATAAGGTTATGCTCTACCTGCGCAGGCAAAAAGTAGATATTGCATTGCTACAGGAGACTCACCTGACACGTGAGAAAGCGGACATGATTGCTAAGAAGTGGAAGGGAGTGATGGTGAGCTCATCCTATTCTGCCTATGCTAGGGGTGTGCTTATTTGGGTGGCGCCGCATGTCCCATTCCAACGGTTACAAGAGGTGGCGGAAGCAGATGGGAGGATGGTCATTCTGAGAGGGCTGGTGGAAAATAGGGAAATAAGCATAGTGAATACATATGCCCCGAACCAGAACACAGCAGCATACATCAGGACGTTGTGTACTAACGTGAGCAAGTGCGTGGGGAGTGCTGTGATTTGGGGAGGGGATCTCAACTGCGTACTTGACCCAAGGGTAGATAGGTTGGATGAGAAGATAGAAAGACCTGCTCCTGCGGCTAAAGCACTGCAGACATTGCTGAATTGCTGAATGATTTTGGACTAGTGGACGCATGGAGAGCGTGCCACCCCCTAGAGAGGCAATACTCTCATTACTCTGCCCCGCAGCTGCTGCACACGAGGCTAGATTATTTCTTTACCACATCTGAAGTGTCTGCAGAGTTGGTACAAATAGAATCTAAGGCAAGGGTTCTTTCGGACCACTCGCCCCCGATTCTCACTTGGCGATATTGCCCTCTGAGAGCGAGGATTCCGACATGGCGCCTGCGAGCGGAGGCATTGAAAGACCCCCTCTTCAAGGAAGACATGAGGGAGGGGATTGTGAATTTTTTTGAGGAGAATACGGGTAGTGTAGATTCAGCGGGAACACTGTGGGAAGCCTTCAAAGTTGTGATGAGAGGGGCAGCTATTGCGAAATCCAAAGGGCTACAAGGAGGCATATTGGCTGATTTACGGGAGACGGAAGGGAGACTAGAGGAGGCTTTGAGGGGTGAAGATGACACTAGAGAGAAATCAGAGTTGGTGTCTTATGCTGCAGCAGAAATGTGCGGAGCACTGGGATAGATTGTGTAACCTGAATTATAGGAAATACGTAGAGAGGTAACACGCAGGAGGGGATAAACCAGGTCGACTCTTAGCATGGTTATATAAGAGTGAAAATCCCAGAGTTCCGATTAGGACCATTACTAGGGAGGACGGTAGCGTAGTGGATACTCAGGAGGAAGTCAATCAAGAGTTTGTAGACTATTATAAGGAATTATATGCAGACCAAGGGGAAAACTGCCGAGATGTGATAATGGAAACATTGGAGGATATCGGGTTGCTGAAGATAAGCGAGGGGGAGAAGGAAGAGCTAGACGCACCAATTACCCTGGAGGAACTCGGGGAGGTAGTGAGACAGTTACCCACTAGCAAGACGCCAGGGACAGATGGACTCCCGAGTGAATTTTATAAGGCATATGCGGAAGAGATTCTCCCCCGCTACTGGACATGTTGAATGAAACGTTTGAGACAGGAAGTCTGCCAGAGTCATTGAGAGAAGCGACCATAATACCGCTACCCAAACCCAATAAGCCTGGGCACAGCTGTAGTTCGTACCGCCCCTTGTCGATGCTTAACCAAGACAGCAAAATACTGACGGCTGTGTTGACAAATAGATTGAGAAAGGTAATTGGTAGATTAATACACCCTGATCAGACGGGATATGTCCCAAGCAGGAACATCTCGAATAATCACAGGCGACTCCAGCGAATTATTGAAGGTGGTAACAGACATACCGGGGAAATGGCGAGAGTGTCCTTAAACGCAATAAAGGCCTTTGATTCGGTTAAGTGGCCGTGGCTGATGGCGACCCTAGAAGGGTATGGGATGGGGCCAGGATACGTACGGTGGACGCAGATATTGTATAGGGAGCCGCTGGCCAGGGTTAAGACAGGGTCGTTGATATCGGATAGGTGGCAGCTGGGCCGGGGTACCAGACAGGGTTGTCCGTGGTCCCCAATGCTCTATATACTGGCCCTGGAACCTCTAGCGATATACCTCAGACAACAGTATGACACGATAGGCATTGAGGTGAAAGGGGAAAGACATTTGATTTCTCTTTATGCAGATGATATGTTGCTGTACTTGAGGTACCCGGAAGAAAATCTCCAATATATCCTGGAGGTAATGGATAGATATGCAGGTCTTTCTGGTATAGCGGTGCACCCCCGGAAGTCAAGCATGTTCCCGTTGGGTAGGTATACGGGAATTCCGGTGGAGAGGTTGCCTGTATTGCCGGTGCCATGGGCGGTGGGTACGTTCCGATACTTAGGGATAGTCATTTACCACACCGTGGAAGAAAAGCATAGGCACAACACTGAGGTAGCCTTGGAAAAAATTGAAAATTGCATGCGGTTTTGGGTGAAGCTGCCCTTAGCCATGATGGGGAGGGCAGCGATGCTCAAGATGGTGGTTCTGCCTAGGCTCCTGCATTATTTCGCGAACATCCCATATCTGATACCTAAGAAGTTCTTCGTCAGACTGAACAGCATGTGTAGGGATTTCTTGTGGCATGGCACGCGGAATAGAGTGGCATTATGGAAGCTACAGAACTTCCACAAAAAAGGGGGGATAAAATTGCCCAATTACGAGGTGTTTTATGTGGCGAGCCAACTGCAGTATGTCGCTAAATGGCTCTCTGATGAGGAAACCTCTGAATCCAGGTTGTTTGGGCAGGATTGCGCGCCCTTTTACTTGAAAGAGGTGATGTGGGTACCCAGAGCAGAACTGCAAGGGCGTCCCATGATGATGTTGCTGGGGTGGAAGATGTGGCGCAGAGCGTGCAAGATGTTGGAAAATGCAACTCCATGCTCCCCGCTGATACCATTGGTTGCATTGACGGGTGCAGATGCACAGCTAAGGAAGATAATCAGGAACCACTGGGAGCCGGTGGGGCTTGCAACCATGGGAGATATTTGGCAGGAGGGCTCAATAGTTGCCTTTGAGGAGTTGCGGGATGTATCTGGGTTGCATTCGGGTCAGTATATTGCATATTATAGGATGGTGAAAAGAGTTAAGGAAATGTGGCCTGAAACTGTGCTGGAGGGAGAGCCAGATGTCATATTAGATATGATATACAACATAGCGGAAGGGGGGCACGAGATATCTAGATTATATGAGATGCTGATGCTCAGAGTGGGGAAAGAGGTCACCCAACTGAGATTGGATTGGGAAACGGAAGTGGGGACCCCGATGGAGACGGGATGTGGGAGCGGGTGCAAGGGTATCATAAGAAGGTGTCTAGAAATGCTAGGTTGCAACAGATACAACTGTATATCACGCACAGGGCGTATATGACACCCCAGAGGATATCGAGGTTTGCGAATGTGGGTCGGCAGGCATGCCCTAAGTGTGACGAGGAGAATGCGGGCATGGTACACATGTTCTGGTCGTGCCCGGTCAATGCACGCTTTTGGAGTGAGGTGGAACGTAAACTGGCCGAGAAGGATGTCAAGATCGTTGTAGACACGGTGTGCCCCTGTTTGTTGGGGGTGTTCTCAAGATCTAAGAAGCTAAAACATGTGAGCAAACTGAAGGACTTAGCATATGTGCTGGCAAAGAGGAGAATAGCCATGGGATGGAAGACATGTCATAGACCACGGGTGGAGGTGTGGTGGAAGGACTTGCAGAAATGGGCGGAGGCAGAAACTATGGTATGGCAAGAAGCGAGCAGTGTCAGGGGATTGGAGGGAACAGAGTCCCTGATGGCCTGGAAATCACTAATTGCAGAACTGTTTGGGTCAATTTCAGACCCGGACAAATCCACGGAGAAGGGGCATCTGCCACAGGATGCAGATATGGAATGTGAAGATGGTTAGGCTCGGACTGGGGGGAGGGGTGGGGGAAGCAGTGCATTGATGTAAAATGTACAATGGTTCTGAGGACAAATGCTCTGCCTGTTTTGTTGTATTGTTTTGTTGGATTTAATAAAAAACTTTTTTGAACATTTTTTAAAAAAAACAATTCTTTTCATTCAAGCACGGGACAAACGCCCTTCTATACCCTTTATGGCAGACATCCACGTACCTCTGAACTAGCCAGCTTGGAAATGCCAGCGGTAAAGACTCTACACACAACCATTACTCAGGCTTTCAAAAGGGCAAAGGAACACCTTATTCATGCCAAAGAAAAACAAAAGAGATTCGCCGACCAACACCGGTAAAAGGCCCCTGATTATCAAGTAGGAGACAAAGTTTGGTTAGCAGCTAAATTCGTATCCATCAAGGGAACCCGGACCTTTCATCCCAGATTCTTAGGACCCTATACCATTAAGGCAATTATCAACCCAGCAGCCGTGAAACTGGATTTACCACCTAATCTACACATCCACCCGGTATTCCATGTGTCCCTCCTGAAACCAATGCAACCCGGCACACGGATTGGGACACCACCTAAGCCCATACTTGTTGACGGAGAACCTGAATTCGAAGTCAAAGATATCTTGGACTCCAAATACTCTAGGGCCAAGCTATATTATCTCTTCGATTGGAAAGGATTTGGAGCACAATATAGATCCTGGGAGCCCAGTGAGAATATCCACGCACCACGTCTAATCAGGAAATTCTATCGGAACTTTCCAACCAAACCTGGGCCAGACAGAAGGAACACCATGGGAGGGGCCTTAGAGGGGAGTGTTGTCACGACCCTCACCCGAAACCCCCTCTGGCAAACCCATTGGCCAGGTGGAGTCCGGACTCGGGCCTCTAGAGCCCGTCATTCTCTTGAAAAGCCTTCATGGGGCCAGTCCTGGTGCCTATGGCGCCAGGCTCATAAACCATGAAAAACGATGTGCTTGGGAACTACTTTATTGTATTCTCAGCCAACATGGAGGCATCCAGATAGCTTGGTTCCTAATAACCAAGCTATGCGGTCTAGTGTTTTGGGTGTGGTAGCCTAGGGACTACTTTACCTGGACTATTTTGTTGGGGCTATTTAAACCACACCCGAGCAAGACAACACGCTTTGCGTTACTTTGCAGCTTGCAACATGACGCTCAATGTGTCCAGCTATTCCCTCGAACCTCAGAGAAGCAGAACCTGCAAGGAGACAAAAGGAACATCATTAGCACCAGCATCTTACTCAAAGACTCAAAGCTACTGAGAACAGCTTCCTCGAATCTGCACGCCTCCCGAACAGAACGACCTGAAAGAGGAAGATAGAGGCAACATTAAAGAAAGCAGTAGAGACATTTACGAATTACGAACTGCTCAAAAGGCTTACCTTGCTATTCGCCTCTTGGCTGGCACCACTCCGGACCTTCCACTCGCGCTGAAGAACACCGCGACCTACAAGGAAGGAAAACGCAGGTTAGCAAAGGCAAGACTTTGCAGCGCTACGCATAGCACTTACCGCATCATAGCGCTCTTAATGCACCATCATTTACCATCGGGGATCAACCAAGCCAGTTCGCCGCGATGAAGCTCTGCATACCGAAGCGAGAAAAAAGAGACATTTTAAACAAAGAAAGGCATGCAGGATAGCAACAAAACTAAAGAACAGCAATAAAACCTACCTGAACAATATCAAACGGGCCGGTGTCAGTGAAGTAACTGGACCGCACTCGCCCATGAAAGACAACGCGCCCCTGCAAAGAAGGCCGGACGGAGTGCACGCCTAATTCTACCACAAGGTCAGGAGAGGGCGCCAGAGGGACTGAAATCATACGGGGGTGGAGGGAGGATACTTACTCCAGTCGGTCAGTCTTGAACACAGTCCTCCTGTATTTTCAGGCAGAACCTTCCCCGCAGACCACATCAGGGCAAAGCTAAGAGCATACCAGCGAGTAACCCGGCTGGCTGGTGTCCCTGTGGATACCAAGTGAGCGTAACAAAAAGGTGGAGCATGAAAGCGCACTCTGAGTGAGGCAAACCACACAAGGAAACAGCAGTTCCAAGATGGCAGTTTAATACAAGGAGAAAGACGGCGAGACCAGAGAGAGTCGCAAGGCGGGTAGTACCCTTGACCTCTAAAGACTGTTTACTTTTGTGAGTCTTGGGAAGTAAGAAACCGAAGACCAGGAACTAAGGCTGATCAAATCTGCACAGTGTGTGGAAGGTACCCGGGAATCTTCTGTGTCGATAACCAAGGCGGGGAGGAGAGATTGCTGCCATGGTTCTGTCCTTGGCTCCTATAACAAAGTGGTGTCAGAAAAGACAGCACAGCCGGTGAGTCAGAGAGACTGATACCAAACCAGCTTGTGTTTTGAAACAAGGTTGGAAGCGTCAACATTGTACAAACAGAACAGTGTGTGAGGCGTTTGCAAAGAGTGACACAGATAGAAGTGGAAACTAAAACTTTATAATTGAACTTTGGGAGGCTAAGAAAAGATACCATACACAGAGTGGTCAGGGGCCACGTGGGTGCTCATTTGAAAGTCTCTGCTAGGTATCCAACTGATGTGGAGTGTGCGAAAAAGGAATATTGAGATCAAAGTGGTCATGCAACGGGTCAAGCTAAACCCTGTGCACATTTTAAAGTCTTTGATAGTTTAAAGTACATCACAATTGGCCCGAGCCCAGCTGATGGAGACTAATTGAGTGAAAGAAAGGGATCTGAGCCTGGCTGAGGGGGGTCCGGGGTTAACCGTGAGTCACCAGAGAATGAATTATTTAAACTTTTGTTTGAAAGGGATCTGAGCCCGGAAGAGGGGGGATCCAATGTTGAACTTTTGTTTTGAAAGGGATCTGAGCCTGGCTGAGGGGGATCCAGGGTGAACACCCCAAATTGAATACTGGAAAAGGGAAATAACCTATTTGTGTTGTTTTTGTATACCAGGCCCTCTGAGTCAAGAGACTTGCAAGAAGTAAAGCGGAATGGACACAGAAGGTCTTGTACTGTTAACATGGAACTGTAACCTCGTGCCGCAGAAGCCAGAGTGTGTGCTTTGTTCGAGTGAACTGCCTTGTCCTGTGCTGAAAACGTGGGGAAGGGCGGCCAACTGCCCGAACATCCTGACTTATCATTTTGTGAACACTTCTTTCTTTTTCATGACCATCAACCCACATTATTTGTAAATTAGTAGTAAGGATTGGCAATAGGTGTTTTAATATAGGCCCTTTTAATTTGACAAGACTCCACTAGGATTTCATTATTGTTATTTGATGGTCGTAGGTTGCTCCCATCTGTAGATTTAGGTCTAGATAGGTCATTTATCTCACCCTTGTGAAAATTCAATAAACACCCCTGAACTGTGGTCACTTGTCTGTCTTACTGTTGACACCATGCCTTCCTTAACACTGTCCAATATAAGCAGGTAGCACCTATTGCAGGAGGAGAATCAGGGGATGTAAAAGAGCTGTATTTGCAGTAACTCCATATAAATGATAGGTCGTGCTCTGGTTGCAAATATGGCATACAAGGTTATATACATAGGTAACACTAGGATTAGGTAGTGTTCATGTTACATACATTGAAGTGCACAGTTTACAATTACAAGTAGCACCATATACATTTCCTGTAGAACTCATGTTACAGTGAGCCCAAACAAGTTCAGAGTAGTAGGGGAACATTGGCAAGAGGCTTCTGAGCATTCAGTGTTCTGAGAGATTTGAAGGCACATTTAAAAGTGGCCATCAAAAGGGAAGAATGTGTCATCAGTGATTCAGGGAGATTAAATATCCATTTAATGATGGACACTGAAGGAGAAGTGTGAAGCAGCAGTCCTGTTGTTATGCTGCTGTGTACAGAGCAAACCCTGCTAGGGGTAGGTGTACACTGCAGTACCAGCCTGGGGAGACAACTGAGGAAAAGTCAGCCTCAGGATGTGCAGACACTCTGAAGTAAAGTTCAGGAGAGCAGCTGCAACAACAGCAGTGTGGGCGGCACATACATCAATGCCACAGTAATAATGGCAGTTGGCGACAGGTTGTGGGGATGCCCACTGACCCTAGGGTTATGAGGCTGGGGGCAAAAGTGGGGGTGGCACCCAGCTTTACCACACAAATGTAAGAACCTTTCAATAAGGAAAACTAAACGTATTCACCAGCACAAGCTATTTTCCTCTAGAGCAATGGGCAATATCCCCAGAAAGTGGTGGTATGCCACCTATCTAGAGCAGGAACAGAAAGAAAAACTAAAACTGACTGTCTCACCCTAAATCAATACTCTCACACCCTTGCTTGTGTCTATATTTGCACAGTGGCGATCAGACTCTGGTGGTATGGGTGGAGAAGAAAAGGACTAGGCTGGTGGGACCCAAGTCTGTGCCAGGATGTCCTTCTTTACCAAACAGGTAAAATTGTAGTAAGACTGAGGGAACGCCAATACTTTATTCAGCCCTCATTTCAATTCCTGATAAAAATGTATTTTTCAAGCCCGATTTTTTTGTCTTCATAGAAAATAGGGTATCTTAATTAATGGCGATATCCTAGATGGTCTACCGGTTTCATCAACATCGATTTTCTTGTGGTCGCATTCATCGGGACCTAAACTAACATTGTTCTTATGATAATTTATACTCCCATGTCTTGGGTGTCATGATTCAACGTCTCAGTCCCTTCTGGACTGCTTAGAAGGTCCAATGCAGCTTTGCAGTGTCCTTCTTTACTTCCAACATGGCTGCCATTCACTGGAAGGTTGCGGTCTAGACACCTTGGCTTGTTTACAGCATCATCACTTAAGCGCTGTTCAGTCGATGTGTCGGCGCGTCTCAATGCTCGGTTGTGGTCAGCCCTGCTCACCGCTTACTCCTGTACCTTCCTCTCTGTTCCTTCCTGGTAGCACCGGCC